>NC_071092.1:26408970-26723970 GCF_027358695.1 Spea bombifrons | reverse complement strand
AGGAAGATATGTTTGCCATTATTGAACAGGCCACCCAAGGAATACGTAGAAGCCTCAAGGAAATCGAGGCATTCAGCAACACCAAGATCGGCATCATGGGCCATGTCTGGCCCCTACCCTTGGGCGTCAACATCTGTCATACACTGTATGGCAGCGGACACCAGTTTTAAAAGTTTTGGAGGCGATCAACGATCACCTCCTAAACTTTAATGGTGTGTCTGAAATGCCTCGATCACGAGGCATTCAGCGACACTGAACACTCACCCCAGGATTTCGCCACTCGCAAGATGAAAATTGGAAAAGTTTGCCCGAATGTCTCCAGACCCTCTAGAAAACTCTGGCTCCACTTGCAGGTTGAATACAGGTAGTGCATTCAACCATGCAAGTCAATGGAGCCCAGCTTTCTAATCAATATGTGATTAGTAAGATATTAAATGTTATTAATGGTAACATTTCAAAATTATTATGCATCAGAGGAACCATCCAATGTAAGAAAAAAAAAAGTCCAAAAAGAATAACATAAAAAGTTTATTATTACGAGATAAGTGCTGAAATTAGCGCTGTAATCTTCCCAAAAATCTTGACATGGAAAGAGTTAAAGTAAAAGCATTTCAAATACCCAAGGGGTATCTAATTAAAAAAAATGAATGGTTTGATGGGGTAAATTTGAGTCACCGGGTTCAAAGATAGGGCATAGGCACAGACTGACCAAAATGGGGGGGGGGGAGCACACTTCCCAAAAAGTGGCCTTTTAACCCCAAACTCCAGACAAACCCATGCATGGGTGGTATCACTGTACTCGGGAGATGGTGCTGAAGACACATTGGGGTGTTGTTTTATAGTGGCGTATACCTGGAGCTATAAATTCATATCTGAAGTACAATTTGTTTTTAAAAAATACAGACAAAATTACTACCACAAACTTTAGCAAAGGCTGGTGGTAGAATCTAATGCATGGAAAGGGTTAAAATACTAGCATTTGAAATACCTTAGGGTGTCTAGTTTGGAAAAATATATGGTTTGATGGAGTAAATTGAATTAGCCGGCTTCAAAGATGGACCTATTAGGACATGGGGCAGTAGGCCCAGATGTAAAAGTTCCAAGTTAAAAAATGCGCACTTCCTAAATGTGGCATTTTGGTCTTGGTGACTCTTTCAATGGATCCAGGAGACGTGTCGGTGCTTGGAATGTAGGCTTCCAGTCGGCAATCAAACAACTTGGTAGACCTTTAAAATATTTCAGTTTCAAACTTCAAATTGTTGGTATCCATAACAGGATTTACAAAACCATGCTCATGCAGGAATGCTTACTATGTCATGTCTTACTATGATGTCAGTTGTTTACAGCTTTAGCGGTTGTATGCAGACTACATTTTCTGGCACTTCTATATCAACCCTGTGTTGGCTATTTAGAAGAGCTGTACCTCTACATTATTATTAGTATTATCTAAGAAATCCCAGAACGTGGGAATCCTTCCATAGGATATCGATTTCAGATTTCCATCATTACAAACCAACAAGCAAAATGTCAAATGACGGTAAGAGTACTATACATTAGTATTTTACTTCTTAGTACAATTCAACAGATAATCTTTGCATGTTTGTTTTTCCTGCGATTACAATTTTGGGGAGTCTATTGCCTATACCTATATTCATTGTCAAAACATTTTTAATAATTTATACATCGCTTCCGGCAGAAATAATTGACCGAAGACATGATGTTGAAGAGGGGGAACAAGAGTCTGAGGTCATTGACTTGACTGGGGGAGACCAGGGAGAAGAACTGCAACTGTCATTTGGAAGCGGTCCGATAACCTCCCCATCACATGGCACTCCGCCAGTTTCAAGACCCAGGGGCAGAGAGAGGATGAGAACAATGCCTAATACTCAAGACTCAAGGCAGAGAGCGAGAAGCCGTTCCCCAGTAAGGTCCATCGCAAACCCTCTTGTGGACGCGCACAATTATGTGAGGCATCCAGGGGCAAATAGGAACAACATCCGTCTGAGATTACCTGGCAGGATCGTTCAGAGACGGGTAACTGGAGAACAAGACATTCTTGGAGACTGCAGTATTTGCTTTATGGACTATGAACGTGGGCAGCCCATAATCGCTCTGCCATGTCAACATCAGTTCCATAGTCGCTGTATAATACGCTGGCTACAAGAGAACCCCAGCTGCCCTTTATGCCGCCACCGGATCATGCAAAACCCAAGAGGAGAGAGAATTGCTCTTATGGTTACAGAGACTACGACCATACGTCAGAGAGGCAGACCTGACATCGTCAGAATAAGAAGATATGAAGTTGAGGAATAAATCTGCTTTGGACTCATGGCCATTTCCAGCCGCTCTACTATGTGGCACTTACCATAAAAATAAAACATTTGTATTATTTACCAGAATTTCGTTTTTATTTATAACACTGTCAATCCTATTAATAGAATGATGTTATACAACACAATGGGTAAAATGAGTTCTCAGTTAATTATTTATTGTATAACTTTTTGGTGGAAACTCCTAATTTATAATGCTACAAAACGGGAGTCATATACCATACCTCCTATGTGTCGCATTTTTGGATGGGACAGTCCCTGCCGTTACAAGCAATGGTGATCATGAGCTGGTTGTTGCCAAAGAGGGGCCCTGCAAAACTTAGGCCGCGCACCCTATTAGGGGCAGCCCCGGCTGTAGAGATAAAGCCACTTTGGAATATTGCACCAGAACCTCATTTTAAGATGAAGCCTTTCTCCGTGTTTTGGGTCACTAAATCAATGTGTTCGTGGATTCGGATAGCTGTGTAACACCTCCAAGGAAAGCAGCTTGTGGACACAAACTCCGCGGCTGACGGGTAGGAAGTTTACTGTTGAAATACGGTTATGGTGCGCCAATTACAATAGAGTGTGCGGGGTATTTAGAGCACAAGGCAGAACCACGTGACTACTTGGCCGGTGAGCGAGCCCGGGCACGCAGTACTCTGAGGACGGGCACGGCATTTTTGCACGCGCCTCGGGACCAGCTGAGACGGGATCGCGTAGGGGAGCTGGTGATGGCGGAGGTTTCTGTCAGTGCGTGAGGTGCTTGCTCTCCTCTTCTTTATCTGTCGCTTGTTTAACCACTCACCTCCTGCCCTCTCCTCAGACCCACTGGAGAATGGGGAACGAGGCCAGTCTTTACGCGAGGGAGGGAGGAGCGGGAGTCGGGCAGCATCAGCCGCCTCCTTGCCCCGGGTCCGGGGGTTCAGCACCAACCCGTGGACAGCTCCCATTGCTAAGCACGGCTGGAGCATCACCGACCGGGGCTCGACATGGCGGTGTCAGGTATGGAGACAAGGGATTGGGGGTGAAGAAAAAAAGCTGTAGGGACACAGAGCAAGGGGTATGGGCTTGCGGATCAGCTGGGAATGTGTAGCAAGGAGCATTAACATGGGCATGAATGGAACAGAGCAATGCTCCGCCTAGCGAAGCCCTGGGATTACGTGGAGTTTGTAATTCATGGTAGCATTGATTAGAAGACTACACCTTAAGGGTTTAAGGGCAATTACGTGTCTTCCACACGTAGCCTCGTGATGCAGTCCAGGAGCTGTCATGGGGGATTCAGAATGGGATACCTCCTCCTTCTCCCGTTTGTAGAGTACACCGCAGGGACATTGGATTTTATATTTTTAGTACATAAGAACATAAAAACACATCACTACTAGAGCCAGTTGTTTTTTTTTTTAGTGAAGGAGTTCAACCAGTGGATTCTGGGAAATTGACCTATAATGTAACCTATTTTACCCACTCTGCATATTTCATTCTATTGATCTCAGGGCGGTTCTCTGAAGCATGGATTTAGTTCTGGGCTATCATTCTAAGGCAGGGGTGTCCGAGGTTTTTGTGCATTGGGCCACTTCATCAGAAATGTATATGTGCGTGGGCTGCACTCATTTGTCACTGTGAGAAAATATGGCCTTTAATAAAATATGCAGCTTAAAATAAAGTAAATGACACAAAACCTTTACTTTTCCTCTCAATGATTTCTGGGCCTAGAAAGTTTTGTCCTCTCAAGTGACTACAAATTCAGGATTCTGGATAAGTACAAATGAAATAGTTCTATTTATTCTAGGGATGCACCGAAATGAAAATTCTGGACCAAAACCGTAAATTCAGGGTTCAAATTGAAAATGACCCCTCACCTTTAATAATAATTTAAAAAAACCACACTTTTAATTAAAGTAAGGTACACACCAAAATTGTTACTCGATTATAAGACAACCCTGATTATAAGATGACCCCCCAAAATCTGAATATTTATTCAGGAAAAAAGCCTGAAGATAAGACGACCCTATAGGAAAAAAGTTTTGCTAGTAAATGTTAATTCATTTTAACTATGTAAATGTTTTTTTTTAATAAAAGCTATGATTGAGAAAAATATATATTTTTTTATGTTCCAACCTGCCCCAGTTATGCACATCTGCCCCCAGACTTGTCACTGTGCCCTAGAAATGCCTTATACCCCCATATGCCACTGTGCCCCATGATATGCCTTTTAACCCTCTAAATGCCACTGTGCCCCATGATATACCTTTTGACCCCCTATGTGCCACTCTGCCTCCAGAAATGCCTTATACCCCTATATGCCACTCTGGCATTTAGGGGGTTAAAAGGCATATTATGGGGTAGAGTGGCATATAGGGGGTCAAAAGGCATATCATGGGGCACAGTTGCATATAGAGGGTTAAAAGGCATTTCTGAAGGCAGAGTGTCATAAAGGGGGTTAAAACGGGGGTTTAATTTAGGAAAAAAAGAAAAAGTCTGAATATAAGACTACCCTTTAAGAAAAAAGGTTTACTAGTAAATATTAATTCACATGTAAACTATTTTTTCATATTTAATAAAAACTATGATTGAGAAAAATACATTTTTGTTTTTATCTCCTTTTACTTGCCAACCTGCCCACAGTTATGCACATCTGCCCCCTTATAAACCACTCTGCCTCTCCAGAAATGCCTTATACCCCCCCATGTGCCACTTTGCCTCCCAGATATGTCTTTTAACCCTTCCTATATACCACTCTGCCTCCCTGATATTCATGTTAACCCCCATACGACACTCTGCCTCCTTGATCTTCTTGTTAACCCCTATATGCTAGTCTGCCTCCAGAAAGCTTTTTAAAGGCCCGTGTATGCCACTGTTACCCTTCCCCAACTTACCAGTGCTTCTTTAGACTTCTTTCCGTGCTCCAGATTCCTTGGTGTATAGTGGGGCAGCCGGTGGAGGTCCATGCGATGCGCGCAGAGAACCTGAGCTGCTGCTGTCGACACTTCCGCCAGGGCTTCTATGAATGAGCACCGGAAGGTCACGTGATGCCGGTGCTCCGTCATAGAAGCCCCGGCAGAAGTGGATGTTGCAGACGCCCACAGGCAGCACTGCGGGGGATCTGGATCTCAGAACACACCAAAGTTGGACAAAATTTAGCAATAAATAAATATAAATATATATATATATATATATATATATATATATATATATATATACACACACATATATGGGGTCTGCACATCACTTACAGCCAGGCCCGGACTGGGACAAAAAATAGACCCGGGCATTTAAGACTGAGCAGCCCATTTTTATTTATTTATTTATTGTTAAAGCCCACCCTTCATGTACCATCTTTGCATTTCCCCAAATAACTTAAACATTCATGATAGACACAAACACTTACTCACTCATTCACACAAATCATTAGCACATACTCATTAATGCAGTCTCACAAATCATTCAAGCAATTCATCCACACATGAATTCATTAATTCTCTTACGCATTCACACAATTCATCCACACATTTATTCATTCATTCTTGTACGCATTCACACTACCCCCTCTCCCCATCCCATTCTTGTCTGCCCCTTCTATGTTCCCCCTTATCACTATGTACCCCCTTCCCCACTTCTCAATATGTACCCCCTCTCACTATCTATCCCCTCTACTCCTTTCTATCTAACCCCTCTCCCCCCTCTCACTGCACCCCCTCCCTCACCCCCTACTTACCTTGTTGCCAGAGTAAGCAGCAACTGCGACCGGGTCCGCCACTCTAGGGGGCCGGCCTTAGGGGTTCGCGGCCGCACAGGGCTTAAATTAAAACATCGGGGTTTTTTGTTGTTTTTTTAAAAACTTTATTTAACATCCTCTATGTTAAATAAAGGTAAACAAACTTTATTTAACATGAAAGATGTTAAATAAAGTAAACAAAAAAAAAACCCCGATGTTTTAATTTAAGCCCTGTGCGGCCGCACACCCCTAAGACCGGCCCTGGTTGGGGCTGCCCGGCCCCCTAGAGTGGCGGACACGGTCACCTAGAGTGACGGACCCGGTCGCAGTTGCAGCAGGCTTAAGGGGCATATGCCCCTTATGCTCTGTGTTAATGCGGCCGCATAGGCCCAGTCTGTCCGGTCCTGACTGAGCCTATTTTAAGGTAGGGGCCTGACTTGCAAAAGGTCACTTCTCCATTATAATACTCTTGGATCTCTCTGCTGCTTTTGATACTGTTGATTACCACCTTCATCTTGACTCACTTGCTTCTATAGGCACTCGAGATACAGCTCTCTCCTGGATCTCCTCATATCTGTCTAACCATTCCTTCTCTGTCAGCTTCTCTGGCAAGACATCATCACCTCATTCACTTTCGGTTGGCGTCCCCAAGTCCTTGGCCCCCTGCTGTTCTCTCTTTATACTTAATTTCTTGGTAAACTAATCAACTCATTTGGCCTCCAATATCATCTACATGCAGAAATAGTCTCTGTATTACTAACTGCTTTTCTTCTATTAATGGATGTCACAACTCTTCCTTGAAACGTAATCTTTTAAAAAATGAACTCATTATGTTCCCTTCTTCCATCTCCTCTCCACTACCTGAATTCTCAAATATCACCATTAACAACACGACTATCTCTCCTACTAATCAGGCCCGATGCCTTGGGGCTATCCTTGACACCAACCTCTCCTTCTTCTCTCACATTCAGTCCCTCAACAGATCCTGCCGCTTGCAACTAAAAAACATCTAAAAAACATCTCTCACATCCGCCCATTCCTCACCCAAGAATCCATAAAACTCTGGTTCATTTCCCATCTTGACTACTGCAACACTCTTCTGGTTGGCATTCCACTGTCTTGACTCTGTCCTCTGCACAGGGGCGTAACTAGACGCCTCAGGGCCCGGGGGCGAGAATCTGTTTTCCCCCGTGCCTCTATGCTGTTTTTTTATTCTCCTGGCTTTGGATCGTTTACTGGATTTCAATTCCTGACTGCTACCTGCCCTGAACTCTGATTGCTACCTCACTTCTGCATGAACTCTGCCGGTCCCAACCTTACGGTTGTTTACCATACCGCTTGTCCTCAGCCTGCCTCGACCCTCTGGACTGTCTCGAACATTCTATTTGCCTCACCATTGCCTGTAGGTTTGCTCCTCCTGCCTCAACGCTCCTGACCAGGACTATAACAGAAGCTTTTAGTTGTCCAGCTTGTTGCTGTTCTATGCAATAAAATGGATTGCAATAAAATGAATGTAGTCTCTATGCTTCTGGCTGAGAAATCTGTTTTTGGACGTTTCTGTCCCTGAACAGTTTCATGGAAGCCTGTTTACCTTGATGTGTTACATAGTGAGTACTTCTTGCCATTGCAGAATTAATTTCAGGCATGCAATGCAGCCTGTACAAGCAGGATTTATAACAAAGGTTTTATCTTTCTTTCAAAATGTGTAAATAGCTTATTAATACATAAATGATAGTGCCAAGATTAGAATGAGGCATGGAGGCTAAATATATATGTTCACCATTTACAGAATCAGTAATTTTGTACACGGCTGCCGGAGAGTAGGAACCAGGTCCCCTGCAACGCTGCAGGGGATCTGGATCCTAACCCTGCTGCTTACTTGCAGCAGGGCTAAATGAAAAAGAAACACCTGCGTCGGGCGATATGAATTGTGGGTCCATCTTTAATCAGACCATTTTAACATAATGGCCCCTGGCACCAATGTTATGTGTTTTGTCCATAGAGCCCTTGGCAGCTTTAATCAGGAATTAAGCTCAAGTAAAAGGGATCACAGTTGTGAATCAGTCGTTTATGGTCACATTATACGCTGACCATGTGACTCTCACTATGACGTCTCCACTAACTTGTATACCTTCAGTTTTGGACATTATAGAAGAGTTTAGTAGTTATTCCGGCTATGTGTACAGATTTATCGACTACCTTGGAAATAAATTATGCTTTGATCTAAAATACTCTTTGGATTTACATTATTCAATTTTACTATCTGAACTTTGTGAATTAACAAACAGTTGGAAGCGTATAGAAGCTTCTTAGTTTGGCAGATTTAGCAGACATTTCTTCTGATTGCACTATCCTCCCTTTCCATGAAATTAAAGATAGATTTGAAATCCGTAATAAGGAGTGTTTGCCTAATTTTAGAATAAGGAACTGTTTGGGACTAAACCCAATAACACCAGATATCCTAAATCAATGTATTAAAGCACAGGATGACTCAAAACAAATTTCCAGATCAAGACTAGTCCAATCTGCACAGGAGCTAACAAAACCTAATAAACTCCTGAAATGGAAGAATGATTTTCATAAGTCGTTCCCAGAGGATAGCTGGTACAGATCATGAAATATGTTCAGAGAAGCAGTTCACTGTGTCTTTCTTCAAGGTTTTCCATTGCTTGTATATGGTCCCTTCTATACTAAGGACATTTCAACCAGTAAACTCTGGTATATGTTGGACATGTAAGAAAACAAAGGGCATTCTATATCATATATGGTGGAATTGTGACCATATAAATCCCATTAAATATAAAATCTCCAATCTATTAAAACATTTTCTAGGCCACAGCAGGGATCTCCTCTCACTTTAGACATTTTTAATGTACTTTAGGATTCACTTCTGGCACTAAGCCTCAGCAATTATTAGCAATATATTAGTAAGGGCTAAATTATGTAAAGCAATGAAGTGGGTACCACAGATAGCTATTCCTGGGAACAGGTCTTAGAACAAATCAAATATTAATAGGCTATGTAAAGATATTTATGGGTCTCCTACTCTTAAATAAATACCAGAAAAGTGTCTACCTTGGTAACAACACAATCTGCGTTGTTTTTTCTTTTACACCTTTTATGGGAACTATTCATCTGAATAATATTATACATTTACTCCAAGACTCCAGTAATTTTAACATTATATCAACTTTATTCCATGATCATTTGTCGTACGTGTGTGTTGAATAGATCAAAATATTGCAACATATTTATAAAAAGAAATTATTGCAACAAGTATTTTGGATATACTGTAATCAGGGTAACAGAACAGGGATGAGGAAGCCGACTCTTGCAGACTCAGGTCCAGAAACAGGTATGCATCATAACAGGCAGGAAGAGCTGAAAGAACACAGGAACCAGGATAGCACAGAAGCAGACGAGCTGAAAGCGCTGCAGTCTCCACTCTGCAAACTCCTGGCCTTTTGCCTGCGGCTATATGTCAGGGACTGGATCCATAGAGACGACTGTAAAGACCCAGAGCGCCCAAACATGGAGTTCAGGCGGTATTGAGCAGTAGTGGAGTTGGACAGGGCCTGGTGCAGGGTGACTGCTCTCTTCCGGTGGGGATCCAGGGTTGTGCGGCCACATACCAGGGCGCTGACATAGCAGCAGTCCGGAACAAAGCAAAACTAAACTTGGCTGGATGTGGAAATCTGAAACAAAACTTGGAGATATCCTGCAAGCGCCCTGGAGCAGGCATGAAACACTAGAATCATGTGCAGGATGCCACAGGCTGGGAGTAGGGAAGCTAAGCAGATTATATAGCGGAAACACAGCAAGCAAAGGGGACAGAGAAAGCAAGGGACAGGGAGACCAAGCAAGGGACATAAGCAGACAAGACATACATGATACAGGGCACAACAAAGGACAGGGAACAAGGCCCGGGAACACAGGGGAAGGAGTGAGGAGCCAGAAACCTCGGACGCTTCTCCTTTAAGCAAGGACATCTTAACTGGGACATGGGGAGAGGAGAGAGGAACCGAAATCCTCAGATGATTCAGGGAAAGGAGAGCAAAGGTACATAAAAGACAGACTAACATGAGTAGAGGAGCTAGCCTAGGACTATGTGATAACACTTGGAGATTTTGTCACATCATATGGCCATAGTATGCTTAGCCCACCACTACGCCTCCAATACTCTGTTGTTGGAGTACTCCAGTACTCCAATATTCGGTGGGTCCTAACGCTAAACCCTGCTTACTGAATCACTAATAAGCTGAAACCAAACATTGAATCTAAACACAAAACCAAGAACATACCTTTAGACTGCAGACTGAGACAAACATGACAAACGGGTGGGGCACACCTTATAAAGGAAACAGAGTTGAAGCAAAGAGCAAGACTGGAATCAAGGAGTCATTAGCACAGAACAGAGCATATAGAAATCCAAAAACGGATTACAGCAAAACATGGGAACTGAGGCAAGGCAGGGAAAAACTGAGATATGCAGCTCCGCAGCCTGGATGGCCCCTGACAAAGAGGCAAGAGAAGGAGCAGGAATTTGGGAAAGGAGACAAAGATGCAAAAGTGGTTAAGAGAGTGAGTAAGAGAGCTTGAGTAAGCGTGTGAGAGACTGCGAATGTGAAAGAGCATGATAGAGCGAGTGTGAGTGAGAGTGCATGAGAGTTAAAGTAAGAGCGAGTGAAAGTGAATGGGCAGCGCAAAGCAAAAAAAAATGTTGATGGGAGTTATGCTGTTCCACCGTCTGACTTACTGTATAGTGATGGGAGTTATGCTGTACGACTGTCTGTGTCTCGCTCACTTTTTTGTTATGGGTGTCTGGCTTGTTATGTTATGATAGGAATCCTGCTAGATCTGGATCGCTATATAATGATGGCATTTCGAACACAGTATTGATACAGTTAAAAAAATTGGTGTCCACAAAGGTTCTTCAACTCAGTATATGTTTTCTGATTGTAGATGAACTGATGCGTTTCACCTAATGACTTCCTCAGAGGTATATGAAAATAGGTAAAAAAAATCATATCCTTAAAGACAAAACAGGAAATAAAGAAATGGAAAAAGGAAAAGACATGGGGTTACTAAATCAAAGGACTTAATTGTATATATTTGTTACTAATGATACATCAATTGTGTTTTATATTATATACTTATATTTAAGTGAATAGATCACTTAATATTATATTTATATATATATATATATATATATATAAATATATATACCGTATTGGCTCGAATATAGGCCGCACTTTTTCCCCCCACTTTAAGTCTTTAAAGTGGAGGTGCGGCCTATATTCTGGGTCTAGCGCCCGATGCCTGGGCAGGCAGCGGGGTTAGGATACAGATCCCCCGCAGCGGTGCAGGGGACCTGCATCCTACTCCCCGATACGCTCAGACAGCCTCCCCAGCCAGCACTTCCCACGGGGGGGGGCTGCCGGCACGGGAGGTTGTCTAAGCGCATCGGGGAGTAGGATGCAGGTCCCCTGCACCGCTGCGGGGGATCTGTATCCTAACCCCGCTGCCTGCCCGGCGCCCGGGACTGCATGTCCCGGGCGTCGGGCGCTAGACCCCGAATATAGGATGCGTTTTACCTCTGCCCCCCCCCCGGACTTACCGGAGCAGACTCCCGGGTGTCCTGCGGGGCCGGCGGGGGACATCTACGCAATACACGTATACAACTTCCGGTGCCGGCACTGGAAGTTGTATTGCGTAGATGTCCCCCGCAAGACACCCGGGAGTCTGCTCCGGTAAGTCCGGGGGGGGGGCAGAGGAGGACAGTGGTAGCATATCTCGGGGAGGGAGGACAGTGGTTGCCTATCTCGGGGAGGGAGGACAGTGGTAGCGTATCTCGGGGAGGGAGGACAGTGGCAGCGTATCTCGGGAAGGGAGGACAGTGGTAGCGTATCTCGGGGGGGGGACAGAGTGGCAGCATATCTCGGGGAGGGAGGACAGTGGCAGCATATCTCGGGGGGGGGACAGAGTGGCAGCATGTTTTTTTGGTGCTTTTTTAAAGAAAAAAAACTTTTTCTTTAAAAAAGCACCAAACTTTTAGGGTGCTGCCTATATACGGGGGCGGCCTATATCCGAGCCAATACGGTATATAATTTTTAAATATATTTGGTTTGGAAATAAATTCTTTTCATTTTACCAATTTATTGTGTGGTTATTTTAACCATATACTTTTTCTATAGTTACATAAAATTGAGAATAACATTTTTCAAACTTGTTGTTTGGTAGGATTACAGAAAAAGAGTTGTTGGTCCCTCAGTGGATGAAGACAAAAATCATTTGGAAATAATATGAAAAAAAGATTGTTTATTTTATAAAATACGTTATGAAATATTCATGTTACTTACTTTGTTACGTGTCCCCTTCCCTTTTTGCCTTCTGTATCCCCTTTATTGATTTGTGTTTTAAAAAAAAAAAATAAAAAAGGATATTAAAAAAAATATTTAATTTACTTACAATGCTTGATGAAACCTAAATTTTCTTAGTAGCTATCCGGATACCTTTACGTATCTCGGCACGTAACTTGGTACAGATATCAGTCACGCTAACTTCTCATTCCTTTCGGTGGAAAAAAAAAACACTTCAGCTATCAACCTGCCCCTAATCACACTCTGGTAAGTGTTCAACATCATTGTCGGTTTTTAGGGACTTTAACAGTGGAGACGCTATCCTAGATCTATATTTAGAATGGTATCTCAACTCGATCACACGGGCATTATCCAGTTACATCTTCATCCATTCCTCCAAGAAACGCAGTGTATCCAACCCTGGATCCTCAGGTGTGACTAACAGTGCCACTATTTATATGATATACAAAGTTTAAAGGTAACCCACTTCTCAGGATATACGTGTACCTCCCAAATAAAATACTACCAAAATGATCAACCTTCAAATGATCCCAGAAGACATAGGAAGTGTTATTAGTATTAAAACTCAGCTGTTGCCCCCATGTGGACCAAGGGTAGAATATGAATGCATAGTATGTATGTCACTTGTGCACTCATTTTCGTATGAATTTTATTTTTAAAGAAAATTGTATGTTTTGTGCGTTTGTATAAATCAACGAAAATGAGGAGGATCTTCAACAAAGCTAACGAAAACAAATTGCAAAAGTGACGAAAATCCATTGCCACGTGTAGCCACCATTAGAAGCCATTTTGGTGCCATTACAAGCTCATTGAATGTTATGGCTGTGATTGGTAGGTCCAACAACCTATGGGAGTTTTTCCTTACTTTTTTCACGCTGGCCAATCAAGATTTACCGTATTTGCTCGATTCTAAGAAAAGGTTTTTTTCAGAGAAAATTCATTTTGGGGGGCAGAGTGACATATAAGGGGTTATAAAGCATATCTGGGGGGCGGATGTGCATAACTGGGGGCAGGTTGGCAAATAAAAGGAAATAATAAAAAAAAAAAAAAATGAATTTTTCTCAATCATAGTTTTTATTAATTATGAAAAAATTGTTTACTTCTGATTTCATATTTACTAGTTAAACCTTTTTCTTATAGGTTAGTCTTATATTCAAGCTTTTTGGGGGGTCGTCGTAATCAGGGTCGTCTTATAGTCGAGCAAATACGGTAGATCGATAATAGATTACATAGACGGTAGGTATGCGATATTGGAACTCACCATACTGTCAGGGTTCTCATTCTTCCCCCGCTCTTACTTGGTTTCTGCATTGTAAACAGGTACACACTTCTACCTGATCACTTGCTAATTAGCCAGCCCCTTTTTGCTGTGTTCTGGCTATTTAAGCTACTACTTTAAGTACCTCGCTGCCCTTGCATGGTTTCAGACCTCCTTGTGCATTCCTGCTGTTGCTTCTTTTGATGTTGTTGATTCTGTTGGTTGTGTATGACCCTGGCCCGGCTTAGTGATTTACCCGGTTCCTAATCCTGTCTTCTGTTCCTGACTCCACTGACTTCTGTGTTCCTGACCTAGCTCGTCTGACTACCTGTCTTGGCTTTGACCCCTGGCTTGTATTTTTGACTAAGATTCCGGATTGTGCTTACATTTATTTTTGCTATTTTTCTATTATTTAATAAAAGCTATTTTTTATATCAGCATCTCCTGTTTCCGTCTGGTTTTCTTGGTACCCTGACACATACAGTGAAGGAAGAAGTTATTTGATCCCCTGCTGGTTTTGTACGTTTGCCCACTGACAAAGACATGATCAGTCCATAATTTTAATGGTAGGTTTATTTGAACAGTGAGAGAAAGAACAACAACAATAATCCAGAATAACACATTTCAAGTAAATTATACATTCATTTGAAATAAGTATTTGATCCCCTATCAATCAGCAAGATGTCTGGCTCCCAGGTGTCTTTTAGCTGAGATTAGGAGCACTCTCTTTAAGGAACAGGGCAACCAAGGCACACAAACCATTAAATAGTTACTGAAAAGGGAGATAACTCTAATCGCCACTAGAGACATTAATTGTACATTTTCCGCTTTCTTTAGAAACTTATACATGGCAGATCAGGATGATAGGGAATTAGGTATAACATCACTGCAAGAAGTGAAATTAGACAAACTAACAAATTAACAAAGGGAAAGTCGAAATGCTATTATAACAGAGGAAGAGGTAAAACAAACTATCCAATCTCTATCCAACGGTAGAGCCCCTGATCCAGACGCCTTCCCCACTGAATATTATAAATTATTCTCCCACCAAGTGATACCAACCCTTACGACATTATACAACGATATCTTTCAAAATAATTGCCTCATACAGACATTGACTCTACTAATACCGTAATCGAGCAAAGGCCTAACAAAGGTACAATCTTATCGACCAATTTTGCTCCATAAGAGGACGTAATGATTTTAGGCAAATTAATTGCCACTAGATTACAAATATTGTTAATACGCCATCGATTTTGTGAAGGGCTGCCACTCAGGCCGGGGTCAACCGTACAGACCTGGGGGCTGTGGTGGGGTCAGGGAGAAGGCCTTCAACACGGTGGCATGGCCACACTTATACAGGATATTGAAAAATCGATTCTTTGGACAGAACTTTCTGAACTTTACCTGCAATTTAAATGCAAATCCAGAAGTCATTGTCACAAATGGGTTGAAATCAGAGAAGATTTATCTGGGTCAGGGGGTCCAGCATGGTTACCCCTTGTCACCACTCCTTCTTGACTTGGCCTTGGACCCTTTACTCTGCACCCTGCTCGCCTCTTAAGATTTCAAAGCTATTTCATTCAGCACAATGGAACATGTAGTTGTAAGGGATAATGTACCAAACAATGTAACCTTTCATATTTATTTGAAATAAAGACACACACTCTCAATGTGGAATAAACAGGCCGTGTACTTTTATTTAGCTTAACAACTTAACATACTTTAAAGAGACTCTTGGCCCAAACCCAGAGTCTCACCTCCAAATAAATAAACCAAATAAATATAAATAATAAGCCATCCGCCCCTAAAAGCCAGAAGGCTGACACATTTCACCAGTCCATCCCTATAAGGGACGACTTTGACCCAACAAAAGCACACGACAAAAAAAAAAAAAAAAAATTTTGCCTTGTGGCATGAACGCTAGCACTTCAGACACTTCTATTTATAGGGCAAATTCGCGCCTTTAGCGCGGCATGAGGCACCTCGAGGCGCTCCAAAAGCGTCCTCTAGGCAAAGGCGGCAAACTACTAAGCGGCGCGCGCAACTCCCAGAACTTTCTTAGTTATATAACATCACCTATTTTTTTTTTTTTTTTAAACAGCCGCCTGAACTTTTGACCCCAACATATACCTAATGGTTAGGCACAGAGGTTAACTGCTGACCTCTGTGTGAACCCAAACCCTATCCCCACAACTACATGTCGCCCAGCGCTATTTAGGCGGCAGGGCTCTTCAAAAACTAACAGCCTCTGCTGATGATCAGGGCCGGCCCTACAATGGAGCCGACTGGGGCAATTGCCCCAGGCGGCACTTTAGAAGGGGCGGCACTTTGCCGCCCCAAGCGCTTTTTTTTGGGGTTTTTTTGAAGCGGAGGAGAGAGGGGCACCGAGTGGTTTTCGCTTACCTGCTCGGCGCCCCTCTCTCTCTCTCCTCTGCGGCGAGTCTCCCTGTTCGGTCTCGGTGCCGGCTTGTAATGCAGAACGCCGGAAGTGACGTCAATTTCCGGCGCTCAGCATTACAAGCCGGCACCGTGGCAGAGCAGGGAGACTCGCCGCAGGACTGTTTAAAGGTGAGTACGGCGTCGGCGGGGGGGGGGCGGCATTTTAAACTTCGCCCCAGGCGGCGTTAAGTCTTCGGCCGGCCCTGCTGATGATATTCTCTTACAGTATATATCTCTGACCATCTACCAACCCACATGTCCTCTCTTTATCACATACCTGCAGAGGGTAATACGGATTAAAATGAATAAAGACTGAAGCATGACATTTAGACACATCTTTTTTCCCTCCAGACACTCAAAGTTTTGGATTTTGTTGGGCAAAAACCTCAATTAGTTATTCATCAAGGAGATTACAAATGAACTTAAATTATGGAAACACTACACTCTAACACTAACATAAAAAAATAGTTTCCCCAAACTGCTTTACACCAAGCAATCCCTACCTTTACTAATTAAACCAACAGACTTCAAATTGTTAGATAAACATTTGAATATGGATCTATGGAAGGGAAAAAAACCCAAATCAGTTTTCACAAATTGAAACAGTCGCCATGGACATTGGGACAAAATTTCCCAGATATCAAACATTGCAACCTGGTTGTCCTAGCACGACATGCAATTGATTGGCTAACATTTTTCCATAGATTCACAAATACATTTTCAGAGAAACAGTTATGTGCTCCACACACACACACACACACTGACTACTCTCCTACATATACCATACACATCATTGCCAGAGAGAGTTAGAGAAAACACCTTACTATATACAACGCATGGAAAAAGGTCAGAATCATCCTTAAAGCCCTAACAAGCCCTTTTAACTTTGCAGAAATGTAGAGATCCCCTGGTTTGTGTACTTAAAAATTCAAAGCTATATTGGCTCTGTAACAAAACACTTTACACAACTAGACCAAAACAATAACTTTGACAAATATATATATATATAAATATATATATATATATATATATATATATATATATATTTCGAAACAAAGGACAGACCCCCTCAACTAGCATATTATATAAATGTATTTGAATAGCATTGCCAGGATCGGGGACTTCCACCTACCTCATTTTGTGGGTCTTCATCTCGGGGGGCAGATTCCAGGCCGCTGTCCCCCCGTAGCAGGATCGCCTGTCCGCGGGATAGGCTACATCCCTGGCCTCAAGTTAGAAGCAGGAAGGGTGGAAGCAGGGAGGAGTGGATACTCAGAGGGAGAAGGGGTGGAGCCGCCCTACCTCATTCCTATCCTTCCCATACAGAGGGCAGGGGACCAGGTGTGAAGGGGAGGGGTATCTGATTACTGACAATATAAAAACCCTTCATGCAATGCTCGCTAGTTAAGTTGTGGTCCCTGTTTGTTCCCTACTCCCTTATACAGTCTATTTAGAACGCTCTATTTGGATTACTGGTTTTGACCCTTGGCTACCCTTTGGATTACTCTTTTTGCCTGTGCCCCTGATTTTGGACTGTGATCTCGTTATTGAACCTTTGCTGCCAGCCTTGACCCTTGAACAGTTTTTTGACTACTCTTGGGATCAGGCCCGGACTAGGACAAAAAATAGACCCGGGCATTTAAGCCTGAACAGCCCATTTTTATTTATTTATTTATTGTTAAAGCCCACCCTTCATGTACCATCTTTGCATTTACTCACTCATTCACACAAATCATTAACAAATTCATTAATGCAGTCTCACAAATCATTCAAGCAATTCATCCACACATGAATTCATTAATTGTCATACGCATTCACACAATTCATCCACACATTTATTCATTCATTCTCATACGCATTCACACTACCTCCTCTCCCCATCTTATCTGCCCCTTCTCACAATGTTCCCCCTTTTCACTATGTACCCCCCTTCCCCACTAATCAATATGTACTCCCTCTCACTATCTATCCCCTCTCTTCATTTCTCACTACCTAACACCCCTCTGTCCCTTCTCACTCCACCCCCCTCCCTCACCCTACTTACCTTGTTGCCGGAGCAAGCAGCAACTGCGACCGGACCCGCGGCACGGCCGGATCGACTTAGGGGCTGATGGAGCTGCAGCTCCAGGCCCCTACCTTAAAATAGGCCCAGTCAGGACCGGACTGACTGGGACTATGCGGCCTCTACGGCCGCATTAACGCAGGGCCCCTTAAGCCCCCCGCAACTGCGGCCGGGTCAGCCACTCCAAGGGGCCAGGAAGCCCCCCACCAGGGCCGGCCTTAGGGGTCTGCGGCCGCACAGGTCTTAAATTAAAACATTTTTTTTTTACTTTATTTAACATCCTCCATGTTAAATAAAGTTCGAAAAAAATGTATTTAACATGGAGGATGTTAAATAAAGTTAAAAAAAGAACAAAAAAAAAACCCCGCCTTAGAGTGGCGGACCTGGTCGCAGTTGCGGCGGGCATAAGGGGCAGGTGCCCCTTATGCCCTGGGTTAACGTGGCCGTAGAGGCCGCATAGGGCCAGTCAGTCCGGTCCTGACTGGGCCTATTTTAAGGTAGGGGCCTGGAGCTGCAGCTCCATCAGCCCCTAAATCAATCCGGCCCTGCCGCGGCCCGGCCCACCTGGCAAATGCCCGATGTGCCCGATGGCCAGTCCGGGCCTGCTTGGGATTATCCTCTTGCTTTTGTTGTGTGTTATTTTGCTTATTAAAGCCTTGATCACAACCCTGCGCTCCGCTCCGTCTCTAGTTCTGACAGGCATGCAACTCAACTGACAAAATTAAAGGACTAGATCTTTGGGCGACCCTTATCCAAACATCAGCGGAGATGACATCTGCAAAGCCACAGACACTGCATCTACAATACTGCCGATGGCAGTGTACAAATAAATGGCCTCTCATGCTGCCCCAAGCTTGTGTGTACTCCTTCCACTGCCTTTGGCAGTGCCCTAGATTTAGACATTTTGGTCCCAAGTACACGTCACGCCGGTTCTCCTTCATAGAAAAAGTCTTCTCAATCTTATTGTCACTCCTCCCCAACACCTTTATTCTCTGTGCTATTACCAATGTTCTCACTGTGTCAGAAAGATATAATTGCAGATTTCTGAAAGATACAACATTCTATTTTTCTCTTGTTGTAAGCTGTTTTTCACAAATTAATTTGAAGAAAGTAAAAAATATTTTATTATGAGGCAAGCTACTGACAGAATGCCATATAAGGAATTCTCAAACTCCTGACAATGCACATTTTCATCATCTGGTCACATAAGTACAGTTGGATAATTTAGTGTCTTGGTGTTTAACAAGAGTTACGCCTTTTCTAATGAAATTGCTACCTGTGCTTATTTGAGCATGTTCTGAACACCTGCACTGTTCGTTTTATTTGTGTGACAGAATAACAATAAAAAATCTAGAAAAACGCATTTCAAATAAGTTACAAATTGATTGGCATTTTACTCAGTGAAATAAGTATTTGATCCCCTTTTAATCAGCAAGATGTCTGGCTCCCAAGTGTCTTTTATACATGTAAGAAGCTGAGATTAGGAGCACTCTCTTCAAGGTAGTGCTCCAAATCTCAGCTTGTTACCTGTATAAAAGACACACAGAAGCAATCAATCACATTCCAAACTCTCCCCCATGGCCAAGACCAAAGAGCTGTCCAAGGATGTCAGGGACAAGATTGTAGACCTACACAAGGCTAGAATGGGCTGCAAGACAATCGCCAAGCAGCTTGGTGAGAAGGTGACAACAGCTTGTGCGGTTATTCCCAAATAGAAGAAAAACAAAATAAAACGCTTACCCATTATGCAGTAGAGAGCTATGTGGTGAAACTGAGAACAGGAACCAGTTCAAATGGCAATGGGTAGACAGCAAAAGATATAATCCAGGTCACTGTCCAGGGGTCAAGGGCAGGTGGCAGACACAAAGTAATCCAGGTCACTGTCCAAGGGTTAGAGGCAGGCGGCAGACAAAAGGCAGAAAACGGGGTACAAACCGGGTCAAAAAAGCAAGGTTCACAGGGACAGGATAACAGCAGCAGGGAGACACAGAATGCAATTAAGCAGCTCTGAATAACTGAACACCGTCATCATGGTTCCAGGGCTTTTATAGGACCAGCAGGCACCTCCCCCGTAGCTCCACCGCCCGCTTGTTCCAGCAAACAAGGGATTAATGGAAAAACACTGCCCCCTGCCTGTTCCGGCAACGAAGGGGTTAAGGGAGGTGGCCTCCTTACAGCACACGGAAGCACCGCCACCTCTGTTAGCAGCCGTGCCTCTCCATTACTGCGGTCTCCAGCTCCCTGCGAGTGAAGTACTTGGGGAGAAGAAGAACGACCGCCGCCTCGAGGACCAGCACCCCGCCACGTGACCGTGCCGCCCCCTCCTAGTGCGTGCCATGGAGTTACGGCAGCAATGAGAGGTACATGACACTCAGTCTGGGGCTCCATGCAGGGCCGGCCCAAGACAAAATGCCACCTGGGGCGAATGTTAAAATGCCACCCCCTCTTATCTACCCTTCCTCTCCCTCCGTCCCTGCTGCCCCCCCATTATCTACCCTTCCTCTCCCTCCCTATTATCTACCCTTACCCCCCCTTTTGTAGTTACCTTTCAGCAGTCCTGCGGTGAGTCTCCCTGTTCGGTCTCGGTGCCGGCTTGTAATGCTGAGCGCCGGAAATTAGGTAATCTTCCGGTACTCAGCATTACAAGACGGTACCGAGACCGAACAGGGAGACTCGCCGCAGAGCAGAGAGAGAGGGCCGCAGAGCAGGTACTGACAGCTTGGTAAGCGAAAACCACTCGGCGCCCCTTTCTCTCTCTTTCGAAGTGCCGCCCCTTCAAAAGTGCCACCTGGAGCGGTTGCCCCACTCGGCTCCATTGTCGGACCGGCCCTGGCTCCATGCAAGATCTCACCACGGAGAGTTTCAGTGATCATGAGAATGGTGAGGAATCAGCCCAGAACTACACGGGAGGATCTTGTCATTTTTGTGGCATCAACTCAACTCGCCATGTTTGGAGGAGGAGGAATGCTGTCTATGACCCCAAGAACACCATCCCCACTGACAAACATGGGGGTGGTTTTTGGTAAGGTTTTTGGTAAGGGGACAGGACAACTTCACTGCATCAAAGGGACGATGGATGGGGCCATGTACCGTCAAATCTTGGGTGAGAACCTCCTTCCCTCAGCCAGGACAATTAACAAAAACACACGGCCAAAGCAACAAAGGAGTGGCTCAAGAAGAAGCACATTAAGGTCCTGGAGTGGCCTAGCCAGTCTCCATACCTTAATCCCATTGAAAATCTGTGGAGGGAGCTAAAGGTTGGAGTTGCCAAACGTCAGCCTGGAAACCTTAATGACTTGGAGAGGATCTGCAAAGAGGAGTGGGACAAAATCCCTCCTGAGATGTGTGCAAACCTGGTGGCCAACTACAAGAAACTTCTGGCTTCCGTGATTGCCCACAAGGGTTTCGCCACCAAGTACTAAGTCATGTTTTGCAAAGGGGTCAAATACTTATTTCATTGAGCAAATTGCAAATCAATTTATAACTTATTTGAAATGTGTTATTCTGATTTTTTTGTTATTTTGTTCAAATAAGCCTACCATTCAAATTATAGACTGATCATGTCTTTGTCAGTGGGCAAATGTACAAAATCAGCAGGGGATCAAATAATTATTTCCTTCACTGTAGGAGGTGACAGTAGGTTCTCACCCTATTGTGAGTGTGCCTTGACGTGGCGGGTGAGCTTAATTATGCTTTGGCCAATTCATATTACCAAAACCTCTCATTTACAGTATCTCACAAAAGTGAGTACACCCCTCACATTTTTGTAAATATTTTATTATATGTTTTAATGTGACAACACTGAAGAAATGACACTCTGCTACAATGTTAAGTAGTGAGTGTACGGCCTGTATAACAGTGTAAATTTGCTGTCCCCTCAAAATAACTCAACAGACAGCCATTAATGTCTAAACCTTGGCGACAAAGTGAGTACACCCCTAGGTGGAAACGTCCAAATTGGGCCCAAAGTGTCTATTTTGTGTGGCCACCATTATTTTCCAGCAGTGCCTTAATCCTCTTGGGCATGGAGTTCATATTATGTTTATATATACAGTGACCAACTTAATTAGGGTGAGATGCACAGACAGTTTTTGTTTTTGTGTACAATGTGCTACATTTTAAAGGGCCCATATGCTTCACACTAAAAGTAACAGAAAGTTCCCAGGAAACAGTCTGCTAAGCATTTTCCTTTTATGTCTTGTGCTATGTATAAACTTAGAGAAGGGATCAAATATTAATTACACATGCCACATCAGACACAACAGCAATATGTGAGATTTATGCATGTCCTTTAAACAATGGCCAATGTGGGCACCCTATTAAAGGGTAACCACATCTGTGATTTTGTTTTAAATATATATTGATTTTATATGTTGCTAAAACAAGGTCCTGCAATATGTAGGATGCATAACCTGAAATTGTAAGGACTTACCTGCCTTTCCGGTCCTGCTCCATGGCTGCTCCCGCAACGCTTCATCCTCAGGCGGCTTCCCGTGCAGGCGGCTTCCACCGCTACCCGGTCGGCGTCTTCACCGCATGGCCGACCATGTGGCAAACAGGTACCACCATGTGGTCAAAACTTAATATTGCACGTTACATTTGTAACATGCTTTTACAACCTCGGGTGACCTCTTCATGCGGGACACGCCTCCTCCTCTCCCTACTTAAACCTGGACTTCCTCTTCTGGGTCACCCTTGGTTGGTGTATTTTGCTTCTTGCTTGTGCATTTGATTGTGACTGACTGCTCCGTTTTGACTTGGCTTGTTGACCTTGTTCCTGTCTCTCTGATTCGTCTCCTGATTCCTGCTCGTGTGGTATTGATTCGGCTTGTTGACCTCGTCTCTGGATTCTGATTCGGCTTATCCTGATGACCTGTCTGACCCGGTTGGTTCTCTGACTTCCTGGTTCCTGTTTGGCCTGGCTCACTCCGCCATCCGGGGGTCCTACCTCACCATATCAGAAATACTAATAAAATGAAAGCCCAGTCAACTTATTCTAGGGGAAAATTTGAAATATTAAAAAAAAATTTTAAAGTATATTTTTAAATAGAATATCCTTAAACAGTTAAGGTTAAATGGAAAACCCAGTTACTCTGCTATTAGATGATAATCACTTAACGGTATTATGACTGTGACCCAGTGACCAGACTTCTCCATTAAGCACGGACACTCATGGAAGAGATATACTGTGCTGCATTAAAACCATTACTGCTCTGCATGACACATAGTTTTATTTCTTCTGAGCACATGGTTACACTACTATATTTCCCTTTTAACTAGGGATGGACATTAAAAATAGTCACTGGATGTGGTCACCTTACCCTAGTGTGAAAAAATAAAACAAATAAAAAAAATGGTCCCATTGTATAGTCTCAAACAAAATGCTGCTTGTATAATTACAATATTAACATTTTCAATAGGTAGTTGTACATTTTTTATGTATAAATCTTGTCCTATGAAACTATGGATAATAGGTCAGGGCCATGCTGCACTACTAATAATGAAACACAGAGATATGCAAAGCCAAAAACAGAACAGATAAACTTTCATTTTTTATTTTGATGATAATTCTGCAGTTTGGCTTCCAATTGCTGTGACAGGAGGTTGGGAAAGCATGATGCGGTTCTGCTGATGTTCCTGTGAAATGAAGATGAAAAGACAATTTATGCTGAAGAGTTGTATGTTATCAATTCACACAATTAAAAATGAAAGTACGAGTTTGGCCTGTGTAAAACACACACACACTACTATTCCCATCACTGGTGGCCAGGATGACAATGGGGTTCATGAGATTTTTAGGCCTTAAAACATGTGCATTGTAGGTGCAAAATAGTATTACAAAGGTGTAAGTATCTATGATGTACCTATAGTTAAAGTTAAAGAATGTAACCCCTTATTATGTGTCCCTCTCTTTGATGTGTTGTGTAATGGCTTTGTGTACAATCTACACATATGTACAACTATATCATTTGAAAAAAAACAAAATGGGGTTTCTTGAGAAAAAAACATTGTGCTATCATTACGCTTACTATTATGTTTGATATATATATATACCGTATATATTCCGGCGTATAAGACAACCCCCAACTTTTACAGTCCAAATATAGAGTTTGGACTATACTCGCCGTATAAGACTACCCCTCTACCCAGCGTACAACAACCAGCCAATCACGGCAAGTGATGTACCTTACCGGTGATTTGCTGGTTGATTTGCTGACATATACATACATGCACTGCCCTTACACACACACACACATATATAATATATATATCTATAGATATATCTACACATATGCCTGTCCATACATACACATTTATACACTGCCCTCACCACACACCCCTGCCTTTACACACACATGTATATGTATATATATATATATATATATATATACACACACACACGTATGTATATATATATATACACACACACACACACCAGTATATATATATATATATATATATATTTCTCCCCCCTTTCTCCCCATCTCTTACCTTATCTTCTGTCTTCTTTCTTCCATCCAGTTGTGGGAGCCCGAGGTCTGGCACTTCAGACCTCGGCTTCCCTGCTCTCTAATCACTACGCGCCGGCTATTGATGCCGAGCGCCGGGACATGACGTCATCCATGCGGTCGGCATCAATAGCCGGCGCCTAGTGATTAGAGAACAGGGAAACCGAGGTCTCAAGTGCCAGACCTCGGGCTTCCCTGCTCCCTCATCACTACGCGCCGGCAATTGATGCCGGGCGCCGGGACATGACGTCATCCCTGCGCTCGGCATCAATAGCCGGCGCGTAGTGATTAGAGAGATTGGTGGCTTCGTGGGAACCTCCGGCTTGGTAAGTACCCGGCGTATAAGACGACCCCCCACTTTTAAGAAAAATTTTTGGGGTTAAAAAGTCGTCTTATACGCCGGAATATACGGTATATATATATATATATATATATATATATATATATATATATATGTTTTTTTGAGCACGTTTATCATGATAACTTGATGAGATGCACTTTAAAGTATTTCATAGGCTCTTTTGAGCTGGAGTTTGGTATATCATTTTTTTGGGAGGGGTTCCACCTGTAGTCTTTGGCCAAAAGTCTGTGCTGCTCAATAAAGAAAACAAGCTTAACTTAATGGCATGGACATTTACCATCAGCCATGCTTTTCAGACCTGCTATTCGAACTGCTCCAGCCAGTCTCTCCGGCAGACGATGGCGTGCCCGGCTCGAACACCGAAACTCCAATCATCAAGCGTGGCAGGAAAAAATAGATTCTGTACCTAGAAAGGAAGATATGTTTGCCATTATTGAACAGGCCACCCAAGGAATACGTAGAAGCCTCAAGGAAATCGAGGCATTCAGCAACACCAAGATCGGCATCATGGGCCATGTCTGGCCCCTACCCTTGGGCGTCAACATCTGTCATACACTGTATGGCAGCGGACACCAGTTTTAAAAGTTTTGGAGGCGATCAACGATCACCTCCTAAACTTCAATGGTGTGTCTGAAATGACTCGATCACGAGGCATTCAGCGACACTGAACACTCACCCCAGGATTTCGCCACTCGCAAGATGAAAATTGGAAAAGTTTGCCCGAATGTCTCCAGACCCTCTAGAAAACTCTGGCTCCACTTGCAGGTTGAATACAGGTAGTGCATTCAACCATGCAAGTCAATGGAGCCCAGCTTTCTAATCAATATGTGATTAGTAAGATATTAAATGTTATTAATGGTAACATTTCATAATTATTACTCATCAGAGGAACCATCCAATGTAAGAAAAAAAAAAAAAGTCCAAAAAGAATAACATAAAAAGTTTATTATTACGAGATAAGTGCTGAAATTAGCGCTGTAATCTTCCCAAAAATCTTGACATGGAAAGAGTTAAAGTAAAAGCATTTCAAATACCCAAGGGGTATCTAATTAAAAAAAATGAATGGTTTGATGGGGTAAATTTGAGTCACCGGGTTCAAAGATAGGGCATAGGCACAGACTGACCAAAATGGGGGGGGGGAGCGCACTTCCCAAAAAGTGGCCTTTTAACCCCAAACTCCAGACAAACCCATGCATGGGTGGTATCACTGTACTCGGGAGATGGTGCTGAAGACACATTGGGGTGTTGTTTTATAGTGGCGTATACCTGGAGCTATAAATTCATATCTGAAGTACAATTTGTTTTTAAAAAATACAGACAAAATTACTACCACAAACTTTAGCAAAGGCTGGTGGTAGAATCTTATGCCTGGAAAGGGTTAAAATACTAGCATTTGAAATACCTTGGGGTGTCTAGTTTTCAAAAATATATGGTTTGATGGAGTAAATTGAATTAGCCGGCTTCAAAGATGGACCTATTAGGACATGGGGCAGTAGGCCCAGATGTAAAAGTTCCAAGTTAAAAAATGCGCACTTCCTAAATGTGGCATTTTGGTCTTGGTGACTCTTTCAATGGATCCAGGAGACGTGTCGGTGCTTAGAATGTAGGCTTCCAGTCGGCAATCAAACAACTTGGTAGACATTTAAAATATTTCAGTTTCAAACTTCAAATTGTTGGTATCCATAACAGGATTTACAAAACCATGCTCATGCAGGAATGCTTACTATGTCATGTCTTACTATGATGTCAGTTGTTTACAGCTTTAGCGGTTGTATGCAGACTACATTTTCTGGCACTTCTATATCAACCCTGTGTTGGCTATTTAGAAGAGCTGTACCTCTACATTATTATTAGTATTATCTAAGAAATCCCAGAACGTGGGAATCCTTCCATAGGATATCGATTTCAGATTTCCATCATTACAAACCAACAAGCAAAATGTCAAATGACGGTAAGAGTACTATACATTAGTATTTTACTTCTTAGTACAATTCAACAGATAATCTTTGCATGTTTGTTTTTCCTGCGATTACAATTTTGGGGAGTCTATTGCCTATACCTATATTCATTGTCAAAACATTTTTAATAATTTATACATCGCTTCCGGCAGAAATAATTGACCGAAGACATGATGTTGAAGAGGGGGAACAAGAGTCTGAGGTCATTGACTTGACTGGGGGAGACCAGGGAGAAGAACTGCAACTGTCATTTGGAAGCGGTCCGATAACCTCCCCATCACATGGCACTCCGCCAGTTTCAAGACCCAGGGGCAGAGAGAGGATGAGAACAATGCCTAATACTCAAGACTCAAGGCAGAGAGCGAGAAGCCGTTCCCCAGTAAGGTCCATCGCAAACCCTCTTGTGGACGCGCACGATTATGTGAGGCATCCAGGGGCAAATAGGAACAACATCCGTCTGAGATTACCTGGCAGGATTGTTCAGAGACGGGTAACTGGAGAACAAGACATTCTTGGAGACTGCAGTATTTGCTTTATGGACTATGAACGTGGGCAGCCCATAATCGCTCTGCCATGTCAACATCAGTTCCATAGTCGCTGTATAATACGCTGGCTACAAGAGAACCCCAGCTGCCCTTTATGCCGCCACCGGATCATGCAAAACCCAAGAGGAGAGAGAATAGCTCTTATGGTTACAGAGACTACGACCATACGTCGGAGAGGCAGACCTGACATCGTCAGAATAAGAAGATATGAAGTTGAGGAATAAATCTGCTTTGGACTCATGGCCATTTCCAGCCGCTCTACTATGTGGCACTTACCATAAAAATAAAACATTTGTATTATTTACCAGAATTTCGTTTTTATTTATAACACTGTCAATCCTATTAATAGAATGATGTTATACAACACAATGGGTAAAATGAGTTCTCAGTTAATTATTTATTGTATAACTTTTTGGTGGAAACTCCTAATTTATAATGCTACAAAACGGGAGTCATATACCATACCTCCTATGTGTCGCATTTTTGGATGGGACAGTCCCTGCCGTTACAAGCAATGGTGATCATGAGCTGGTTGTTGCCAAAGAGGGGCCCTGCAAAACTTAGGCCGCGCACCCTATTAGGGGCAGCCCCGGCTGTAGAGATAAAGCCACTTTGGAATATTGCACCAGAACCTCATTTTAAGATGAAGCCTTTCTCCGTGTTTTGGGTCACTAAATCAATGTGTTCGTGGATTCGGATAGCTGTGTAACACCTCCAAGGAAAGCAGCTTGTGGACACAAACTCCGCGGCTGACGGGTAGGAAGTTTACTGTTGAAATACGGTTATGGTGCGCCAATCACAATAGAGTGTGCGGGGTATTTAGAGCACAAGGCAGAACCACGTGACTACTTGGCCGGTGAGCGAGCGCGGGCACGCCGTACTCTGAGGACGGGCACGGCATTTTTGCACGCGCCTCGGGACCAGCTGAGACGGGATCGCGTAGGGGAGCTGGTGATGGCGGAGGTTTCTGTCAGTGAGTGAGGTGCTTGCTCTCCTCTTCTTTATCTGTCGCTTGTTTAACCACTCACCTCCTGCCCTCTCCTCAGACCCACTGGAGAATGGGGAACGAGGCCAGTCTTTACGCGAGGGAGGGAGGAGCGGGAGTCGGGCAGCATCAGCCGCCTCCTTGCCCCGGGTCCGGGGGTTCAGCACCAACCCGTGGACAGCTCCCATTGCTAAGCACGGCTGGAGCATCACCGACCGGGGCTCGACATGGCGGTGTCAGGTATGGAGACAAGGGATTGGGGGTGAAGAAAAAAAGCTGTAGGGACACAGAGCAAGGGGTATGGGCTTGCCCCTTACAAAAAAATTACTGCAGTTTTTCTGCAGTTTTTTGGACATGAAAAAACTGCAATACTGTACTTTTACTGCAGTATTACTGCACGTTTACTGCAGTTTTACTGCATTTGTACTTCACTGTACTGCATTATTACTGCGTATTTACTGCGCTTTTTTTTTTTACTGCAATTATACTGCATTGTACTTCAATGTACTGCAGCTTTATTGCAATTGTACTTCCGTACAAAAATAACTGCAGTAAAACTGCAGTACAGTGAAGTACAAATGCAGTAAAACTGCAGTAAATGTGCAGTAATACTGCAGTAAAAGTACAGTATTGCAGTTTTTTCATGTCCAAAAAACTGCAGAAAAACTGCAGTAATTTTTTCGTAAGGGGCGGATCAGCTGGGAATGTGTAGCAAGGAGCATTAACATGGGCATGAATGGAACAGAGCAATGCTCCGCCTAGCGAAGCCCTGGGATTACGTGGAGTTTGTAATTCATGGTAGCATTGATTAGAAGACTACACCTTAAGGGTTTAAGGGCAATTACGTGTCTTCCACACGTAGCCTCGTGATGCAGTCCAGGAGCTGTCATGGGGGATTCAGAATGGGATACCTCCTCCCTCTCCCGTTTGTAGAGTACACCGCAGGGACATTGGATGTTATATTTTTAGTGCATAAGAACATAAAAACACATCACTACTAGAGCCAGTTGTTTTTTTTTTTAGTGAAGGAGTTCAACCAGTGGATTCTGGGAAATTGACCTATAATGTAACCTATTTTACCCACTCTGCATATTTCATTCTATTGATCTCAGGGCGGTTCTCCGAAGCATGGATTTAGTTCTGGGCTATCATTCTAAGGCAGGGGTGTCCGAGGTTTTTGTGCATTGGGCCACTTCATCAGAAATGTATATGTGCGTGGGCTGCACTCATTTGTCACTGTGAGAAAATATGGCCTTTAATAAAATATGCAGCTTAAAATAAAGTAAATGACACAAAACCTTTACTTTTCCTCTCAATGATTTCTGGGCCTAGAAAGTTTTGTCCTCTCAAGTCACTACAAATTCAGGATTCTGGATAAGTACAAATGAAATAGTTCTATTTATTCTAGGAATGCACCCGAAATGAAAATTCTAGACCAAAACCGTAAATTCAGGGTTCAAATTGAAAATGACCCCTCACCTTTAATAATAATTTAAAAAACCCACACTTTTAATTAAAGTAAGGTACACACCAAAATTGTTACTCGATTATAAGACAACCCTGATTATAAGATGACCCCCCAAAACCTGAATATTTATTCAGGAAAAAAGCCTGAAGATAAGACGACCCTATAGGAAAAAAGTTTTGCTAGTAAATGTTAATTCATTTTAACTATGTAAACGATTTTTTTTTAATAAAAGCTATGATTGAGAAAAATATATATTTTTTATTTTCCAACCTGCCCCAGTTATGCACATCTGCCCCCAGACTTGTCACTGTGCCCTAGAAATGCCTTATACCCCCATATGCCACTGTGCCCCATGATATGCCTTTTAACCCTCTAAATGCCACTGTGCCCCATGTTATACCTTTTGACCCCCTATGTGCCACTCTGCCTCCAGAAATGCCTTATACCCCTATATGCCACTCTGGCATTTACGGGGTTAAAAGGCATATTATGGGGTAGAGTGGCATATAGGGGGTCAAAAGGCATATCATGGGGCACAGTTGCATATAGAGGGTTAAAAGGCATTTCTGGAGGCAGAGTGTCATAAAGGGGGTTAAAACGGGGGTTTAATTTAGGAAAAAAAGAAAAAGTCTGAATATAAGACTACCCTTTAAGAAAAAAGGTTTACTAGTAAATATTAATTCACATGTAAACTATTTTTTCATATTTAATAAAAACTATGATTGAGAAAAATACATTTTTGTTTTTATCTCCTTTTACTTGCCAACCTGCCCACAGTTATGCACATCTGCCCCCTTATAAACCACTCTGCCTCTCCAGAAATGCCTTATACCCCCCATGTGCCACTTTGCCTCCCAGATATGTCTTTTAACCCTTCCTATATACCACTCTGCCTCCCTGATATTCATGTTAACCTCCATACGACACTCTGCCTCCTTGATCTTCTTGTTAACCCCTATATGCTAGTCTGCCTCCAGAAAGCTTTTTAAAGGCCCGTGTATGCCACTGTTACCCTTCCCCAACTTACCAGTGCTTCTTTAGACTTCTTCCCGTGCTCCAGATTCCTTGGTGTATAGTGGGGCAGCCGGTGGAGGTCCATGCGGTGCGCGCAGAGAACCTGAGCTGCTGTCGACACTTCCGCCAGGGCTTCTATGAATGAGCACCTGAAGGTCACGTGATGCCGGTGCTCCGTCATAGAAGCCCCGGCAGAAGTGGATGTTGCAGACGCCCACAGGCAGCACCGCGGGGGATCTGGATCTCAGAACACACCAAAGTTGGACAAAATTCAGCAATAAATAAATATATATATATATATATATATACACACACACATATATGGGGTCTGCACATCACTTACAGCCAGGCCCGGACTGGGACAAAAAATAGACCCGGGCATTTAAGACTGAGCAGCCCATTTTTATTTATTTATTTATTGTTAAAGCCCACCCTTCATGTACCATCTTTGCATTTTCCCAAATCACTTAAACATTCATGATAGACACAAACACTTACTCACTCATTCACACAAATCATTAGCACATACTCATTAATGCAGTCTCACAAATCATTCAAGCAATTCATCCACACATGAATTCATTAATTCTCTTACGCATTCACACAATTCATCCACACATTTATTCATTCATTCTTGTACGCATTCACACTACCCCCTCTCCCCATCCCCTTCTTGTCTGCCCCTTCTATGTTCCCCCTTATCACTATGTACCCCCTTCCCCACTTCTCAATATGTACCCCCTCTCACTATCTATCCCCTCTACCCCTTTCTATCTAACCCCTCTCCCCCCTCTCACTGCACCCCCTCCCTCACCCCCTACTTACCTTGTTGCCAGAGTAAGCAGCAACTGCGACCGGGTCCGCCACTCTAGGGGGCCGGCCTTAGGGGTTCGCAGCCGCACAGGGCTTAAATTAAAACATCAGGGTTTTTTGTTGTTTTTTAAAAGACTTTATTTAACATCCTCTATGTTAAATAAAGGTAAACAAACTTTATTTAACATGAAGGATGTTAAATAAAGTAAACAAAAAAAAAACCCCGATGTTTTAATTTAAGCCCTGTGCGGCCGCACACCCCTAAGACCGGCCCTGGTTGGGGCTGCCCGGCCCCCTAGAGTTGCGGACCCGGTCCCCTAGAGTGGCGGACCCGGTCGCAGTTGCAGCGGGCTTAAGGGGCATATGCCCCTTATGCTCTGTGTTAATGCGGCCGCATAGGCCCAATCAGTCCGGTCCTGACTGAGCCTATTTTAAGGTAGGGGCCTGACTTGCAAAAGGTCACTTCTCCATTATAATACTCTTGGATCTCTCTGCTGCTTTTGATACTGTTGATCACCACCTTCATCTTGACTCACTTGCTTCTATAGGCATTCGAGATACAGCTCTCTCCTGGATCTCCTCATATCTGTCTAACCATTCCTTCTCTGTCGGCTTCTCTGGCAAGACATCATCACCTCATTCACTTTCGGTTGGCGTCCCCAAGTCCTTGGCCCCCTGCTGTTCTCTCTTTATACTTAATTTCTTGGTAAACTAATCAACTCATTTGGCCTCCAATATCATCTACATGCAGAAATAGTCTCTGTATTACTAACTGCTTTTCTTCTATTAATGGATGTCACAACTCTTCCTTGGAACGTAATCTTTTAAAAAATGAACTCATTATGTTCCCTTCTTCCATCTCCTCTCCACTACCTGAATTCTCAAATATCACCATTAACAACACGACTATCTCTCCTACTAATCAGGCCCGATGCCTTGGGGCTATCCTTGACACCAACCTCTCCTTCTTCTCTCACATTCAGTCCCTCAACAGATCCTGCCGCTTGCAACTAAAAAACATCTCTCACATCCGCCCATTCCTCACCCAAGAATCCATAAAAACTCTGGTTCATTTACTTATCATTTCCCATCTTGACTACTGCAACACTCTTCTGGTTGGCATTCCACTGTCTTGACTCTGTCCTCTGCACAGGGGCGTAACTAGACGCCTCAGGGCCCGGGGGCGAGAATCTCCACCCCCCTCACTGCTGGCAGCATCAATACACAAGGGGGGCAGCTGGACAGGTTTTTAGCATGTACTGGCTGACTTGGCATGATAGGAGTGTGATTGCTAACAGCAATCACAGTCCCATCATGCCTAGGTTCCAGCACTTACACATCCATGCTTTCACACACACACACTCATTTATTCATATAATCATTCATTCACAGATTCATTCTCTCAATCACACACACTCATTCAAACACCCTCCCCACCCCCTTACCTGCACTGCAGCTCCTCGATGCCGCTTACAGACTTCAGCAGGGGGCGCGGCCTCCCTCTGCCTTCTCTGCTAAAGCACAGAGGAAGTAGGATGTCACGTGAACTCCGCTTCCTCTGTGCAGTCCAGAAGACCCTCCCACAAGTAAGTAGCAGGGCTTGAGGTGCGGCTCGCGTAAAATCGGTTGCCCTGGCTGCCGATCTTACGCGGGCCACACCTCGTGGTCTCGCGGGCCGCATTTGGCCCGCGGGCCGCATGTTGGACGCCCCTGCCTTATTTAAAAAAAAAAAAATGAATAAAGATTTCGGGCGGCCCCTTGGCTTGGGCCCCCCTGCCGCCGGGGCCCGATTTCGGGCGACCCCTTGGCTTGGGCCCCCCTGCCGCCGGGGCCCGGTCGCAGTCGCGACCCCTGCGACCCCGGTAGTTCCGCCACTGCCTCTGCAGTCTGTCCTAAATGCTATTTCTAGGCTTATATTTCTTGCACGCCACTCCTCTTCTGCTTCCCCACACTGCTCCTCCATACATTTCTGCTCATCCACTCACACTCAACAGTCATTGATTGTTGGACAAGCTGTGGTGTACTTGCCTTGTGTAGTCTCCATTTGTTTTTTCCCCGTGCCTCTATGCTGTTTTTTTATTCTCCTGGCTTTGGATCGTTTACTGGATTTCAATTCCTGACTGCTACCTGCCCTGAACTCTGATTGCTACCTCACTTCTGCATGAACTCTGCCGGTCCCAACCTTACGGTTGTTTACCATACCGCTTGTCCTCAGCCTGCCTCGACCCTCTGGACTGTCTCGAACATTCTATTTGCCTCACCATTGCCTGTAGGTTTGCTCCTCCTGCCTCAACGCTCCTGACCAGGATTATAGCAGAAGCTTTTAGTTGTCCAGCTTGTTGCTGTTCTATACAATAAAATGGATTGCAATAAAATGAATGTGGTCTCTATGCTTCTGGCTGAGAAATCTGTTTTTGGATGTTTCTGTCCCTGAACAGTTTCATGGAAGCCTGTTTACCTTGATGTGTTACATAGTGAGTACTTCTTGCCATTGCAGAATTAATTTCAGGCATGCAATGAAGCCTGTACAAGAGGTTAAGTACAAGCATGATTTATAACAAAGGTTTTATCTTTCTTTCAAAATGTATAAATAGCTTATTAATACATAAATGATAGTGCCAAGATTAGAATGAGGCATGGAGGCTAAATATATATGTTCACCATTTACAGAATCAGTAATTTTGTACACGGCTGCCGGGGAGTAGGAACCAGGTCCCCTGCAGCGCTGCAGGGGATCTGGATCCTAACCCTGCTGCTTACTTGCAGCAGGGCTAACTGGGAAAAAAAAAACACCTGCGTCGGGCGATATGAATTGTGGGTCCATCTTTAAAATCAGACCATTTTAAGATAATGGCCCCTGGCGCCAACGTTATGTGTTTTGTCCATAGAGCCCTTGGCAGCTTTAATCAGGAATTAAGCTCAAGTAAAAGGGATCACAGTTGTGAATCAGTCGTTTATGGTCACATTATACGCTGACCATGTGACTCTCACTATGACGTCTCCACTAACTTGTATACCTTCAGTTTTGGACATTATAGAAGAGTTTAGTAGTTATTCCGGCTATGTGTACAGATTTATCGACTACCTTGGAAATAAATTATGCTTTGATCTAAAATACTCTTTGGATTTACATTATTCGATTTTACTATCTGAACTTTGTGAATTAACAAACAGTTGGAAGCGTATAGAAGCTTCATAGTTTGGCAGATTTAGCAGACATTTCTTCTGATTGCACTATCCTCCCTTTCCATGAAATTAAAGATAGATTTGAAATCCGTAATAAGGAGTGTTTGCCTAATTTTAGAATCAGAAACTGTTTGGGATTAAACCCAATAACACCAGATATCCTAAATCAATGTATTAAAGCACAGGATGACTCAAAACAAATTTCCAGATCAAGACTAGTCCAATCTGCACAGGAGCTAACAAAACCTAATAAACTCCTGAAATGGAAGAATGATTTTCATAAGTCGTTCCCAGAGGATAGCTGGTACAGATCATGAAATATGTTCAGAGAAGCAGTTCACTGTGTCTTTCTTCAAGGTTTTCCATCGCTTGTATATGGTCCCTTCTATACTAAGGACATTTCAACCAGTAAACTCTGGTATATGTTGGAGATGTAAGAAAACAAAGGGCATTCTATATCATATATGATGGAATTGTGACCATATAAATCCCATTAAATATAAAATCTCCAATCTATTAAAACATTTTCTAGGCCACAGCAGGGATCTCCTCTCACCTTAGACATTTTTAATGTACTTTAGAATTCACTTCTGGCACTAAGCCTCAGCAATTATTAGCAATATATTAGTAAGGGCTAAATTATGTAAAGCAATGAAGTGGGTACCACAGATAGCTATTCCTGGGAACAGGTCTTAGAACAAATCAAATATTAATAGGCTATGTAAAGATATTTCTGGGTCTCCTACTCTTAAATAAATACCAGAAAAGTGTCTACCTTGGTAACAACACAATCTGCGTTGTTTTTTCTTTTACACCTTTTATGGGAACTATTCATCTGAATAATATTATACATTTACTCCAAGACTCCAGTAATTTTAACATTATATCAACTTTATTCCATGATCATTTGTCGTACGTGTGTGTTGAATAGATCAAAATATTGCAACATATTTATAAAAAGAAATTATTGCAACAAGTATTTTGGATATACTGTAATCAGGGTAACAGAACAGGGATGAGGAAGCGGACTCTTGCAGACTCAGGTCCAGAAACAGGTATGCATCATAACAGGCAGGAAGAGCTGAAAGAACACAGGAACCAGGATAGCACAGAAGCAGACGAGCTGAAAGCGCTGCAGTCTCCACTCTGAAAACCTCTGGCCTTTTGCCTGCGGCTATATGTCAGGGACTGGATCCATAGAGACGACTGTAAAGACCCAGAGCGCCCAAACATGGAGTTCAGGAGGTATTGAGCAGTAGTGGAGTTGGACAGGGCCTGGTGCAGGGTGACTGCTCTCTCCCGGTGGGCATCCAGGGTTGTGCGGCCACATACCAGGGCGCTGACATAGCAGCAGTCCGGAACAAAGCAAAACTAAACTTGGCTGGATGTGGAAATCTGAAACAAAACTTGGAGATATCCTGCAAGCTCCCTGGAGCAGGCATGAAACACTAGAGGCACTAGAATCATGTGCAGGATGCCACAGGCTGGGAGTAGGGAAGCTAAGCAGATTATATAGCGGAAACACAGCAAGCAAAGGGGACAGAGAAAGCAAGGGACAGGGAGACCAAGCAAGGGACATAAGCAGACAAGACATACATGATACAGGGCACAACAAAGGACAGGGAACAAGGCCCGGGAACACAGGGGAAGGAGTGAGGAGCCAGAAACCTCGGACGCTTCTCCTTTAAGCAAGGACATCTTAACTGGGACATGGGGAGAGGAGAGAGGAACCGAAATCCTCAGATGATTCAGGGAAAGGAGAGCAAAGGTACATAAAAGACAGACAAACATGAGTAGAGGAGCTAGCCTAGGACTATGTGATAACAATTGGAGATTTTGTCACATCATATAGCCATAGCATGCTTAGCCCACCACTACGCCTCCAATACTCTGTTGTTGGAGTACTCCAGTACTCCAATATTCGGTGGGTCCTAACGCTAAACCCTGCTTACTGAATCACTAATAAGCTGAAACCAAACATTGAATCTAAACACAAAACCAAGAACATACCTTTAGACTGCAGACTGAGACAAACATGACAAATGGGTGGGGCACACCTTATAAAGGAAACAGAGTTGAAGCAAAGAGCAAGACTGGAATAAAGGAATCATTAGCACAGAACAGAGCATATAGAAATCCAAAAACGGATTACAGCAAAACATGGGAACTGAGGCATGGCAGGGAAAAACAGAGGTATGCAGCTCCGCAGCCTGGATGGCCCCTGACAAAGAGGCAAGAGAAGGAGCAGGAATTTGGGAAAGGAGACAAAGATGCAAAAGTGGTTAAGATAGTGAGTAAGAGAGCTTGAGTAAGCGTGTGAGAGACTGCGAATGTGAAAGAGCATGATAGAGCGAGTGTGAGTGAGAGTGCATGAGAGTGAAAGTAAGAGCGAGTGAAAGTGAATGGGCAGCGCAAAGCAAAAAAAAAATGTTGATGGGAGTTATGCTGTTCCACCGTCTGACTTACTTTATAGTGATGGGAGTTATGCTGTACGACTGTCTGTGTCTCATACTTATGGGTGTCTGGCTTGTTATGTTATGATAGGAATCGTGCTAGATCTGGATCGCTATAAAATGATGGCATTTCGAACACAGTATTGATACAGTTAAAAAAATTGGTGTCCATAAAGGTTCTTCAACTCAGTATATGTTTTCTGATTGTAGATGAACTGATGCGTTTCACCTAATGACTTCCTCAGAGGTATATGAAAATAGGTAAAAAAATCATATCCTTAAAGACAAAACAGGAAATAAAGAAATGGAAAAAGGAAAAGACATGGGGTTACTAAATCAAAGGACTTAATTGTGTATATTTGTTACTAATGATACATCAATTGTGTTTTATATTATATACTTACATTTAAGTGAATAGATCATTTAATCATTATGGAAATAATATGAAAAAAAGATTGTTTATTTTATAAAATACGTTATGAAATATTCATGTTACTTACTTTGTTACTTGTCCCCTTCCCTTTTTGCCTTCTGTATCCCCTTTATTGATTTGTGTTTAAAAAAAAAATAATAAAAAAGGATATTAAAAAAAATATTGAATTTACTTACAATGCTTGATGAAACCTAAATTTTCTTAGTAGCTATCCGGATACCTTTACGTATCTCGGCACGTAACTTGGTACAGATATCAGTCACGCTAACTTCTCATTCCTTTCGGTGGAAAAAAAAACACTTCAGCTATCAACCTGCCCCTAATCACACTCTGGTAAGTGTTCAACATCATTGTCGGTTTTTAGGGACTTTAACAGTGAAGACGCTATCCTAGATCTATATTTAGAATGGTATCTCAACTCGATCACACGGGCATTATCCAGTTACATCTTCATCCATTCCTCCAAGAAACGAAGTGTATCCAACCCTGGATCCTCAGGTGTGACTAACAGTGCCACTATTTATATGATATACAAAGTGTAAAGGTAACCCACTTCTCAGGATATACGTGTACCTCCCAAATAAAATACTACCAAAATGATCAACCTTCAAATGATCCCAGAAGACATAGGAAGTGTTATTAGTATTAAAACTCAGCTGTTGCCCCCATGTGGACCAAGGATAGAATATGTATGCATAGTATGTATGTCACTTGTGCACTCATTTTCGTATGAATTTGATTTTTAAAGAAAATTGTATGTTTTGTGCGTTTGTATAAATCAACGAAAATGAGGAGGATCTTCAACGAAGCTAACGAAAACAAATTGCAAAAGTGACGAAAATCCGTTGCCACGCGTAGCCACCATTAGAAGCCATTTTGGTGCCATTACAAGCTCATTGATTGTTATGGCTGTGATTGGTAGGTCCAACAACCTATGGGAGTTTTTCCTTACTTTTTTCACGCTGGCCAATCAAGATTTACATTACCGTATTTGCTCGATTCTAAGACAAGGTTTTTTTCAGAGCAAATGCATTTTGGGGGGCAGAGTGGCATATAAGGGGGTATAAAGCATATCTGGGGGGCGGATGTCCATAACTGCGGGCAGGTTGGCAAATAAAAGGAAATAAAAATAAAAAATGAATTTTTCTCAATCATAGCTTTTATTAATTATGAAAAAAAATTTTACTTGTGAATTCATATTTACTAGTTAAACCTTTTTCTTATAGGTTAGTCTTATATTCAAGCTTTTTAGGGGGTCGTCATAATCAGGGTCTTCTTATAGTCGAGCAAATACGGTAGATCGATAATAGATTACATAGACGGTAGATATGCGATATTAGAACTCACCATACTCTCAGGGCATGGTTTCAGACCTCCTTGTGAAATCCTGCTGTTGCTTCTTTTGATGTTGTTGATTCTGGTGGTTGTGTATGACCCTGGCCCGGCTTAGTGATTTACCCGGTTCCTAATCCTGTCTTCTGTTCCTGACTCCACTGACTTCTGTGTTCCTGACCTAGCTCGTCTGACTACCTGTCTTGACTTTGACCCCTGGCTTGTATTTTTGACTAAGATTCCGGATTGTGCTTACATTTATTTTTGCTATTTTTCTATTATTTAATAAAAGCTATTTTTTATATCAGCATCTCCTGTTTCCGTCTGGTTTTCTTGGTACCCTGACACATACAGTGAAGGAAGAAGTTATTTGATCCCCAGCTGGTTTTGTACGTTTGCCCACTGACAAAGACATGATCAGTCCATAATTTTAATGGTAGGTTTATTTGAACAGTGAGAGAAAGAACAACAACAATAATCCAGAATAACACATTTCAAGTAAATTATACATTCATTTGCATTTTACTCTGGGAAAATTGTATTTGATCCCCTATCAATCAGCAAGATGTCTGGCTCCCAGGTGTCTTTTAGCTGAGATTAGGAGCACTTTCTTTAAGGAACAGGGCAACCAAGGGAACCAAGGCACACAATCCATTAAATAGTTACTGAAAAGGGAGATAACTCTAGTCGCCACTAGAGACATTAATTGTACATATTCCGCTTTCTTTAGAAACTTATACATGGCAGCAGTGGCGTACCTAGAGTATTTGGCACCCGGGGCGGATCCTGTATGTGCCCCCCCCCACACACTTTAAAACTACCTGGCCGAAACTGAATATGACCCCCCCAAACACCATAAAAAAATCTAACACTTTTATTTAAAGTAAGTAACACACCAAAATAGGACAAAACAATTAAATAACAATATATATATATATATATATATATATATAATTGTTAACAGCAATCACATTCCTATCATGCCCAGGCACACCCAGATTCCAGGAGGCACTCGCAGACTTGGCATGATAGGAGTATGATTGCCCTATCTACCCCTTCTCGCTCCCTTCTGCCCTATCTACCCCTTCTCACTCCCTTTTCCCTATCTACCCCTCCCTCTTTGAAGTTCACTTACCTTTCAGGAGTCCTGCGGTGGGGGTGCAAGGCCTCTGTCTCCCAGCTCTGCCACTGTATGGAACAGTATAGAGTGATGGGAGTTATGATGTACTTTAGAACATAATTATATAATGAAAAATACATTGGAAATGGTACAGCATAACACCCATCACTCTCACACACTTACCAATCCACACACATACACCAATCCACACACATACACCAATCCACACATATACACCAATTCACACATATACTAATCCACACACATATACTAATCCACACACATACCAATCCACACACACATACCAATCCACACACACATACCAATCCACACACATACCAATCCACACATATACTAATCCACACACATACACCAATCCACACACATACACCAATCCACACATATACACCAATCCACACACACATACCAATCCACACACATACCAATCCACACACATACCAATCCACACACATACCAATCCACACACATACACCAATCCACACACATACACCAATCCACACACATATACCAATCCACACACATACACCAATCCACACACATACACCAATCCACACACATACCAATCCACACACATACACCAATCCACTCTCACTGTATGCTTTCCTACCTTTCCTCTTTTCTCCTTACAGCTCCTTTTCCTGCTCTTCGCTCCTCATCTTCTTCAGTTCTTCTGTCTTCTTCCGAGGGCACGGGGTTCAGAGGGCACAGACAGCGGTGGGCGCGGCTTCAGTGTTGTGCGCCGGGATCTGACAACAAACCCCGGCGCACAACAGCTGTTGCCGCGCGGATCGCAAGGGAGGGGTATCGGAGGTCTTTAACAGACCTCCGGCTCCCTTGAGTGATTTTAACCCGGGTTCAAGGGAAATCCTTGAACCGGCTTAAAATCACTCAAGGGAGCTGGTGGTTTGTTAAAGACCTCCGATACCGCTCCCTTGCGAGCCTGCTCCTCCAGCGGCGGACATTACTGTCCGTCTCTGGAGGGGTGCCGGGTGCCGGCAAGTTGGCACCCCCCTGATGAGCGGCACCCGGTGCGGACCGCCCCCCCCCCGCCCCCCGCTAGGTACGCTACTGCATGGCAGATCAGGATGATAGGGAATTAGGTATAACATCACTGCAAGAAGTGAAATTAGACAAACTAACAAATTAACAAAGGGAAAGTCGAAATGCTATTATAACAGAGGAAGAGGTAAAACAAACTATCCAATCTCTATCCAACGGTAGAGCCCCTGATCCAGACGCCTTCCCCACTGAATATTATAAATTATTCTCCCACCAAGTGATACCAACCCTTACGACATTATACAACGATATCTTTCAAAATAATTGCCTCATACAGACATTGACTCTACTAATACCGTAATCGAGCAAAGGCCTAACAAAGGTACAATCTTATCGACCCATTTTGCTCCATAAGAGGACGTAATGATTTTAAGCAAATTAATTGCCACTAGATTACAAATATTGTTAATACACCATCGATTTTGTGAAGGGCTGCCACTCAGGCCGGGGTCAACCGTACAGACCTGGGGGCTGTAGTGGGGTCAGGGAGAAGGCCTTCAACACGGTGGCATGGCCACACTTATACAGGATATTGAAAAATCGATTCTTTGGACAGAACTTTCTGAACTTTACCTGCAATTTAAATGCAAACCCAGAAGTCATTGTCACAAATGGGTTGAAATCAGAGAAGATTTATTTGGGTCAGGGGGTCCAGCATGGTTACCCCTTGTCACCACTCCTTTTTGACTTGGCCTTGAACCCTTTACTCTGCACCCTGTTCGCCTCTTAAGATTTCAAAGCTATTTCATTCAGCACAATGGAACAAAAACTAACAGCCTCTGCTGATGATATTCTCTTACAGTATATATCTCTGACCATCTACCAACCCACATGTCCTCTCTTTATCACATACCTGCAGAGGGTAATACGGATTAAAATGAGAAAACCCTGTGGATTAAACACAGGGTTGCATGTGGTTGTTGGGATGGAAATTAGGCTGCAAGGGTTAATGCCAAGGGGTGAAACAAAGGACACCTTCAGAATGTGCTGGTAGGCGCTCGCACCACTTAGTTTTACCGCCTTTTTGTGTTGAAAAGCGCTCGCGAGCAGCTCGCGCCGCTTAGTTAGCCTGCGCTTTTGCATGTGCTGCGCTCGCGGACAGCTCGCGTTATGGTTTGGGCGGGTTTTTGCGCTATAAAAGTGGAACATCTGAGGCGTCCGTTTCACTTACCGCGTCTGGTGAGCGGCGGTTTTCAGCAAGGCCACGGGGAGCAGCATGGAAGAGCTGCTGAATTGTCGCCTGCCCGCCCTCCCATTTTTATTTATAAAAAAAAAAAGATAAAAAGAAAAAGAGTAAATATTGTTTTATTTGTCGTGGCTTTAATCGGAGTGAAGTTGCTCTCTGCAAAGGGAGTGAACAATGGGGGTTTTTATAGGTGTCAGGCTGACCGGCTTTGGGGCAGTTGGCCTGGTTTTAAATTATTTGATTACTCTGTGGTTTGGGCCAAGAGTTGTGGTTTGTTTGATAGTTGTTGATACAAATTGTTCTGATTGGTTATTGTGTATTAATTGGTATAAACTAAATAAAAGACCACGGCTTTTGTTCATCCAAATTGTTTCAGTTGTCATTTATTTATTATTGCTTACAATTGGTTACAAACATTTACACCATACAACCACATGAATAAAGACTGAAGCATGTCATTTAGACACATCTCTTTTTTCCCTCCAGACACTCAAAGTTTTGGATTTTGTTGGGCAAAAACCTCAATTAGTTATTCATCAAGGAGATTACAAATGAACTTAAATTATGGAAACACTACACTCTAACACTAACATAAAAAAATTGTTCCCCAAACTGCTTTACACTAAGCAATCCCTACCTTTACTAATTAAACCAACAGACTTCAAATTGTTAGATAAACATTTGAATTTGGATCTATGGAAGGGAAAAAAACATTTTCCCATAGATTCACAGATTCTCATGAAATTGCTACCTGTGCTTATTTGAGCATGTTCTGAACACCTGCACTGTTCGTTTTATTTGTGTGTCCACTATGTACAGTGAGGGAAATAATTATTTGATCCCCTGCTGATTTTGTACGTTTGCCCACTGACAAAGACATGACCAGTCTATATTTTTTATTTTAATTTTATACAAACAAATACAAAAAAGACTCAACATTAATATATAGAAAGTCTTAAGATTACTTAGTACAAAAAAGTTAAAATACAGACAATGGAACCTATGCCTAAGGAGGAGCATCGGTTTGCTTCAAACTTGATCAGTCTAGAATTTTAACGGTAGGTTTATTTGAACAGTAAGAGACAGAATAACAATAAAAAATCTAGAAAAACGCATTTCAAATAAATTACAAATTGATTAGCATTTTACTCAGTGAAATAAGTATTTGATCCCCTTTTAATCAGCAAGATGTCTGGCTCCCAGGTATCTTTTATACAGGTAACAAACTGAGATTAGGAACACTCTATTCAAGGTAGTGCTCCAAATCTCAGCTTGTTACCTGTATAAAAGACAGCCGTCCACAGAAGCAATCAATCACATTCCAAACTCTCCCCCATGGCCAGGACCAAAGAGCTGTCCGAGGATGTCAGGGACAAGATTGTAGACCTACACAAGGCTAGAATGGGCTGCAAGACAATCGCCAAGCATCTTGGTGAGAAGGTGACAACAGCTTGTGCGATTATTCGCAAATGGAAGAAAAACAAAATAAAACACTTACCCGTTATGCAGTAGAGAGCTTCGAGACGATGAATGGGGGGCACCACTATGTGGTGAAACCGAGAACAGGAACCAGTTCAAATAGCAATGGGTAGACAGCAAAAGATATAATCCAGGTCACTGTCCAGGGGTCAAGGGCAGGTGGCAGACACAAAGTAATCCAGGTCACTGTCCAAGGGTTAGAGGCAGGCGGCAGACAAAAGGTAGAAAACAGGGTACAAACCGGGTCAAAAAAGCAAGGTTCACAGGGACAGGATAACAGCAGCAGGGAGACACAGAATGCAATTAAGCAGCTCTGAATAACTGAACACCGTCATCATGGTTCCAGGGCTTTTATAGGACCAGCAGGCACCTCCCCCGTAGCTCCACCCCCCGCTTGTTCCAGCAAACAAGGGATTAATGGAAAAACACTGCCCCCTGCCTGTTCCGGCAACGAAGGGGTTAAGGGAGGTGGCCTCCTCACAGCACACGGAAGCACCGCCACCTCTGTTAGCAGCCGTGCCTCTCCATTACTGCGGTCTCCAGCTCCCTGCGAGTGAAGTACTTGGGGAGAAGAAGAACGACCGCCGCCTCGAGGACCAGCACCCCGCGACGTGACCGTGCCGCCCCTCCTAGTGCGTGCCATGGAGGTACGGCAGCAATGAGAGGTAGTTACATGACATTTGGTCTGGGGCTCCATGCAAGATCTCACCATGTGGAATTTCAGTGATCATGAGAATGGTGAGGAATCAGCCCAGAACTACACGGGAGGATCTTGTCAATGATCTCAAGGCAGGTGGGACCATAGTCACCAAGAAAACAATTGGTAACACACTACGCTGTGAAGGACTGAAAAGGTCCCCCAGCTCAATAAAGCACATGTATAGGTCCGTCTGAAGTTTGCCAATTAACATCTGAATGACTCACAGGAGAACTGTTGATAGTGCTGTGGTCAGATGACACCAAAATCAAGCTATGTGGCATCAACTCAACTCGCCATGTTTGGAGGAGGAGGAATGCTGCCTATGACCTCAAGAACACCATCCCCACCGACAAACATGGGGGTGGTTTTTGGTAAGGGGACAGGACAACTTCACTGCATCAAAGGGACGATGGATGGGGCCATGTACCGTCAAATCTTGGGTGAGAACCGCCTTCCCTCAGCCAGGGCTTTGAAAGTGGATTGTGGATGGTTATTCCAGCATGACACTTAGCAAAAACACACGGCCAAGGCAACAAAGGAGTGGCTCAAGAAGAAGCACATTAAGGTCCTGGAGTGGCCTAGCCAGTCTCCATACCTTAATCCCATATAAAATCTATGGAGGGAGCTAAAGGTTGGAGTTGCCAAACGTCAGCCTGGAAACCTTAATGACTTGGAGAGGATCTGCAAAGAGGAGTGGGACAAAATCCCTCCTGAGATGTGTGCAAACCTGGTGGCCAACTACAAGAAACTTCTGGCTTCCGTGATTGCCAACAAGGGTTTCGCCACCAAGTACTAAGTCATGTTTTGCAAAGGGGTCAAATACTTATTTCATTGAGCAAAATGCAAATGAATTTATAACTTATTTGAAATGTGTTATTCTGATTTTTTTGTTATTTTGTTTAAATAAGCCTACCATTAAAATTATAGACTGATCATGTCTTTGTCAGTGGGCAAATGTACAAAATCAGCAGGGGATCAAATAATTATTTCCTTCACTGGTGACAGTAGGTTCTCACCCTATTGTGAGTGTGCCTTGATGTGGCGGGTGAGCTTAATTATGCTTTGGCCAATTCATATTACCAAAACCTCTCATTTACAGTATCTCACAAAAGTGAGTACACCCCTCACATTTTTGTAAATATTTTATTATATGTTTTAATGTGACAACACTGAAGAAATGACACTCTGCTACAATCTAAAGTAGTGATTGTGCGGCCTGTATAACAGTGTAAATTTGCTGTCCCCTCAAAATAACTCAACAGACAGCCATTAATGTCTAAACCTTGGCGACAAAGTGAGTACACCCCTAAGTGGAAACGTCCAAATTGGGCCCAAACTGTCTATTTTGTGTGGCCACCATTATTTTCCAGCAGTGCCTTAATCCTCTTGGGCATGGAGTTCATATTATGTTTATATATACAGTGACCAACTTAATTAGGGTGAGATGCACAGACAGTTTTTGTTTTTGTGTACAATGTGCTACCTTTTAAAGGGCCTATATGCTTCACACGAAAAGTAACAGAAAGTTCCCGGGAAACAGTCTGCTAAGCATTTTCCTTTTGTGTCTTGTGCTATGTATAAACTTAGAGAAGGGATCAAATATTAATTACACATGCCACATCAGACACAACAGCAATATGTGAGATTTATGCATGTCCTTTAAACAATGGCCAATGTGGGCACCCTATTAAAGGGTAACCATATCTGGTTGTTAAATATATATTGATTTTATATGTTGCTAAAACAATGTCCTGCAGTATGTAGGATGCATAACTTATTCTAAGGAAAAACCTGAAATTGTAAGGACTTACCTACCTTTTCGGTCCCGCTCCATGGCTGCTCCCGCGACGCTTCCTCCTCAGGCGGCTTCCCGTGCAGGCAGTTTCCACCGCTACCCGGTCGGCGTCTTCACCGCATGGCCGACCATGCAGCAAACAGGTACCACCGTGTGGTCAAAACTTAATATTGCACGTTACATTTGTAACATGCTTTTACAACCTCGGGTGACCTCTTCATGCAGGACACGCCTCCTCCTCTCCCTACTTAAACCTGGACTTCCTCTACTGGGTCACCCTTGGTTGGTGTATTTTGCTTCTTGCTTGTGCATGTTGGCTTGTTGACCTCGTTCCTGTCTCTCTGATTCGGCTCCTGATTCCTGCTCGTGTGGTATTGATTCGGCTTGTTGACCTCGTCTCTGGATTCTGATTCGGCTTATCCTGATGACCTGTCTGACCCGGTTGGTTCTCTGACTTCCTGGTTCCTGTTTGGCCTGGCTCACTCCGCCATCCAGGGGTCCTACCTCACCATATCAGAAATACTAATAAAATGAAAGCACAGTCAACTTATTCTAGGGGAAAATTTGAAATATGAAAATTATTTTTTAAAGTATATATTTAAATAGAATATCCTTAAACAGTTTAGGTTAAATGGAAAACCCAGTTACTCTGCTATTAGATGATGATCACTTAACGGTATTATGACTGTGACCCAGTGACCAGACTTCTCCTTTAAGCACGGACACTCATGGAAGAGATATACTGTGCTGCATTAAAACCATTACTGCTCTGCATGACACATAGTTTTATTTCTTCTGAGCACATGGTTGCACTACTATATTTCCCTTTTAACTAGGGGTGGACATTAAAAATAGTCACTGGATGTGGTCCCCTTACCCAAGTGTGAAAAAGGTAGTTGTACATTTTTTATGTATAAATCTTGTCCTATGAAAGGATGGATAATAGGTCAGGGCCATGCTGCACTACTAATAATGAAACACAAAGATATGCAAAGCCAAAAACAGAACAGATAAACTTTCATTTTTTATTTTGATGATAATCCTGCAGTTTGGCTTCCAATTGCTGTGACAGGAGGTTGGGAAAGCATGATGCGGTTCTGCTGATGTTCCTGTGAAATGAAGATGAAAAGACAATTTATGCTGAAGAGTTGTATGTTATCAATTCACACAATTAAAAATGAAATATAGCTAAAGTACGAGTTTGGCCTGTGTAAAACACACACACTACTATTCCCATCACTGGTGGCCAGGATGACAATGGGGTTCATGAGATTTTTAGGCCTTAAAACATGTGCATTGTAGGTGCAAAATAGTATTACAAAGGTGTAAGTATCTATGATGTACCTATAGTTAAAGTTAAAGAATGTAACCCCTTATTATGCGTCCCTCTCTTTGATGTGTTGTGTAATGGCTTTGTGCACAATCTACACATATGTACAACTATATCATTTGAAAAAAAACCAAAATGGGGTTTCTTGAGAAAAAAATATTGTGCTACCATTACGCTTACTATTATGTTTGGTATACATATATATATATATATATATATATATATATATATGTTTTTTTGAGTACGTTGATCATGATAACTTGATGAGATTCACTTTAAAGTATTTCATAGGCTCTTTTGAGCTGGAGTTTGGTATATCATTTTTTTGGGAGTGGTTCCACCTGTAGTCTTTGGCCAAAAGTCTATGCTGCTCAATAAAGAAAACAAGCTTAACTTAACCCCTTAAGGACAATGGGGGGTCCCTAAACCCATTGAAAATGCATTTTGAGCCCGTACATGTACGGGCTTTGTCATTAAGGGGTTAATGGCATGGATATTTACCATCAGCCATGCTTTTCAGACCTGCTATTCGAACTGCTCCAGCCAGTCTCTCCGGCAGACGATGGCGTGCCCGGCTCGAACGCCGAAACTCCAATCATCAAGCGTGGCACTAAAAAATAGATTCTGTACCTAGAAAGGAAGATATGTTTGCCATTATTGAACAGGCCACCCAAGAAATACGTAGAAGCCTCAAGGAAATCGAGGCATTCAGCAACACCAAGATCGGCATCATGGGCCATGTCTGGCCCCTACCCTTGGGCGTCAACATCTGCCATACGCTGTATGACAGCGGACACCAGTTTTAAAAGTTTTGGAGGCGATCAACGATCACCTCCTAAACTTCAATGGTGTGTCTGAAATGCCTCGATCACGAGGCATTCAGCGACACTGAACACTCACTCCAGGATTTCGCCACTCGCAAGATGAAAATTGGAAAAGTTTGCCCGAATGTCTCCAGACCCTCTAGAGAATTCTGGCTCCACTTGCAGGTTGAATACAGGTAGTGCATTCAACCATGCAAGTCAATGGAGCCCAGCTTTCTAATCACTATGTGATTAGGAAGATCTTAAATGTTATTAATGGTCACATTTCAAAATTATTATGCATCAGAGGAACCATCCAATGTAAAAAAAAAAAAAAAGTCCAAAAAGAATAACATAAAAAGTTTATTATTACGAGATAAGTGCTGAAATTAGCGCTGTAATCTTCCCAAAAATCTTGACATGGAAAGAGTTAAAGTAAAAGCATTTCAAATACCCAAGGGGTATCTAATTAAAAAAAATGAATGGTTTGATGGGGTAAATTTGAGTGGCTGGGTTCAAAGATAGGGCATAGGCACATACTGACCAAAATGGGGGGGGGAAGCGCACTTCCCAAAAAGTGGCCTTTTAACCCCAAACTCCAGACAAACCCATGGGTGGTATCACTGTACTCGGGAGATGGTGCTGAAGACACATTGGGGTGTTGTTTTATAGTGGCGTATACCTGGAGCTATAAATTCATATCTGAAGTACAATTTGTTTTTAAAAAATACAGACAAAATTACTACCACAAACTTTAGCAAAGGCTGGTGGTAGAATCTTATGCCTGGAAAGGGTTAAAATACTAGCATTTGAAATACCTTGGGGTGTCTAGTTTTCAAAAATATATGGTTTGATGGAGTAAATTGAATTAGCCGGCTTCAAAGATGGACCTATTAGGACATGGGGCAGTAGGCCCAGATGTAAAAGTTCCAAGTTAAAAAATGCGCACTTCCTAAATGTGGCATTTTGGTCTTGGTGACTCTTTCAATGGATCCAGGAGACGTGTCGGTGCTTGGAATGTAGGCTTCCAGTCGGCAATCAAACAACTTGGTAGACATTTAAAATATTTCAGTTTAAAACTTCAAATTGTTGGTATCCATAACAGGATTTACAAAACCATGCTCATGCAGGAATGCTTACTATGTCATGTCTTACTATGATGTCAGTTGTTTACAGCTTTAGCGGTTGTATGCAGACTACATTTTCTGGCACTTCTATATCAACCCTGTGTTGGCTATTTAGAAGAGCTGTACCTCTACATTATTATTAGTATTAGCTAAGAAATCCCAGAACGTGGGAATCCTTCCATAGGATATCGATTTCAGATTTCCATCATAACAAACCAACAAGCAAAATGTCAAATGACGGTAAGAGTACTATACATTAGTATTTTACTTCTTAGTACAATTCAACAGATAATCTTTGCATGTTTGTTTTTCCTGCGATTACAACTTTGGGGAGTCTATTGCCTATACCTATATTCATTGTCAAAACATTTTTAATAATTTATACATCGCTTCCGGCAGAAATAATTGACCGAAGACATGACGTTGAAGAGGGGGAACAAGAGTCTGAGGTCATTGACTTGACTGGGGGAGACCAGGGAGAAGAACTGCAACTGTCATTTGGAAGCGGTCCGATAACCTCCCCATCACATGGCACTCCGCCAGTTTCAAGACCCAGTGGCAGAGAGAGGATGAGAACAATGCCTAATACTCAAGACTCAAGGCAGAGAGCGAGAAGCCGTTCCCCAGTAAGGTCCCCCGCAAACCCTCTTGTGGACGCGCACAATGATGTGAGGCTTCCAGGGGCAAATAGGAACAACATCCGTCTGAGATTACCTGGCAGGATCGTTCAGAGACGGGTAACTGGAGAACAAGACATTCTTGGAGACTGCAGTATTTGCTTTATGGACTATGAACGTGGGCAGCCCATAATCGCTCTGCCATGTCAACATCAGTTCCATAGTCGCTGTATAATACGCTGGCTACAAGAGAACCCCAGCTGCCCTTTATGCCGCCACCGGATCGTACATAACCCAAGAGGAGAGAGAATAGTTCTTACGGCAACAGAGATTACAACCACACGTCGGAGAGGAAGACCTGACATCGTCACAACAAGAACATATGAAGTGGAGGAATAAATCTGCTTTGGACTCATGGCCATTTCCAGCCGCTCTACTATGTGGCACTCACCATAAAAATAAAACATTTGTATTATTTACCATAATTTCGTTTTTATTTATAACACTGTCAATCCTATTAATAGAATGATGTTATACAACACAATGGGTAAAATGAGTTCTCAGTTAATTATTTATTGTATAACTTTTTGGTGGAAACTCCTAATTTATAATGCTACAAAACGGGAGTCATATACCATACCTCCTATGTGTCGCATTTTTGGATGGGACAGTCCCTGCCCTGTGTCCTAGCAGAATCAACACTCCTGCTGTTACAAGCAATGGTGATCATGAGCTGGTTGTTGCCAAAGAGGGGCCCTGCAAAACTTAGGCCGCGCACCCTATTAGGGGCAGCCCCGGCTGTAGAGATAAAGCCACTTTATATTATATTGCACCATAACCTCATTTTCCGATGAAGCCTTTCTCCGTGTTTTGGGTCACTAAATCAATGTGTTCGTGGATTCGGATAGCTGTGTAACACCTCCAAGGAAACCGGCTTGTGGACACAAACGCTGCGGCTGACGGGTAGGAGGTTTACTTTTGAAATACGGTTACGGTGCGCCAGCTACAATAGAGTGTGTGGTAATTAGAGCAGTAGGCAGAAACACGTGACTACTTGTCCGGAGAGCGAGCGCGGGCACGCTGTACTCAGGGGACGGGCACGCCATTTCTGCACGCGCCTCGGGACCAGCTGAGCCGGGATCGCGCAGGGGAGCTGGTGATGGCGGAGGTTTCTGTCAGCGAGTGAGGCGCTTGCTCTCCTCCTCTTTACCACCAGTTTATCTGTCGCTTCTTTAACCACTCACCTCCTGCCCTCTCCCCCTCTCCCCAAACCCACTGCAGAATGGGGAACGAGGTTAGCCTGGAGGCGGGGGAGGGAGGAGCGGGAGTCGGGCAGCATCAGCCACCTCCTAGCCCCGGGCCCGGGGGTTCAGCACCAAACCGTGGACAGCTCCAAGGGCCCAGCAGCGCTGGAGCATCACCGGCCGGGGCACGACATGGCGGTGTCAGGTATGGAGACAAGGGCTATGGAGGACACAAAGCAAAGGGGTATGGGCTTGCGGATCAGCTGGGAATGTGTAGCAAGGAGCATTAACATGGGCATGAATGGAACAGAGCAATGCTCCGCCTAGCAAAACCCTGGGATTACGTGGAGTTTGTAATTCATGGTGGCATTGATTAGAAGACTACACCTTAAGGGGTTAAGGGCAAATACGTGTCTGCCACATGTAGCCTCGTGATGCAGTCCAGGAGCTGTCATGGGGGATTCAGAATGGGATACCTCCTCCCTTCTATGTTCTCCCGTTTGTAGAGTACACCGCAGGGACATTGCCTCCCACTGCACACAATCCATCGCTGGGTACGTTACCGTCATGTGGCACATTGCAGGTCTGTGGGTCCCATAGCAGGAGCAATATGTGTGTCCACCTACATACTGTTACATACCCTGGTCCTTATATATTAATAGGCTCCACACATCCTTCCTGACTCTGTACACACCTTAGGATTCCATTTACTAAGTGATGGACGGAAGGTGAGTTGTAGTGAAATAAAAAAACCCCATCTCAAACGGTTGCATTGACTGGGTAGTAAGGGATCAGTCTGGCTTTCTCTTGACAGAAGGGGCAATTGGTATTATAAATGCATAAAATTACATTTTTCCTCTCATCTACTGATTAGTATTTTTACTGCTTCATGGCCTTCTGCTGAGCAAATTGTAAGAAAACAGAATATGCTGCAGCTATTTGGAGATATTCAAATTGTGTCCACAATTAATCAATGAACCAATTAATCTGAATGTGAAGTAGTAACTAACATGTTTATAACATGAAGCTCTAACATGAAGCTACCTAACTGCATTAAATTAAATCTTCAATCTTCTCCCCCTATAAAGGCATCCGATGGGCTAGTCTACATGACATTCATTTTTGATCTTCCCATGTTGGCATGTAACCTGTGGGCGAGCTTCATGCATACCATTAGGTTGGAGTATTGTTTTCACATTTAATGATTTGATATTTTATGCTTATTTTTCTTGTGGATTGTCATTTAATCCAGTCATGGAATATGTATTATTTTTATGCTATTTTTTGCTTCGTAAATGTATTGTTCCATTACGGTTGAATATTGACATCATTCCTCAGTGGAATAGCAACTCACAGAGGAGCCTGTTTTTCCATTGATATGGATTATTGTTCATTAACCCTTCCTACATGTCATATGATTCTTTAACATTCTTTCCCTGAGTGAGAGGGATAATTAAATATATTTTACAATTTACAATTTTACAATACAAATACTGCTGCAGCCAGTCATTGACTTGCGGTAGTGAAAGAGTTCAACCAGTGGATTCTGGGAAATTGACCTATAATGTAACCTATTTTACCCACTCTGGCTATTTCATTATAGATCTTCACAGGGCGGTTATTTGAAGCATGGACTTAGCTCTGGGCTATCATTCTAAGGCATGTTTCCACAGTACGAAATTTTACATTCACTGCATAGTTGTTTATTGAATATCTGGAAAGAAAGAGGCAGAGGAAATGAAAAGAGAGACAGGGAAAGTTGGCACAAGGAAATGACATGGTGAAAAGAGAGACAGGGCACTGATAAAGAATAATTGGAGTGCAAAATGAAAGAAGGAAATATTGAAATCCACCTTGTATATGTTATGATGCATATAACCTAGCTTCCACCTCCTTACTTATGTATCATGTTTTTTAATATCAAGTTAAACCTTGGATAAAATATCATGCACTTGACATACAGTGGCAGATACACATATGTGGTGTAGTGAGAAGCTTAATTAACATAAAGATCTTGTTCTGACACATTCAAAGCATTGCACAATAATATAACAGGGTGTTGCTTAAACCAGATGAAACATACCTGAGGGTTTACCACCCCTTTGCCTTGTGGGGTATGTGTTTAATTGTAGAATTGGTATATCTGGAAGACATCTTCCATACTAGAGTCTCTCTTAAAAGAAGCTTTTAGTTGTCATGTACGTTGCTCTTCTATGCAATGAAATGGATTGTAGCCTCTATGCTTCTTGCTGAGAAATCGCTTTTTGGATGTTTCTGTCTTTGACTTTCATGGAAGCCTGTTTACCGCGATGATTCTCCATATTGTATTTTTGAATGTACGGTTTTGCAACACATGCACAGATCCTTCTGAATAGATAGGAAGATGACTGGTGTTGCATAGTAAGCACTTCTCCTCATCGCAGCATTAATTTCAGGCTTGCAATGCAGCCTGTACAGGAGGTTGAGTACAAGCAGGCGATAAATGTTAAAGCAGGATATAACAAAGGTTTTATCGTTGTGTCAGAATGCGTACAATAGTTTATTAATACATAAATAACAGTGCTAGGTTAGAATGAAATGTAATTAATACAAAATATTAATAAATAATAGTGCCATGATTAGAATGAGGTCAATCAAACATTGACCATTTACAGAATGAGTAATTTTATACATATTTGTATGAAATCAGTGGTATTTGTATATACATGTATGTATGCACGTTTATGTGTACATGTATGTTTACATATTCCTAGTGTTTTTTCCCTTGCAGGGCTTAGAACTATGCCCACACAAGGCCAGGAATCAAGCATTAAATAAGCCAAACCTTGTGCAGTGTAAGAGTCCAACTCAAGCTTGGCTTGACAACCAGTGTTGTTGCCGAACCAGACCTGCCTGCAACAGGAGGAAAAAACTAACACGTATTTGACGGAAACCCTTATGTATAGTTGTTAACACGGGCCAGCATCTGAATGAGAGGTTTTGAGCCAACGTTTCTCTGGCTTGTACGCCTCCTCTCTTTTCTTAATAATTATGCAAGGAAAAGACAAAGATCAGGGAGAAGACTTGGCTCGCAATCTTTATTTCAGTTAATCCCAAAGGTGTTTGATGGGGTTGAGGGCCTGTGAGGACCAGTCAAGTTCTTCCACACCGTTGGTGTAACGGTCAGGTGTCCCAATACTTTTATCCATATAGTATAGCTTTTGGCATAACTAAATAAACAGTGGCAACCTTTGACAGAGGAATTATTTAGCCAGTATCCTGTCCTAAAGTTTTCTTACTTGTCTTTACACAACCTTACAAAGTGTGCCTGAACATATCAACAATCAAGAACTTAACAATGTTTTATATATATATATATATATATATATATATATATATAAATATATAACCTATTGGTGGGAATCATTATGCAGATGCTGCAGATTCTAAGAAAAGGAAGTTTACAAGTAAACAATATTTATTTAATGTATTGAACTGTAAATTATAAGATTTTGTCGAGAGTGGGTTTAAATGGTTTTATGTATCCTAAGCCTTTAACCTAAGTCTTTTGAACCCATTGAAATAGGAATATGATACCTTTTCAGCATGCTTTACCTTTTCGTTTGGCAGATTCACGCTAACAGCAGAATAATAATAATTGGATTGAGGTTACATGTTAGAAAACGCCAGTACTAGAAATTTTAAGCAAATTCTTTTAACTATTGTACATGAAATATGCATAATTCGTAACATATACATACTTCAAATGTATGTGTTGAACCAACATTTTATTACTTATTAAACTTATTACTCCTATCAACCTAAAACTGATACACATGATCTCAGCTGGTAAAGCTTACCTCATTTCTTAATATAGATGTGTTTTTTTTTTTACCACTAATTTAAAAGAAAGAAAATAAAAAAGCCACCTTATTGAAGCCATTATAAATTGCAGAGATAAAGCATTTAAATGTCATTCATTTTGTTTAGTTACTCATTAATGCTGAAACCTGATGATATGAGTGTTTTAATAATCATTGTTTTTTTCTTACTTTTGGGAAATGTAATGCATTTGCATATAAGTCATTTCATAGTAATACTTTTTTTTTTAAAGTAAAGGGAAGGGTTTTATAACAGTTTAAAAATAAAGATGGCAAATCACATGGGCTGTTGAAATGTGGCCTTTTTTTAAAAAAAACTTTAGTTGTTATGTTTATAGGTATATTTAATTATATGTGTTTATTATTACTAAAAAAACTACATACAGAAAGCCAGTTTTTATTAATTTATCTCCTAATGTCCCACTAATGGCTTCACGCTAATACCACTACGCTAGCACTGCATGTAATTTACCCCAGTAGGTTTCGTAACACATCCATTTCATTGTATGCCTGACAGAATAATTTATAATAGGAATCTCCCTCTATTTTAGCCAAGAGGCGCTTAGAGTCATGCTGATAAATCCTGACATGTTCAAAAGAAAGAAATATAAAGCTTTGTTCACAGATCATTGTTTATTTCATTAAACAGCTGTTATTTCCCAATGCTCAAAAAGGAAGGTTGTTCTTTCAATTAGGTTCGCAAAATAATTTGATTGATATAGTTTGTAACTTTTTTATTTTTAGGAAGCTATATAAGAGTCATGTCTCTTGCATCTCTTTTTTTCCTTTGTAATGTATGGGATCGAATGAACAACTCTTTTTCTGTCGTACACAATCACATCATGATCATAAACCATCATGAACCTTGCAGATGCCTATGTAGAAAGCTAAAGTAAAGAGGAGTGGCAGTAGGTGGTAATATCCTGGACCCTGGTTGTTTAGTAGAATTATGCAAATACTTATGAATCTCATGAAAATATATGTAAATGTAGACTTTTGAGTTGGTTAAAACAGCATGTCTCCTATACTCAAAGAAAACACAATGAAACCATAATGGGCCATGATTTTTGTTCCTATCTCATCATGCTGGACATACCAGGAAACTAAGCATAGCCTGTAATGGAAATGGACTGTTCTTTCCTTAACAATTGTTGTAATTAATATTTATTTCACATTACAGTATGGTTGAAAGGCACCATTAGACAGTAACAAAGTATTGTGAGTATCTGGAAATATAAGACATATAGGATATTTTAGACAAAGCTAAATTTTGGCTCTCGCTTGCCTCAGCCTTGTTTCTCACTATAGCAAATACTGTATGTTATGAATTTATGAGTAAAAGTTGCTATACAATCACACTTGTTTTATTGAGCAATATTTGGTTGACAGGCCTTGATAGACACTTATCTAATAATTTAAAGAGCTTGTTTAAAATGTTAATGACCCTTCTAAAACAGTCAAAACAACGGTATATCAATTGGCTTTACCAGATTATGACATATCGTGTATTTTGCAAATATGTTTACTTTTGTATCGATTATACTGTCAGGGCTCGGGTAAGCAGGTCAGGTAGGAGCCCAGTTGCAGTGGATACCAGAGGCTCAGTTTGTACCACACAATGCATTATTACCAGAAGGAAGGTATAGACAGGCGAAATGAAACACACCACAGGCTGAATAGTAATACAATATGGTCTGTATTGGAGAAGCTGGCAAGACATGCAAGTACAGGCTGTAAGTCTCTTGGCAGAGGGTGCTGAGGCTGGAATGTTAACACAGCAGGAACTCGGATAGGGGATAAGCGCCTCAGACTCGGATAGGGGACAAGCGCCTTGGACTTGAATGGGGGGAAGGCGCCTCGGACACACGGCTGGAAGGTCATCAGACCTTGTGCTCTGCCAGAGGGCTTCCAGCCGTGCTCCTGCTGTGTGCCCTGCCAGAGGGCTTCCAGCCGTGCTCCCGCTTTGTGCCCTGCCAGAGGGCTTCCAGCCTTGCTCCTACCTCTTGCCCTGCCAGAGGTCTTCCAGCGTTGCTCCTACCTCTTTCCTTGCCTGTGCGCTTCTAGCGTTGCTGCTACCTCTTGCCTTGCCGGTGCGCTTCCAGCCTTGCTTCTACCTCTTGCCTTGCCGGTGCGCATCCAGTTTCCTGCCTGTACTGAGCTTGTCACCCCAAGTTTATTTCCTGCTAGTTCTCAGAACACCTATAGATGGGGCCCAAGAGAAGGACTAAGGCTAAAGTGGAGCGCAGCCCAGAACTGGATGCATCATCAGCCTGCCTACAGCCATGCTCTGAATCTGAACCTGCCCCTGCATCGAGACTCCTACCTTCTTCGGCACCCAGTATCCTTACATATACAATATAAAATAGTGGCTCTGGGATACTTTCTGGCACTGACCAATGCAGCCATAGCTATGCTGTGATGGTCACAGTGGACAATTATGTGATACAATGTGATTGAGACATACAAAAACAACATCTAAATATGTACAACAACAACAGATCTACATTACGATCAATAATCTACACAGGATTACAGAAATTTACATTTATACTACTCATATCTACAAACATACTCCCTCTCACACCACTTAATACACATTCATGTTCACACACACTCCATCTCACACCACTTGCACATCTATGCTAACACACAAACACTTACATATTCATGCTTGTACATACAAATGCTTTCAGAAACACATTTATGCTGACATACACTTATATATACTAATTAATTATTAAATAAACTTATACATAGACATTTATGCTCAAATACACTTGAACATAGGCATTCATCCTCACATAGACATAAACATTCATGCTCACATACACTTATGCATAGACATTCATGCTCACATACACATACGTACACATTCATGGTCACACACTCTTATACATACACAGTAATGCTCACATGCATACTAAAATGCTTACCCCCTCCATTAAAATGGTAAACATATTTAATTTTGCCTTTCCTTTTTTATTGTATTTAGAAACAGTAAAACCAAGAACAAACTAGTTACATATAGGCTACCATCTCTCAATAGTTTACTAACTTAGTGACTGCATCGCAAACTGAAATGGTTCACCACCTCGTCAAACTGAATGTTAAGTAAGTCAAACTTAAGTCAAGAAGAGGGAATTCTATACTTCTAAATAAAGACTTATACTCAAGATTAAATAGAAGTCTTCACATTATACAGAGCAAACCAGTTTAAGAACATTAGTGAGAAACATTTACTTCCACATAAACTTTTTTTAATATATTAGTTTAAAAAGTTTATATAGTGTTTCAGCTTGTTTTCATTGTCATAAATAAAGTATACATATATATAGGGCTGCAACTAACGATTATTTTAATAATCGATTAATCGGCCGATTATTTTTTCGATTAATCGATTAATCGGATAAAAAAAAACAATATGCAAATTTTTCGTTTATTTAAAAGAATTTAATGAACTGGATGTTAAAAAACAACTTAAAATTTACATTAACATTCTTATTTTGTTATGATGTAATAAAAAACAATATTTTCAAAGTACAAGAACCCAAACACAATATTTATGAAACAAAATAACCCCAAACATTCTGAAAAGAGGTGGACTATTACTGTTCAAGAAACTTTGCCCCAGCACTTTGCACCCAGCACTTTGCACCCAGCACTTTGCACCCAGCACTTTGCACCCAGCCCTGGCACTTTGCACCCAGCACTTTGCACCCAGCACTTTGCCCCAGCCCTGGCACTTTGCATCCAGCACTTTGCACCCAGCATTCAGCACTTTGCACCAGCACTTTGCACTTTGCACCCAGCCCTGGCACTTTGCACCCAGCACTTTGCACCCAGCCCTGGCACTTTGCACCCAGCACTGGCACTTTGCACCCAGCACTTTGCACTGTGCCCCTGCACCCAGTCTCTAACTCTGCCCTGCACCCAGCCCTGCCCCCACATTCTGCCCTGCCCCCACACTCACACTCTGCCCTGCACCCACTCTGCCCTGCACCCACACTCACACCCTGCCCTGCATCCCCACCCCCACTCTGCCCTGCACCCAGTCTCCCACTCTGCTCTGCACCCACACTCACACCCTGCATCCCCACCCCCACTCTGCCCTGCACCCAGTCTCCTGCCCTGCACCCCCCACCCCCACTCTGCCCTGCACCCCCCACCCCCACTCTGCCCTGCACCCACACTCACGAACCGCTCTGTGCGAATGGAGCCACTCGCACAGAGCGAACCGCTCTGTGCGAATGGAGCCACTCGCACAGAGCGAACCGCTCTGTGCGAATGGAGCCACTCGCACAGAGCGAACCGCTCTGTGCGAATGGAGCCACTCGCACAGAGCGAACCGCTCTGTGCGAATGGAGCCACTCGCACAGAGCGAACCGCTCTGTGCGAGTGGAGCCACTCGCACAGAGCGAACCGCTCTGTGCGAATGGAGCCACTCGCACAGAGCGAACCGCTCTGTGCGAGTGGAGCCACTCGCACAGAGCGAACCGCTCTGTGCGAGTGGCTCCATTCGCACAGAGCGATTCGCTCTGTGCGAGTGGCTCTGTGCGATCCGTGCACATAGACATGAAGAATACTTACCTCCGGAACGCGTCACATCCGTCACGTAGCTAAAAGAAGGCGGAGACTGCAGAGCGTGTAGCAGAAGCGGGGAACGCTCGCGGAGGTAAGTAAAAGGAGCCGAGTGCTCCAACAACGAATTGATCACTCGATTAATCGATAACGGAAATCGTTATCGATGATTTCCGTTATCGATTATTATCGATTTTATCGATTCGTTGTTTCAGCTCTACATATATATATATACACTCTTGTGAAAAAGAAAGTACATCCTCTTTGAATTCTAGGGTTTTACATATCAGGATATACCGTAATAATAATCACATGTTCCTTAGAAGGTCTAAAATTAGCTAAATACAACCTCATGATTTATGTAACACAAATAAAGCCAAAATGGAGAAGCCATGTGTGAAAAGCTAAGTACACCTTATGATTCAATAGCTTGTAGAACCACATTTAGCAGCAATAACGTGAAGTAATCATTTTCTTTATAACTTTATTAGTCTCCCACATCGTTGTGGAGGAATTTTGGATCATTCTTCCTTACAATGTTGCTCAAATCATTGAGACTTGTTGCAGGTCCTGCCAAAGCACCTTGATTCTTTTCTTTTTCAGCCATTCTGTTTTAGATTTGCTGGTTTACTTAGTATCATTGTCCTGTTGTGTGACCTAACCAAACTTTAATTTTCAGGCAGACGGCCTCACATTTGACTCTAGAATACTTTGGTATATAGAGTAGTTCATGGTCAAGTAAATGACTGCAAGGTTCCCAGGTCCCGTGGCTGCCAAACATACCCAAATATCACCCCTCCACCACCGTGCTTGACAGTTGGTATGAGGTCTTTGTGCTGATATGCTGTGTTTGCTTTTTAACATTTAACATTCTAACTGAGGCCTGTAGAGTATGAGATGTAACTTTTGGATTTTTTGCAGTTTCTGTCCGGCAAACTTATATCACTGTAGAATGATGGACTTTAAATAGTTTGACACCGAATGCTCCAGACCAACAAACTGCTAAAACTTCGGCTTTTATAGGAGTGGTCAAACTTGCCGATGATTAATTAATCAAGGGCATTTTATTAGCAACCCCTGTCTGCTACTTAGCGTCTCAATTCTGATGGAAACAGCAATGGTGCACTTAGTTTTCTTACACATAGCTACTCCATTTTGACTTTATTTTGGTTGAATAATCCATGGCACAGTGTAATATGTCATGTGTTGTTGTTCATCTGAGGTATATCTGAGGTGTATTTACCTCATTTTTAGACCTGCTAAAGTCTAACTGTATATTCACTTAACATGTAACCAAATTTGAATAAGCCAGACCTGTATTGTTTTTTAGTGCAAAATAATTAAATTCATTAGTTGTTATTTAATTTCTCACAAGTAATGACCCTTCCATTTTAATTTGGATACAAATTACAAAGAAGATGACTCATGGATGTGGAGAAAACCTGCTCTATTTTACAATATGGTTTTAGGACTTCTTTAAAGACAATGCATAAATCAATTTTTTATTCTAGGAACCGGTTATCCATAAAAATGAGAATGACTTCTTCACTTAAGCAAAGAAGTTTGTTAAGACTGAAGCTGTGGAACAGAATGTTATGCTGGACAGATATAAATTTAGTACCTGCTCAACGTTTCTCCTTTTTCTTTTCCAAATTTAATGTAGCCAAATTAATTATTATTATTGATAGATATTTGGGGTCAACCGTTTGCAGAATTATGTTATGTCAACATATTATTAGATTTCAGCATATGATGACAGCACAAATCATTATGTTAAAGTTAAACTTTTGTAGTTGTTTTAACAAAAGATAACCAGAGACACTGGAAATGAAATTTTAAATAAACATTTCTATTATGACAGAAGACAGATGTACTCCTAGCGTAGTTTAATATCTTTAAATCACTGTGCAGCACTTGTCATGAGCACCAATTAGAAAAATTGAATTTCAATCTACAATGGATTTATTGCTTGCCTTTGCTGCCGGTGACAGCACAAAGTTTATTTGTTGTGCATGTTTCCTGAAAATGGCAATTAATAAATTGAGTATTATTATTGATATTATAGCAGTGTTTTGTTTCAGAGCTTTAGCTCCACGGAGCTCACCATGGTTGTCAGGGAACTGGTAAAGAGAGGCAGAATACCTGCCTCTCGTCACCCGTTCCCTGACGACCACAGTTGGGACAAAATGAAATGAGGGAGATACCAGTGATTTTAGAGCTTATGTTCCATGCAGTATCAATTTAATATACTCCTGGCCTGATAATCAGAAGTGTTACATACTGTGTCAATTTATTGATTCAGTATCAAGATGTAGATCCCATTGAAACAATGGTCAGTATTGCAGTGTGTATGATTGCTGATAATAAACTCTATGTAGGCAAGAGAATTTTGAGTCTTTAGGTAGAAATGCATGAGTGTATGTGTATGTGTAACTCTATTGTACCAATAGGTGATAGTGGACATGATATTGCAGAAAAGACAGAGTCTGTGCTGTTTGAAATATATTAATGTATAGTATTTACTATTTTTGTGATATAAGTTTAGTTTATCACATATTATCATCTAAAGAGAATGTTTACTAGGGATAGGCATAAGTGTCCTTATAAGGATACATGTCCTTAAAGAACATCAATAAGTTGTTCACCACAGACCCCAATAAATGTCCACCATGAGCAATGTTGGTATCTACCCCTGATTTGTACTTAAGTTATCCTGATAAACCCTAGCTTTTAATGGGGGGGGGTTAGACATTTTAATTGCATAATACATATATATAGCAGAGCCTGGAGTTTGTTTTAATCAGGAACACATGTATTTCTTAATTGAAATAGTAAGTATAGTGGTAGATTTGAAGGGCTTGGTTGACTGTTTTTATTAAAATGGTAGTGTTAAATTTGGCAATACTTCACCTTCCAAGCACATCTAAGGCTTTCATTAAATGTTTATGGCTAGTACAACTGTAATAGACCTTTGTCACCTTGTCCTATATACTCTAAATCACCCGAGTGAGGCGTTCATTTCAGCTGGGGGGTGCAACCTGCCACATGAGCATACATAAGGCTTTGAAGCCTCTTTAGTCAGCCGGGCCTGGGCTTTCTGACAAGTTTTCCCAAAAAGCATGCAAGGGACGGATGGAAAAAAAAACACATAAGTCATGGTCAAGGTGAGTTTGAAGAACAACAGCACAGACCTGAGGGATAAAAACAGGGCACAGAGACTGTGGGCCCAGAACCATACATTGATAATGGTTTCTACTGGTTGTTATCCCTTGCATCATGCATTGACCTTAGAGTTTATTGACATTTATGTACTAAGTATAATTTTCTCGCAGTTATAGAATGATATTTTCTTTTACATTTTTGTCTCAAATATCGCATTCTTTATTTGTGTGAGGTGGCATATCTTGTTACAGAGGAGATCACAATTCATGTATATAACCAGGCATGAGACGTGTACTTAAGTACATTTCACGCTGAATGCAATTGTGATGTTCCTTTGCCTGTTTTGGTTAACATTAGAAAAAAGCTTTCTTTTACAAGAGCCATGTTTTACCTAACATGGATGCCATTACCTGGGATTAAGAATATATGTGAATATATATATATATATATATATATATATATATATCCAGCCCTCCCAGTAAAAGATTTTTACAATTAATGGAACAAATCAACCAAGCGGAATACTTGCCAGATAACCATACAATACAGTTATGTGCGCTTGTAACATGAATGTCGTGAGATAACAGAAAACCAAATATTCATTGAATTTCCCCTCTGTCCTTTGGTTTGAAAACAATATGTTCCCTTGTTATCTTAAAAGAACGTGCCCTAATAGCCTTTTTTTTCTGGAATTATTTTTACATTAGTCTAGTGAAAGAAGACAGATCGCAGCAGCTCTTTGTTCTGCGCCTACAGCACAGAATCCAACAGCCTAATCTTGCATTCTACATTGATTTTAAACACATATACCTCTAAAAAGGCATAAAAGGGGAATCTGATTTGTTAGGTTGTGGAATCACTGTGCCTTTGACATTTTTTTTTAAATAGCAAAATGAAAGCAGACATTAAACACTCAGTCTCAGGATGGACAGATTTTCAGTGTCAGACAGTCTACGCTTACATCCACCATTTTCTGCACTTATTTGAAACATTGATTTCCTTTGCATTCTGGATTACAGAGGATTAAAACATGTGGTGCCTCACCATGTATAATTAATGTGATACAGAGGACTGTAGGATAACAGTTTGAGGATCTTATTACCAGTTGATTTTCGTATTTTGCGCATATATATTCAAGATATCTTTCACTGATTACATGGCTTTTTTCCTATTGGCTTTAATGTCAAATAATAACAGAATATCTAAAAACACCGGAAGGACATTTTTAAATGTTACTTAATTTTCCTTAGAGTGGTAAGAATAAAATTGCCAAGCATGAAAAATCACATTAAAAAAAACCTGATGAGAGTGAGATTTTCAGTGTGATAGTTTAAACATGATTAAGGGAACAGTGTCCTAATCACCCCTACCAATTGTTAATGCACTTAGGGTATATAGTACTTTACTGTTCATATTTTACTTTTTATGTAACATAAAAGTTAGGGCACTTGCAATTTTAGAAACTTGCAGCCACAGAGCTCTTAAGAGTCTGTATGGGATTCCCATGCTATTTGACAGAGGTTAATGTGCATTTGTGTGAAAGTGATTGTGCACATACAGTTTGATGTCATGTGAGGTGGCAGGCATTTGAATGTTACTGTTCACAGAATGTAGATGTAAACGTATGTGTGAGTGAACATGTTACATGCATGTAGGTGTGCTTGTGTGTGGCTGCTTGCCTTTCTATGATCGGTGAATATGTGCATTCCTGCCAGCGTGTCTTTATGGAGACAGTCATATAAATGACCAACATTATTTTTTTTTTCTTACAGTGCTCCTGGAAGGCTGGAAAATTCTGGACGTTTGGCTGGACAAAGTTCAGCCCCACAGTCTTTTAGACAGACTGCCTCAAGTACTGAAAGCACAAAGGAGACAAAAAGCCATGTCCCTTCATCCCTCCAGCAATCAGACTCCCCTCGGAGGACACTTCAAGTTGAAAGCAAAGGTCAAAGAGCAGGAAGGTCTCCTTCAGCATCTCCAGACAGAGGCACCACTCCCACTTCTCCGTATTCAGTTCCACAAATTGCTCCTCTTCCCAGCAGTACACTTTGTCCTATATGCAACACTACAGACCTTACCTCCTCTCCTAACCAGCCAAACTTTAACACTTGTACACAGTGTCACAATGAAGTGTGCAACCAGTGTGGCTTCAACCCTAATCCTCATCTGACCGAGGTAACCCCAATTACAATCCCAATCTTAATTTTTGCTAGTTACATGATGTAAAATATGATGTTTAAGTAAAATACATTGGAATTCATGAAAATCAGCGATGAAAGTACACTCTACAACTGAGTAATCATTGTTTACCCTAAGAGAAAATTCCATCATGTTACTTTTTATTGGTCATCACCAATTTCCAGTATAAATAATTCTAGACGCATGAAGTCATTTCAGAGTATGTCTGCCAATAAATTGATTTATCGGTCTTTGCAAGCAAGAGCATTTCCATCATTAACTGTAAAGGTTATACATTCAGTGATGCGGCCACTCTTTATCTACTCTCCAGTGTGCATAGTTTTACTGATTGACTGGTGACTTTTAAGAAAGCATAGGGGCTTATTATTATACAGGACTTCCCACGTTATTCTTTCAAAGCTAAATTCACTAGCAGAGGTCTCAAGTTTGGAAAATGGACTTCAGGGAGATTTGTAGAAGGTCGAGGGAGGAGCACCCAGAGGTCAGAAAGACTCACTTTCTCACATTCTCTTTCACTCTTACTCGTGCTCTCTCACAGTCTTACTCTCTCTCTCACAATTTCTCACTCTCATTTACATGCTTCCTCATGCTATCGTGCTCCCTCCCAATGTCTCCCTACATTCTCCACTGCTTCCTTGTCCCTGTCTTCTTTCTCCACAGCTCCACTTCTTAACCGGTCTCTTTTATGTTCTTCTGTCTTCTTCTCCCTGGTATCACCGCCTTGATAACAATGAGACAGAGAAATTATACAGTCTACTCAAGAATGATAAATTAAGTTGACACCTCAGTCTAGTGTATTCATATATTTCCTTGGGAAGTGGTGCTTTTCTCAAGGTAAATTCTACATGAATATTTGAAATGCTAGTATTGCCTGCTGCGTGTATTTTCCGATAGACTAGTTTTGCTGCTGTTATACTGTCCTGCACCATTAACATTTCATCAGCAGGATGCAGTTAAATGAAGTCTGACAAAGAACAAAATAACTGTATGTGAATCGGCCTTGTATGAAGTGCTTATGTTGGCATAGTTGAGTTTGTTCTCTGGTATCAAGATTAACCTGAGGGTAGTAAAGCATTAACATTTAATATAATTGTGGCAAGCAATGATATTTATGTCCCAAGTGTTTTTCTACTAGTATGGTTCATAGTTAATGTTTGTCTTTTTACAGATAAAGCCTAGGACTATGTTGGAAGGAAATTGCATAAAAGGAGTGTGGGTACTTGATGGGGAGGAACAAATTGTGATCTGTCAGAATAACAATACCATGTTCTGTTGTGGGATATATTTAAGCTACACTAAGATTAATAAGAAAATGTTTTTACATTATTAACTTGCATGCTATTCTTTACCCCATAAGTACCAAAGACTGTGCAACAATTGCTGTACAGTGGACTGAGCGGTCCTGCAAGAACCTGTTGTGAGATGCCACCTTGTGCCATTATTGTTTAAAATGGAGATAAGTGGACGTTTTGAGATTTGATATCTGTTAATGTCAGTTTCTTACTAGTGAAGACATTGCATGAAGTTGTCTACCTACATAAACCATTTTACAGACTTTCCCAGCAATGTTGCAAGTCGATAGTAGTGTCATTTTATTAAGAACTTGTAACATTAACTGGATTTTCTCGTATTGGTGTCATTAGATGAAAGCATTGCTTTCAATAGATACTGGCAGGCTTTAAAATCTCAGCCTTTCATCATTATGCTACTCCTGTGCTTTCTATTTTCTATTCATTTTAATTTGTCTGTTGAAAGCAGATGATATTTTTAAAAATCCGAGGCACACATTCAGACATTAATGGTTGGTATATTATATAGCAGTATAACTTAAAATGAAGACTAAATATTCTGTGTCTGCCATTAGAATTGTGTCCATCTATCAATCTATTTATATAGATCTCTATTGATATGTGTATAGGTGTATTTAAATATAGGGAGATCATAAGGCAATGTGTAAGGGCAAAATAGTATTTGTTTCCGGCTTTTGTTTTTGCTCGTTATTATTTCTTCTAGAGGATTTTAATGTTCTCCACAGTGGAAATGCTGTATCCATACAAATGAGGACATTTGCATAACGGTTGCTTCACGCCTACTTATGTAACATATTTGCTTCAGATGGAAAGGACTTGTCATTTAATTGGTATACATCCAATCTGAAGGAAATTGAAATAACAGATTGTGGAGTGGAAGATGTACTTGCCTCCTACACTTTGAACATTTATTCTAATATTATCATAAGGTATAATATCGATCACAAAATGAGGTGATTTCAGTGATGTTTTAAGTGTTATGGTCACTTGGCAAAAAGATGCATATGACATGTTACTGTTATATGTTGTTTTAGACTCTACCATAAAAACAAGATTTTCACGCTTCAGTTAGCTGCAGGTCAGTGCTAGCATAACATTTTACAGTTTTTGTTCATAAGCATGATTAGGAGGAATTGTTCCCAACATCACTTTCCAGTATCTACATGTTTACTGGGGAATGATTAACTGTTAAGAGCAGAGGCTGATGATTTTGTTTTATTATTCCTCCAGTCCATTGCACTTATAATGTTGTAGCATTGCGTGGATGTTCCCACATATACACAAACTTGTGACAAAGGAAGCAAAATTAGCCTGTTCTAACTTCCCCTTTAATGCAAACAATTAAGTAATATTAATTAGTCAATTATATTGAAAACATAGATATCAGGGCTCTACAAACCCCGGGTGCCAGTTTTTTGCAGGGCTGCCATCATGAATCTACCACCCTATACTTTCCTGCGGTGGCGTGGTGTAGCAGGTGCTCCTAGCGGGATCTCGTAATGCACGTCACCCGCCGCACTGCACCCTCGCAGGAAAGCATAGAGTGCCGAATTCACAATGCCTTCATTCTTCGTTGCATACTTTCTACAAGGAGCTGGAAACATTCCTAAAAGATGTTGGTCCATATGGACATGATGGCATCACGCAGTTGCTGCAGATTTGTGGGCTGCACATCCATGATGTTAATCTCCTGTTCCACCAAAGGTGCTCTATGGGATTGAGATCTGGTGACTGTGAAGGCTGTTGGAGGACAGTGAACTCATTGTCATGTTCAAGAAATCAGTTTGAGATGATGTGAGCTTTGTGACATGGTGTCCCCACACCTTTACACCACCACCAACCTGAAACGTTGATACAAGGCAGGATGGATCCATGCTTTCAGATTTTTTACACCAAAGTCTGACCCTGCCATCTGAATGTTGCAGTTGGAATTGAGATTCATCAGACCAGGCAATGTTCTTCCAGTCTTCCATTGTCCAATTTTGGTGAGCCTGTGCGAATTGTAGCCTCAGTTTCCTGTTTTTAGCTGACAGGAGTAGCACCCGGTGTGGTCTTCTGCTGCTGTAGCCCATCTGCATCAAGGTTCGACGTGTTGTGCATTCAGAGATGATATTCTGCATACCTTCTTTGTAACAAGTGGTTATTTGAGTTACTGTTGCCTTTCTGCCCATTCTCCTCTGACCTCTAACATTAACCAGACATGTTTACCCACACAACTACCGCTCACAGGATATTTTCTCTTTTTCGGACCATTTTCTGTAAACCCTAGAGAGGGTTGCGCGTGAAAATCCCAGTAGATCAGCAGTTTCTGAAATACCCAGACGAGTCCATCTGGCACCAACACCCATGCCACGTTCAAAGTCACTTAAATCCCCTTTCTTCTACATTCTGATGCTCGGCTTGAACTTCATCAAGTTGTCTTGACCACACCTACATGCCTAAATGCAGCGTGTGTATACTGTAGTGTATATATTTATAGTGTTGTAGTGCCAGATTCAGTGTGTATGTGTCTATAGTGTTACAGTGGTTCTAGCCTGTATGGTGTTGTTTATGTTACAGTATGGCATTAGCATGAATGTGTATGTTAGCATAGAGTGTTATAGGGTGTGTATAATTGTATGGTGTTAGCATGCCTGTACATGAGCGTAGAATGTTAGCGTGTGTGTGTTACTGTAAGATGTTAGTGTTTGCGAGCATAAGATCTTAGCATGTCTATTACTGTATGGCGTTAGAATGTGTAATTGTATCTTAGGTTATGGCAAGGCTCCACAAACCTTGGATGCCAGGGAAATAAAAACCTCACTGGGGAAGAAAAAAGTTGTCTCCTAGATCCAAACCAAGTTTGTCAACCCTGATATATCTTGCATTAAACATTTTGTTGAAATTGGTGCCTTTTATTGAGCAAAAAAGATGTAAAGCTACATTAACTTACTTGATCTCGTGGAAGAAGAGACCTCTGAGATCCAGAAAGCTTTTCTACCTTAATATCTTTTTCTATGTTGGCTCAATAAAAAGGTGTCAACCTCAACTAAGGTCTTATTGTCTCTTGGGCCAATACAGCTATATCCAGTTCTATGAAAAAATGCATATATTGCATATATCAAACCTTAATTAAATTATAACTTGCACAATGGCGAAATATACTGTAGGCATTTACAATATGACTGATTTCGAGAACATGTCCCAAGATAAAATGTATTTTTGTAAACAAAAGCTCATAGAAATTTTACAGTTTGACTCATTTTCAAAATTAAAATATGATATATATATATATATATATATATATATATATATATATACACACTACACTTACTATACTTGCCTAAGATTTTCATATTGATAAAATGCAAAAATACTAATTGGAACCATTATTATCTATGTAATAATAATGAATACACAGTAGTAAAATATGTTTTTCTATTCCGTATTTTAATTACACCCTGTATATTATTAATTTAAACATACAAATTATGTGTGGTATACACTCTGAGAGACCACATTAGACCAGCAGCTGATGAATTTTGTTTGTGCTACTTCAGTAATAGAACAAGTGAAATACAATACTTCTATAAAGGGAAAGTTAAGTGAGCCTGATCTCCTAGCCATTCAGGCAGTATATGGCAGTCCTGACTAATACAATGCCTTTCAGTTGTGACCTTATTCAAGCAGGGCAAAACAGCATGATGCTTGATTTCAATTACATTTGCTTTCTACGACAGTGCTCCTACGCCAGAAGAAACCTAAATAATCTCATGGAGACCTCAGTAGAAAATAGAATCTTTGTCCAGCAAGCTAATTGTTCTTGCGTAGCATTTAGAGAAAAAGGATTGTGATGAAAAGTTAACATTTCAAGGAGAATGGGGAATTATCTTAACAAAAAGATGTAAGGCTGGAATCACAACAGGTGATAAAGGTAGCACTTAGATTCTTATTAATGGGGTAACTCACAGCCTTCCAACAGTATCTTCTCTTTGTATTTTAAGTGTGTAGATTTTCCCAAACACAGCATATGGTAATCCCAAAGAGCAAGTGAGGGGGTCACTGAAATGATTTGTTCTTCTGAGCAAAGTGACACATACGAACAATTGCATATTTTTGATGACCAGTTTTTACAGGAAGCAATCTTGTCAAATTTGTGATTGCTCTTTTACAAAGAAAGGTTTTTTTCTCAGAAATATATTTTGATGATGAATATGTAAATTGCAAATGTTTTCATGCCTAAAGCCTGAAGGCACTTGAAGATGGTAATTTAAATTTACGTAAAACAATTATGAGACACCTACTAGCTTTTTTCCTGCTAATGCGTAAAGCGAATTGAGTCATAGTCTTTTACTCTACACACGTCACTCTAAATCAGCAGCGGCACCATAGAAATAACTTTAAAGTACCAAATTTAGTCATTGCTCACTGTTTGATCAACAGGAAAGCTCTGATTATTGCGACAAGAAAGTTGATTGCTTGACATGCTTTGGAATGCTGTAGGTTACACAAACTCTATAATAAACTAAGGAAAATACACTTTGCACAATGGAATGAATGCCATCCAGTTGCCACCCTTTTTCAGGCTCCAGTGTCTTTTGCTACGTCTTTTTTGCATACTTGTCATTGGTCCCAGCATCTTCACTTGCAATCTGCCTCCAACTTAATGTGTGCGACCCAATTTAAGCCCCGTACTGCCGGTCTCTACCCTTGAATATTCCCATTTGATTGGATTTCGCATGGCACCTTACTCTTTCCAGTTAGGGCAATCTTTAACACTTTGTAAAAGGGTCACACAGCAGATTTCCATGGGCCCACTCAACAACTATCAGCATTGTGTGCCCACTTGTTGCCAAGCACTGGTATTTGACAGGTCCCATAGCCTTCATCAGGCAATGCACAGACCAAAACAGAGGAATTGATAATGTTAAGGTCTTCACTCCACCTTGATTGCACTACTCCACCAGGGGCTGCGGAGCAAGTGTGAGTAGGCTGAGGGCGAGGTCCATTAGGTCTCAAAATGATTAAAGATGGCCCTGTTCTTAGTGCATGTACCAGAGACCCAGCAACCATAAGCTCGCAGACTAATGCTTGAGGGAATGTTAATTACAGGTGAAGACCTTCATTGTAGTGACCTTGCATTGGTTCTACACAGTCTATTATGTCTTTCATAATAAAGCATTGCAAATGACAAATGTGTTCACATGTAAGTGATGACCTGAAAAAAACAATGAAATAACCTGATTGATATAAATATGTAAATGATATTGTCAGATCTAAATTTGAACTCTTGTAGCTTATCAGTTTCACGAGCTAACAGTGAATAAAGCCCTCTATCTAATTATTGTCAGGCTAGTGGTAGTTAAGCACAGTAAAACAATGTCAGGGTAGCACTCAATATACGCTGCAAAATGATTAGGTTGATCAGAGATAATATACTTGTGAAACACTAGCATATTGGTTAAAACGAATTTAATACATTATTACAAACAGATGTATCCATCATAAAATTTGTTTGGACATCCACATCACTCTTTACTGCAGTCAATAAGAGAATAGCGTTGTTTTCCTTTTGCATTCAAGATGTAAAACATTCGTCAGAATTTTTTTTTTGAGGAAAAAAAGAGAAAGAACATCAATGAGAGTGTTAATATACTGTAGAATAATGGATGTGGCTGTGGTTTTGGCGAGGAGGGGTAGCATTTCCTACTTGGACCCAGGTAGCACCATTTCTTGGGCCAGCCCTGATTAAATCACTATTTTTTAGCATTGATAAAGTGCTACTACTTTCTGGTAATTTAGATTACTTGAGAGTTACACATTGTGCTAACCTAAATTTTTACTTTTTTACAAAAATTTACAAATCAGTAATGTAATTAAATGTAAAACTAATAATATATACGGTATGTATTTATTAATAATAGGTGCGTGTATGGTTGTTTTAACTGTAAGGCCTGGATGACCACTCTCTATGATCAGGGCCGGACTGGGACTGAAAGGCACCCCTGGAGACCAGCCCCATAGTTTATCTTGCGGTTGAGCGCTTTTACCCACACGCACCCCTTATACGTACCCGAGTCACACTATTTTCCATACAAATAACTATGAAACATTCTTTTTATCACATAATAAATGAAATACATTAGACATAGTGGAATCAAAACATTTGCTACTGCAAACATTTTTAGATGAAAAGGTTCCATTTTATTCAGCGGAACAAAGCAGTAATCACATTATTCTTCACGATATTCTTGTAAGAAACTTTTATTTCTTAATTAATTAATAAAAGCTGTGATTGAGAAAAATATTTGTTTTTGTGTTTATTTCCTTTTATTTGCCACTCTGCCCCCAGAAATGCCTTATACCCTCCTATATGCCACTCTGCCCCATGATATGCCTTTTAACCCCCTATATGCCACTCTGCCTCTAGAAATGCCTTTTAACCCTGTATATGCCACTCTGCCTCCAGAAATGCATCTTAACCCCCTGTCATAATGATCAGTTCACTTCTGATTGGCTGTGCAGCAAAGTCCCTTTGTTTTACTATGTTTAACACTGCAGAGCAGCAGCACATACTGCTCCTACATAATGCTTGGATAAATCTGCCACCAAAACGTGTTGTGAAAAAAACAACAGTGACACAGAAGAAAAGGAGAACACACACTGAAAAAGCACACTGAAAAAACAATTGACACATATACACCAGGAGGCAAATATGTACACGCAAGACAACAGTGGGTGGGTTATATATAATCAAGATCAGAGGAATCCATCCTGATCTCCCATTGTTCAGATCCCTCATGGTCTTTTGGTGACCTTGTAACCAATACAATACACAATAACAAGTATCGCATTACAAAAAAATAACAAAAATGAATTAGAAGTATAAGTATGGTAAATTGTGCATATATGTTAATTAAGAGGAGCACCATCTTATTTTTAAAATGTGTGATATTATGACATCAGTTTATAAACCAGTACATTTATAAAAATACGGAAATTATTATGTAGTACAGTAAGAAAACACAGCCAAGGACATATAAAGTCTTTCTTGTTATCCCATGCTGTGCAGAGGTCATTGTTTTTGCTGTGTGATTCTGCTAACTCTGTGATGTTCTCAGACCTTAAATGACTTGGAATATCAGGTCGGTGTTTTTCCAGTGAATTAGATGTGTCCTATGATCATAAGCTTTTTGGGATTGTTTTCTCTTACTTTGATTGCACGTTTTTGCCTAATGGAGTCTTTGAAAGAGGTAACTGAGCACCATTAGAGCAGTGTGATGCTGTGATGTGTCTGATTTTGTATTTCTGTAACGCAGCTTTTACTACAGAGCATAATGTGTAATTTGGTGTAATGAGAAGAAATAAAATGGTCCATATTTGCATGTAGATGAAGATGCCTGTGGGGGTTTAGTACCTATTTAGAGATGTACTGCCATATAAGATTTAGCCTGTAGGTTTTTCTGAATCTACTTATCAGCTGTTTGTTCTGTATACCGTAGGATTTGTTTCTTTAAGTGCCCAATATCCTTACAGAACTTGCATACGATTGGACATCTGCCCTGTCTTTTACTTGGCTGTATTATATATCAACACAATGGGTTGAATGCATGTTTTACTATCTTGAAGATGTTGCACCTAAAACATTATTCAGAAAAATTAACCAGGGTACTTCTGGTACACATATACACATGTACCCCATCATTTCAATTGAAGAGGGGAAGGGGTGTGGTTAGAAGGATGTTGGGTTGGTTTCTAAGACATTTTATTTGACATTATAGCCTATGAAGAAGGGAAAAATAAATCAACATATGTGTAAATGAGCTGCCCCCAAAACTCTTAAATTATTATGCCATTAATAGCCAATCATGAAAATTCAAGTAGTGACCTGGCAAATGTGTTAATTGTTAATGTAATGTCTCTAATGCCAGTCCACATGGAAACCTTGACTTGTCATTATTAAAGCTATGCTTAGTTGAATCACTTGCATTAAAGCAGGTATATCATTCTGGTAGCAAAATCACCAGGGAGCCTTACATATGATCAGATCCACTTACAATATGAAGACTTTCCAGAATGTGTGACACTGAGGATCTGTCCCTTTTACCCTGAAAGTTCCAAAGTCTGTAGTTCATAAACATAAGACAAATATGGAAAATGTAGAAATCTTAACCACCAGCAGAGATAAGTGTCACCTACTGTAAGTCATTCAATTGTATAAACAGTATATTTCTGTGGGTATAGTTAAAAGAAATACCAGCAGCTGCAATTCTATTACCAAAAAGTAAAATATGATTTCACTAATACAAAGACTGCTTGATCTCGGCCATTTAATAATTTTCAGAATATGGGTAATGTGACCTTGAAGTCTCTCTGAGAAGAAAATTATCGTATGAAAGATGTGGTCTAAAATCTGAAGTTTTTAACAATATTGTACCGTTTTCTGTTTTAATATGGTTCTCGTTTTAAGATAATAAAGTACAGTAGAATAAGGCAGCTGGTATTTGTCATGTAGTTCTATGACTCCTTATCATACTGCCTTGTGGAGAACAATAGAATACCTCAGTGTTAATCAACCAGCTGGACATTATGACTAATAAAAGTCTATAGAGGAAAAAATTAAGCAGGACCTCGTTAGAATTACCATAAAGAAACAGCTCACTATGGTGCTTGAGCGGGGTAAGCCACCCTATATATTACATGACTAACAGCAATGGAAATTTGCAATGTTTTTCTGCCAGAGGACCTGGACATTTTGTTAGGATACATGGCAAGTCTGTTGGGTTAATATGGCAATATGATTTTTTCTTATTGAGTACGTGGCAAGTTTTCAGAAAACATTTTATACAATCAATCTCAGCTGTCTTTGCATCATCATTGTATATCAATAGTAACCTAACTTGTCCTTTTCCTATTTATCATATGATAATGTGGTAGCTTTTTTTTTTTTCTTCACCAAAATTTACTGAATCTATGTGGCACTAAGCATTACTATTTTTTCCAACTTAATCGCTCTTCTTGCAGTGAGGTCCTATGTGTGCAGTGGTGATTATCCTATAAACTGTATTATATGTCAATATTTGTACAGGCTTTACGTGTCATGGGGATTATAGTAATCAAAAGCTTGCCGTTTTCATGCAGCCTCTTTAATTAAGTTAATTCGACATTAGTGTGTCACAGAGAATTTCTCTCTAGGGGCAAATATTTCATCTATTAACACTTATTCAAAATGCTGCATTCTGTTGCATTTGCATCCTGGAACACTAGTTTTCAAAACCAAAATGAGCATTCACCAGGGTTTAGATGCAGCCTAGGTGCAGTTTAAATAAATACAAAGAGGCTTATATACATGTTTTTAACAAAAATAACATTGCATTGTCCCTTTTCATTTAAATTATAAAATGCCTTAAAGTAGCACAAATTGCATTACCTAATTTATTTGTGTCCTATGTTTTGTTTTAAGGTGAAAGAATGGCTTTGTTTGAACTGCCAGATGCAGAGGGCATTAGGGATGGATATGACTACGGCTCCTAGATCAAAAAGCCAGCAGCAACTGCACTCTCCTGGTCTTTCTCCTTCACATTCCCCTGCCAAACAAGCAAAACCTCAAGCTTCTCCCCAGCATCATGCCCCACAAACCCAGCCCCCGGCTTTGCAGCATCCTCAGCCACAACCACAGCAACAAGTGAAGCAACCACAACAGCAACCACAATCACAAATGCAGCAGCAACCACAATCACAAATGCAGCAGCAACCAGTTCCTCAACCACATAATCAACATCAACAGAAGACCAAACATGAACCGCATGGCCAACATAAATCACAAGCTCAAAGTAAAACACAAACCCCCAATCAACCCCAAATTCATCATAAGTCTCAAACCCAACACCATCCATCATCCCAGATGAAAGCAGGAATGGATGCACCCATAGGAAATGGTCAAGGTTCAAATATAGTTCCCCCCCAGCAAGGAAAAGCTCAATCATTCCAACAAAAAGAGCAGATAAACCAAGGACATCCAAAACCTGCTGCCCCTCAGGACATTTCACGATCTTCTCCTCATCATTCTCAAGCAAAACCTTCTCCTGCTGAACAAAGGAAGATATTAGGGAGTTCTCCAGCAAAAACCCCATCCGCTTCAATTCATGGAACCCAAGATCAAGCCCAGGAGGGTCTGACCGGAAAGTTGTTTGGCTTTGGGGCTTCTCTTTTGAACCAGGCGAGCACACTAATTTCTGTTCCAGCAGAAACAACCCCACAAAGCCAGCAGTCCCCTGGCAAAGTGCCTCCGAAAATAGTCTTCAGTGATGCAAGCAAAGATGTTGGCATAAAGTCCCAGGGACCTGCTGTACCAAGCAAAGTGGAGAGTTCTCCTGTTCACAAACAAGGGAAGACTGAGCATGTTAAGCCAAAGGAAGTGCCGAAAGTCATGTGCCCATTGTGCAACACTGAACTTAATGTAGGCTCTACTGAGCCTACAAATTATAACACCTGCACATCATGTAAAAAGCAAGTGTGCAACATGTGTGGCTTCAACCCAACTCCTCACCTAGTTGAGGTAAGGAGAACTCTGCTTTTGTTCCGTAATATTATTTTAAAGTTTAATGACTGACGATATATGTCTAGGCAAATCATTAATGAAATCACCTATGAATACTTTTTGTTGCAAAAAATCTATGCAGTATATTCTTAAAAACCTCCACATTAACTGTAGTCATCACCTCCATAGAACCTACCCTGCAAAGATGTCATTCAGACCTTGAAACTACTTGTACACTGTGATGAGGTCGCTCCTCGGGCACCTCTTAGCTGCAGTTTTTTATTAACTAAAATCTCTCATTCCCTTAATTGATTTTAAGCCCTTTCTTTGTACTCTTTTAGTTTCAATCATATCTTTTTCTATGAATTTATGGCCAAATCTGATGTTCTTGATGCTTCTTGACATGCAAGTCGTATTTGCTGAGTAATAAACCTAAAAAAGTAACCATATTTTTAACTACAGGACTCACACACTCATATTATATATTTTAAATGATATATGGGAACTGTACTAAGAGTTGAAAACATAAATTATACGAAAAGCATAATGAGTCATTTTTACAAAAAACAGGGCTGCCATCAGAAATCTTGGGGCCCACCACATGCTTCTCATAACAGCCTGCCCTATGCTTCTCCCACCACCCTGCCCCAGATTCAGCCTCTCACTGTCCTGCCCATGCTTGCAATGGACCACCAGGTGCTAAAGTTGCAATGGGGCTACCAGGCCCCAATCCTCCTAAAAGGACTACCAGGCCACCCAGACTTAAATCCTTGAAACTGGGGTAATTCTGGCCCCAAAACACTGGCAGCAAGCTGTAAGGGCGCAGTCCAGTGTAGCAGGCCTCAAGGGCTCACTCTCGAGTAGCAACCAGTAAAGGGCCAATGAGGGGGCATATAACAGATCTGGTAGGCTGGGCCCAACTGCTTATGTGGGCCCCATACAAAGGTACTGGCAAGGGTTGTACCTTTTGATGGCAGCCAGGGAAACAGCTGAAATGATTCTACCACCAAGATTGTGAATTTGAGAGGTCACCATACAGTATAACAATGATCCTGCTGATTGTTCCAACATTAGCACTTTGCGCTATTGTTTTATACATATACCCAACTGTGTCACCACACTGACCAGTCTGTAAATCTAAACCTACTTCCTAAACTTTGGTTGCAACCAAAGATTCTGGGTAATAACATGTAAACAAACCTTTATGGTGCATTATACAAGATACAACCTAGATCACATAACGTCTGTATAGTTTACAGTGGTGCAAATGGCACAGAAACTACTCAGATTCCATGTGTTGTTGGAGCTGTCAGATGCCTATAATATTACTATACTAGCTTGGCCTAATAACATTGATTATATTGGGTTGGAATTGTATACAAAGGCAACTGTGTTAGTGTTTAAGTGTCATTCATTTGCAAACATAGATATGCTGTAGGCTGTACAGTGATTTTTGTTTTGTTACAAATCTTTTGACCTCATGTGCTTCGGTACGATTGGATATCGGCAACAAATATCTAGTATGGAACTTTCTCAACCTGTGGTATGTGATAGATCTGTGAGGTACTTCAACATAGAAACCTAGAATTTGACTACAGTTAAGAACAATTGAGCCCATCTTGTCTGCCCATTTTCCTTCTTTAACGACTCAAACCTTAATCAGTCCTCAGTCTTGACTTAGATGTGTATCCCATGCATGTTTATATTCCCTCACTCCTCTCCACCATTTCTGCTGGGAGGCTGTTCCACTTATCTACGATCCTCTCAGCAAAGTACAGTTTTCCTTACATTACATCCGAATGTCCGACCCTCTACTTTTAGATTATGACATCTTGTTCTAATGTATCACCACCCCTCCTCTACTTCGTTGGATCACTTTATCCCATGCCCTCTCTCTCTCTTTCCTCCTCTAAGATATTCATGTTTAGACCCTTAGACTTTCTTAATAATTTTTATTCTTAAAAACCACCATTTTTGTATCCCTTCTCTGAACTCACTGTAGAACATCAGTATCCTTCTGGATATCTTTTCCCACTGCGCCAGGGTAAGTTGTGCATAGGGATGCCAATGTTCAGACAGAAGAATCAGGTTCTTGTTCCCCCATATAAAGCAAAAGAAGCATAGTGCGAGCGGAGGTAAACAAAGTGTTATAAACATGGCAACATGTTAATGTTTACGTTGTTAATCCTGTCCATCCAAGAGATCAATAAAATGCACCAGAAACGTAGGTCCTTTTGTTGTTTTGATAAAAGTGGGGTGAAGATGGTATTGTTGGGAAGGATTATTGATCAGCCGTATGCCCAAATCTTTAATGTTGGCTCCACAATAGGTCAAAGGGAAATAATATGCTAAGTGTTGTCATCCAGGCAGAGACAGATTGATGTTCAGGGTTTTTGATTTGGAGGTGATGATCTTTAGGTTGGAAAGTTCTCAATAAGCACAGAACTCCTTCATGATAGGAGGGTGACTCTGGGGTGAGCATTCGCAAATAGTAGGTCCTCAGCATTACCAAGTACCTTGTGGTGGGTATTGTCCAGTGAGAGACTAGGGACAGTGGAACCTAGGGCCTCACAGCCTGTTATAAACCCTGTCTCATCAGGATGGATAAGGTGTGACATGACTTGTCTTGAGATGATATGATAGAATTTTGAGCTTGAGGTCAAACTTGAAGATTGAAATGGAGCAGTACCTCCCGCAGATCTCAGGGTGTTTGCCCTCCTTTGGGATGAGTGAGATTGTGTGGCTGTGAATCTTAATACCCTGTAGGATATAGTTAAACAACTTTAAATGAAATTCGGCTCCAGGGTCTTAAAAACAAAGCCTCAAATATTTTGATTATAGACCATCTGGGCCTGGGCATTTCGCAGTCTGCGGGAGCTAAGTAGAAGTGAGAGTTAGTATGGTAGAAAAAGTAGTCAATACGCGAGTATGAATTGTAGAGTAAACTAGGCAAAGGTGTAGAGCTCTACCAACAGTAAACTAGGCAAAGGTCAGTTAAAAGGGATCTTATTTTCCTGGAAACATATTGAGGAGTATGAAAATGGCCCGCTGATGTGCCAAGTGTGGGATCCAGGACTACATTTAGGTCTCATAATCTCCAAAATCTAAAGTGTCAACTTCAGTTTGGGGAAATATGTTTAACTCATCCAAGTGACCTTGATAACAATGGCACAGATGTTGCCACTAGCCATTGTGCTCAACAGAGTAGTAGAGAGTTATAGGGTATAAAAGTTGTACTCTTTTAAGGAACTTGTCACACTTTTATCTTTTAGATATTTGGACACAAAGTAATGCAGCTTTTTCTTTAATACTGCAAATGCTAACACAAAGGCATCGTAATCTCAGCCTTACTGTTTGATCTCAGAGATTGAAAATTTCACCCAGCTACTGAACTCTTCCAGCATTGAATTTTTTAAGATAAATCAAAGAACTGTGAAGTCGGTGTTTTTTTGCTTCATGTTCTTTGGTTAGGATCAATAATACGGCACCAGGATTTCTTACCTGATAAATATGGGGGGAATCAGAACTCAGCAACAGCCTGTTTTACAGCTCAAATAATTTTCCTTAAGAAAGTATAGATGTGGAGTCACTGTGTAGAACTTTAGAAATAAAGAGAGGCAACAGATTGACATTTTATGTACAACGTATGTGTTAAACCATAACTGATTAGACTCTGTTGAACAATGAAAAGTAAATTACTTAGAAACCATGATCATTTATACCTTTCAGAAGTGATAATAAAAGCAAAATAGGGCTTGATTGCAGACACTTACTTTCATACCGTGCCCCTACGCACAAACAGCTGATTGTCTACTGTGGAGCCCATAACTGAAATAAAATCTTAAAATATGTTAGTCTCACTGAATTTTATTTTTAGATTCTAGCCTCAAGCCTTCAAGAATACGTGGCCCTCTCGCCATGTTGGGAAGTACAACATTTCTATCATAGGATCCTTCAACTGTTAAGTTTCTGATCTTTAACCATTTGTAAGCTCTCAAATATCCAATTTTATTATAGTACCTTCTTGTGACCCAAACCACCTGTCTCTGTTTTCTCTTCGATGTTCTACTTTTCAATGTATCACAGTGTTCTGCTGCACCAAAGGTCACAATAGCATGTACATAAATAGCAGAAATTGTGCTTTGAATTTAAGTTAAATAGGTATCAAAATCACATAACAAGTCTATGTATCCCTAGTTGCTCATTACAGATATTAAGAGGTATGCATCATTCTAAATTGATTATGTAGCGTGTGTTATATTTCTTCCTTTCTTGATATATTGCACACTGAATATCATGAATACAACATTTTGGGTTATGTATTAAGTTTGAGTAAAGTGAACCACCAACCTTTAAACATATGGTGATAAACAGCTACTTAGGATGTTGCGGTTGCAATACCAGACTAATATTTATGCATGGGGTGCGCCACATTGGCATGGTTTTGCATCTACTTAGCCACAGATTTAAATTTTGGTGTGACTATTGCGATCTGGAAAATTATGATGCAAAACATAGTATAATTGTTCTCATTTTTCAGTTTTTATTAATGTAACAGTTTATATATATATATATATATATATATTTATTTATATTTATATATATATATATTATTTACACACACATATATGTAACCTCTTTCAATAAGAAAGCAAATATTTTACATCTGCATACTTTACAACTATTGTTTTATACCCCTATAGACTACACAATGCCAGAATGTAGTGATTTCTACTTCTAAAATGAAGTCTGTGCCACAGCTTAACATGCATACTTATCAAAGGCTCAGATTGTTCTGGGGTCAAATGCGGTTTGTAATTATATTATTCTGGAGGTGATATGTAAAAGAACTGATATCCTGCCAAGTAACCTCCTCTTGTTAGGTAAGACTATCTTCCAAGAAACCGGTCAAGTCTATCTGTGGTAAGCGTTCAACCATCGGAACAGAACATAACACCCTCCTACTGATATACAAGACTGCTTCTGTTATTCACCAGTACGCGAGTAACACTGCAACACAGTATTGTTCTCCCCGATATCAGTGCCACTGAAGTAGCTACACAGTGTTTATCTGCTTTAGAAGCAAAAGATACTATTATATTTGTTATACAGATCACATCCCTTTAGACTATCTCCGTTTGGTATGTAGGAGCTTTCTTTAGTAGGACCTGAAAGCCTGTTAAATTGTTATAGGTGGTGCATTAACTCACCTATCTTTTCATTAGCAATGTCTTCTCCATTAATTGACCAAAAATTACTGACAGTATATTTCAGAGGTGAGCATTACTTACTATAATAGTTTTTCCCTGTGTGTCAGCATCTGCATTAGACACTGCGGCAATTCTTTATGGCCTTTTTGTGCTAAAAGGGATGGCCTAAAGTCCATTAGTTGCTGGTAATGGAGGCAGACTGCAGGTTTATACAAGTATATTGAATAAAGATGTTAACAAGAGCTTGGAATGTTTTCGTATCTAGGCGGTTACACACTAGCCTATTAGAAGCTTAATGTTTAACATGTGCATTGCTGCATAACACAAATCTTCTAGGCGGTGATGTGCTTTGGCTGATTGCTGCACTAGGCCTGACTCTCGACAGCACTCCAGCCTTCCCCCACTACTTACCTCTACAGCCATTGTCCTCTATTCTAAGCTCTGGGATATACACTTAGACATATAGAGACATAGTATTTGACTGTAGATATTGCAATTATGCAGATATCTACTTGTCCCATTTAGTCTGCCTAATTCTTTTTAGGTTTTAGGTTCAGGGTAGCCGAATGCCTATCTCACGCATGTTTGAATTCCCTAACTTCATTAACATGTACTACTTCTGCTGGGAGGCTTTTCACTTATCTTCAACCCTCTCAGAAAAGTTACCACATGCTATGAAACTCGCTACATGTCAGGTTTATGGGAAGCAAAATTATAGATCTTGAACAGTCTTGAGAGCCCATTGGTTTGATATTCGGTAATCAAGCGGAGCTGTAGATTAATATTAAATTAATTTATTGATGTGCAACCACCTTGTTCCACATTGCTCCTGGTGCTTAGGAGTATCCCAGTATCTAACTTTTAAAAGAAGACCTACGTAGATTGGTGTCATGTAGTAACTTGCAAGGTTACTAGGTTAATTTAACTATGAAAATAATGAATGTAGGAAAAGCCTTCCTTAGTTTGAATGGTGGAACGGTGAACATGGAGAAGCTGACTGGAACAGGTGCTGCTGAAGGGCAGAAACAGGACTGGTAGTTTCCAAATGTGGAAAAAACAAGCTGCATCTGCAACGGTTAATCAGTCCAAAATGCATTGTAGACAGGCCGGGTCATCAACGGTTAATCAATCTGAAATGCAGCATAGTCAGGAGACAGGCCATGTCAGCAACGGTTAATTAGTCCGAAATAAAGTGTAGTCAGGAGATAGGCAACAGTTAATCAATCCAAGCAGGGTGTCCCAATACTTTTGTCTTCATAGTGGTATACAAAGCAAGGTCCATAAAGACATGGTTGGATGAATTTGGTGTGGAAGAACTTGACTGACCCGCACAGAGCCCTGAGAACACCTTTTGGGATAAATTAGAACCGAGATTGTGAGCCGGGCCTTATCGTCCAACATCAGTGCCTGACCTCCCAAATGCTACTGGATGAATGGGCACAAATTCCCACAGAAACACTCCAAGATCTTGTGGAAAGCTCTCCCAGAAGAGTAGAAGCTGTTATAGCTGCATAGGGGGGGACTTCATATTAATGTCTATGTTTTTAGAATGCAATGTCATAAATCTCCCTGTTGGTGTAATGGTTAGGTGTCCCAATACTGTTGTCCATATAGTGTTTTTCCCAGGCCGCTTTTCAGTCCCAGTCCGGCCCTGAGGAAATACGCTCCCACCATCTTTGTTTAAACTTGCAAAACATTTAAGTGTTTGCATCATATCAATTGCCTTTCATTTTCTAGCATGCTCAAATTCATATTCCTACTTGAAGTATGTCTATCTTTTTTTTATTTTTTTAACTCTGCCTTAATATATTTTTAATTATTTATTAATATTGTTATTATTATTAAGGGTTAATCTATAATATATTTTTTTATTTTTAACGATTCCTAAAATATGTGTGACAATGCCAAACTTGAGAAATATATTCCACTTAAAATACACTGAAACATGCAGCTTTTTAATTGTCAGAATTTTATGGGACCTTAATACTTAGCTAGTGGCTGACATTTTGTGATAAGAGAATTAACCATAAAAAAAAAGGGAAATCTGCTCTAGGATTAGGAGAAGCTATTTTTTGCAGCGATCACAATGAATATGGTGATGAAAATGAAAGCATCATAAAATTCACGTAATTCATATTTCCAAACCACTTTCCAAACTGCAGATTTTGTGCTTGGGGGAAACACTCCCTTGTTGTTTTTCCTATGGTGGACAGTTGACTTTCTACAAAAAATAAATTCCTTTCCCAAAAGAACCAGAACAAGGGATATATTCTGCATGTCCCTCGTGTATTGCAATGTCAGTACAATGCTAATGTTAACTACTCCAGAATGGTTCTATGGCTGTCATAAAAAGATCCCATTTGGAACACTGCACCAAGGTTTTTACATACTAACCCCGTTGTGTATAATGTATTCAATTATTCATCCAAGATTTATTTTGTATTCTGGCACCACTAGGCATGTTGGTTTATCAATGTTGGCAGTGATCCACGTTTTCTGTTACAATATGCTAGACATTCCATGAAAGTGCGGTAAGGATATGTGGGTACTTTTCCAGAACTCTGACCCATGCCACAAATAAAATATCTGATTTTCCCACCCAAGATGTCTACCTTACATCAAGGTTGCTGGGAATCAAAGGCTGGAACCAGGGCATACATTCTGTGTATCCTTGCCTGAATAAAAATAGTTTGAAATACCTGTACCCAAGCTAGGTTATCTGTTAATTCTGAACTATATGCAGCCCTCAAGGACTGCAGTTCTGCAGCCCTTCCTTGGGTGGTTTGTAAAGCTGTTGGTCCAGGTACAACCAGGGGGCCAACAAAAAAGGAAAGGTGCAAAAAATATTAATGAGTTGAATAGGGATTAGCCAATCATTACAGAAGTGAGATAAATCTGCCAAGTACTAAACTGATGTACTCAGTAACACTATGTGCAGCAGGTAAATGTTCTTTTATACAAAAGGCTTCAATGTAGAAACCGTATGCCCTCTCAATCAATTTGTCAGATACTTATCTTCTGTCAGATTTCCCTGTGAGAAACACAGAGGTAATAATTGTAGAATGGCCTAAACAAAAAATAATGAATGTATCTATATTTCAGCCCTGAGGGAAAAGACAGCACCATCGAGTTTCATGCTCTGCCGTTGGATCCATGTTGCTAAAGGCATAATGACAAAATGGCAAAATAAGATGAAATAGAAAAAAAACAGGTTTCTGGTAACTCATCTGAGCTTGAACAACTGGTTTTGTCTCAGCGCTATCATGCACCCAGTGGGTTAATCTAGTTACATAATAGTTTAAAATGATAAGAGATTTTTCTCTTTGTTTTGTGTAAAACCTGGGGGATATGTTTTCCTCATGGTACCCTCCATGGCAGATGGATAACAGCAGGGTCCTCTGCTTTTTTTTTTACATCTGTTAATATTTCTAAATGTCAGAGATGGCAATCATGATGCAGAATTCTTCATTTGTTAAATGTAAAGGCCCCTGTAATGAATGGCACTGTGAGATTCAGCAGAAAAGGATAAGCCATTAGTCTTTCATCACTCTTGTGCGTAGCAATGTTATATCAAATATAATGTATTAACCCCTCACATTGTAACAGTGAGGATACATTTCTATTGCTTCATAAATGCGTACCGTACATAGTGGATAATTGGATAATACATTGGTTAAAAAGAGACCTTTGATTTTGAAGTATGACTTTGGTCATTCTCCCATCGTTTTCCTTCTCTCAAATTAACAAAGCGATGAGCCCTGTTTTAATCTTATGCATGTTTCATGGTAATACCTGACCTAAAACATACATACACCCCCAACATTTCAGGTTCCTAGATGACACACATTTTTTTGGAAACATGGTTAGAGGTGGGGTAGGGGGCTTATTAGAGAAGGAGCTGGGGTCAAAACCATCAACCTATCTGTCTTTGCAATATATATAAATGCAGAACAATGGGACGTGGTGTCATATTGCAGAACTCTGCTTCAATACACTGCAAGGTGACCATGCGGGTGACCAGTCAGAGGAGATTCTCTGATGTCCCTAACCAGCTCACAATCGCCTACAATCGATATGCACATACACCCTTCTCTTTGTACTGACTCCAATATGCCGACCTTACGTGCATGTGATGTTATTTACTGAAATATGTTGGTTCACCACCAGTCTCCATAACTATATGCCCTCTTAAATTATGTTGATTTTTGGTGTTTAAACATGGATGCTTTTGAGCAGCAAATAACATGTTAAAATACAGTCTTTAGATGTTTGTGATATCTATTTTCAGAGTTAAATTGCAGGATGTAAATCTGTAATCCGAGCACGAAAAGTGATATAATGTCAGACCTACAAGGAGCAGAGAAAGAGAAAAAAATACAGCCAACACCATGCATGACCTTGATTCTGTCTGGAAATATTGAACTTCATTTATTTGCAGAAACTGTCTCATTCCCACAGCTAATAGTTAGTTGTGGGCAATTGCAAGGAGTTTGTGATATCCCTTGATACTTGTGATATATTCGTTGATTTTCTACCTTGTCTGAGATAACGTTGAACCATATGTTAGTTGAACCTTTGCTTTATAGAGGCTTAAATATGAGTTTTACTTTTTGAAATGTTATTAATTATATGAAATGTTTCAATATTTATATTGCTATTCTTCTTCTCCGCTGTGTTACACCAGCCATGTTAACCTATATTTTGACTCCACTTCTTAAATCCGGACACATGGAAACTTTCTGGTACACTTCTGATTAATAACATTATTAACCCCTTAATGACAAAGCCCGTACATGTACGGGCTCAAAATGCATTGTTTTCAATGGGTTTAGGGACCGCCCATTGTCCTTAAGGGGTTAATACAGGCATACCCCTCTGTAAGGACCTTCACTTTAAGTGCACTCGCGAGTAAGGACATAGTTACAGCACAACCGTTTCCCTGTTTATTTAAACTCCCTTTGCAAGAGCGGACACATAACGGCATGACGCCAGCATGTCTGTTCATCGTTTATGCGCCTTTTGAGCGCTTCTCGTTAACCTGATGATTGCAGTGCAGTGACACCTTGATAAATGAAAAAAGGTAGTGCTTCACTTTAAGTACATTACTGTTTTACATACATGCTCTGGATGCACTGTGGACGTTACTGTCGGGTATGTCTGTAATATACTTAGGAGAAAGGAAGGCTTGTATGAAGGCCAATATGCTATGATCTTGTTTTTGCAACCCCATCTGCTTTTTGTTTATATGCTTCATTTCTTACTGCCCTGTACATGTATGATTGCTGAATAGCAACCAAGACAGAAACTGCTCAACTAAATCATCTTTTTTACTGCACTCAACCCTGTTTTATAGTGCATTATTATACTTTCCACCCAAGAATCCTTTTTTGTCTTGCCACCATTGCCTGTTTCATCACTCCATGGCATGAATTCCAGGTGCTGTTAATTAATGCTGAACGAAAAAAACTTGACTGGCACACTAAGGCATTTCCTGACTGCATTTCAGTAAAGTTCCTACAATCCTCCCAGATGTGACTTGATAAATGTATAACAGTATTCATTTCATTAATGCTCATGGCTAATGTAACATTTCTATGCTATCTCAAGATGTCATACTCGTATTTAATTTCCTTAATGTTTTATAGTTTGAATAATGTATTTTATTATAATATGATTTAATTAAAGAGGGCTTGATGAAAAACACAAAGTCACAGGGTAATAGGGGGGCAGAAAACATACCCCTTCCTAATTTTGTGACACCCTCTTACCTTTGTGACTTTAGTAGGAATACAGAGAAGCACATGGAAGTAAACTTAGCAGACCAGCCATGGTCAGCACGAATATAACCTGCCTTTAATTATAAAGGGGCCTAGAGCTACTGTATGTCACCTGCACGGGACCCCCAGCCCACCTGCACATAGCAGAGGTCTGTGTAGTTGGTGTGGTCTGTGTATTATCTGATGCCGAACGCCAGCATACGGTGTCTTATCTCAATGTGCTCAGCAACACAACACGAGTGCTCAGGACATGAGAAAGGAAGCCTTAGGGGGAGATCTATGCCTTCAGATGAGCAGGCCTCCACCAGACTATGGGGGCTGTTGAAGTTCCACTAGGGGCAGATGCAAAGGATCCCTAAAGTAATGCTTAGGCTGAAGCTGCCTCTTTAGCCATTTGTTAAAGTTGTACCCGGAGTATTATGTGGGAGCAATTTCCTACCATTACTCTAAGTACCAATGTTGTTCTTTGTCTATGTTTTTTTATTGTCAGTCATTGATTTTTGTTTACTTTTTCCTAATTTTTATTGTTACTATTATTTGCATATTTTATTTTAGGGATATTACTGAGATAAAATAGGCAAACCAATAGTCTATCACATACACACAATTCTGGCGCTATTAATTATTCTAGGACCACACCCACAGGATGAATTCAAAGAGTTACCCTATCTGATCCTAAATTATTTCAGATCACACCAAGTGAAAATTCAAAATGAGATATTATATCACCACAATAGTTAATCAAGATATTATTTATTGTAAAAACACAATCTACAAAATATCTGCATTACACTTGCTTTCCAGCCTTAAATATCCGACAATATTTATAAGTTTATGGTACCTTTGTACACTGTGGGTGAGAGAACAGACCTGTGGACCATCATAGTTAATGAAAAGAGTTTGCTTTATTTATACACTAGACAGGAATCACCTTGATACTGTTGATTTTCTGTTTTTTTTTCTTTCTTCCAGTCGATTGTGGAAAGTGAGGCATCTGTGTTTCATAATAGTTATCTGCTTCTGTCACCTACTGAACTTTAAATCTTCAAGAGCAGTAGTGTTATGCAGGACCTCCTTACCACAAGTCGCTTAATCCATTTATGTAGCTGTAATTAACAGCTTGAACAGAGTTGTGTTGGACAGCCTTCCAAGATGACTTAATTAACTTTCTCTGCCAAATGCCCGATTAGCTAATCTATCTTGTGATCAGTGACTCTAACCTGTATGTTATATTAAAGTAAATGGCTCCTCTTTTGGTTCCCTTTTACATTTAGCTTTCGTTCTTCTTCCCTTTACTTTGAATATAGCTGGTATTTATCAGCACTAATCCCTGCTATGGTGACATTTTAAGGTCACGTGTCAAAGTTTGAGTCACACAAACATGGGAACAGTATTTATTATGATTTCCACTTTCATAAATGATTCTGCTTTATATTGGTAATGCATACAAGCTTTTTACTTTTAAATATAAAAATAGCTTTCTTTCTTTCTTTAAATCTATTGCATGTGTTGATATTTTGTTAGTTGAGTTAGTTGAATTTGCAAGTTTCAGTCTTAGCATCCAGGCAAGCTTGGTTACACTTGTCTTGGTGAACAGACCCACAAGTGTTACCTATAATGGATGTACCTATAATGGACGGATGGTATAATCATGTTGTGCAGAGAAGGAGCGATGTAAGTGCTAGTTTTATTGTTTATGAACATTTTATGGATCTGTAATTCTTGCATGAAGAGATTACATTTGTCTTTGTAAAAGACATCCCTTGTTCACAAGTTATACGTAATATGTTATATCAATAATGTAAGGCATTATATACTCTGTCAGTAATAACAAGTATTGTTTCCAACTAAGGGTAAAGCTTTATGGAAGAGTATTCCAACATATATGTATTGTCCTGGTTATGTATATTCTGTGAAATACTATCCCAGTGCCTCGTTATTTTAATTAAAGCTAAGAACAGTCAAATATACTTGATGTGAAACTTTGCTGTGAAAGCTATGCTATAGAAGGTGTCAATATGCTATGTTAAGCTAGTGTGAATATTAGCTTTTTTACAGGTTTTTTTAACTCAGCAGAAGTGTTGCCAATTTGATGCATTTCCAAATAATAGCAACACTAAAAATATCCACATCAAATTATTAATAAAATACATGTATAATTTTGTATTATGTCTAACTATAACTATATTTACTTTTGGATTGTAAACATTGCGTCCCTCTTTCCTTCCCTTGAACACAGATCTCATGGGCAGTATAATTCTAGTGTTCTAGTGTTCTTCAGCCCTATCATGTAAAATGTACACTATAGTGGTCTAGTGTAATAGTGTTCTTCAGCCCTACCATGTAAAATGTACACTATGATGATGAGGTGGCCCTGGTATGCCTGATGACATAAGTGCTGCCTGATGGCGATAGATATGTGTAGCCCAGGCACCGTGAGCATAAAAACATAGCATATCCAGCCACTGGCCGCGCAATGTAGTAGATGCCCAGTCCTAACCCGAACCACAGTCATATGGCTAAAGTCTGTGAAGTTTATATAATAAAACAGTTTGCAAAAAAAAAGAGTTTGTGATACATCTTCAACTTTATAATTCCAGCAAGCTTCCCCCTCAAGAAGGCTGAAGCTGAAACCACCAACAATCCCAGAATTCCATTTATGACCATTTACCACCTACTGTATCAGTTCTTCTCAGCTTCCATCTATTAACACTGAGGAATCATTTTCTTTTATTCCCTTATAATCATACCTGGGAACTTTTCAGCTCCAGCTACCAGGAGCCTTCCCTTGCGGGACGTGGCCAGGACTGCACACTGATGTCAGCAGGCAGTCCCGCTTACATTGGTGGGCGGTCCCGCTTACATTGGTGGGCGGTCATGCTGGCGTTGGTGGGCAGTCCCGCTGACATCGGGGGAGTTCCCGCTGATGTCGGGGGAGTTCACGCTGACGACTGCGGGAAACACCCCCATTTCAAGGGAAAAATGGGCGGAGAACGGGGCTTGATGATTTGTAGTGCCCAGGGGTATACATTTGATTTACTTTCGGATTATATGACATTTCTTTGTATATGATTTTACATTTCAGAAATAAACTTTTTCTGTAATCCTGTTATTTGTATCCCTCAACAACTCACCAGTTATTATTGGGGATTGGTAATAGATATGGTTCTTTCACTGCATTTGACTTGCATACTCAGTTTACTGGAATTTAAGATGTATTGGCTTTTTACAGTTAAATATAGACAGTTTCTCAGAATCAGTATTTCTGATCAGAAATTTGAGACTGTAACAAATTTAAACAATTCAGAAAACGTTCCAGAATTGTAATGTGTTTCTTAAAAATTCATCAAAAACATGTTTTTAACGCTTGGGAGGCGGAGACAAACATGTTCACCTTTATATGTTATTGAATGATGTATTGTAAGAGGATATGTTATTCATTGTACAGCATAAAGGATTTAATAGAATGGAAGAAACGACAATGACTAATAATATTCTTGAGCATCAAACACTGTGAGTAGTAAGGGCATTACTCACAATCCGTTTTCATAAAATAACACATTAACATTTAGGTGGTCGATAACTGCTGCAGGTTACGTTACCATGTATCTTGTCCAAATCTTTTAATTTTTTTAACATTTCAGAAGGATAAAAATAAAATAATGTTACTGCTACTGAAATGTCTCTGAAACTTCAAACACAGCTAAGGATTGCTATTAGAGCTTAAAAAGCCTCACTTTTAAGAAGCTAGGGTGCTTTTTATGTGAATATGTACCTTTAAACTTCATGACCTTAAAACCCTTTATTAAAGTAGCGCTACAGAATCCGTTGCTGCTTTAGAAAAATGCAATGATATTCATAATAAAATACAATCCAGGGCTATTATAATTATAACAAACAATTTATGCAACTCAACCTAAAAACTACAATTTATGCAGCCTATCAGCAATGAGCTATTCCGTAAAGCTTTGTAAAATTATGTTAATGATTTTAAAAATCTAACTTTTTACTGTTTTTCTTTTAAGACAATCAAGACTATTTATCCGTTAAGGACAGCTCATGAATATCTACATTCGAGTATCAAATAATAGATTTTAGCCTGAATTGTTGCATTTCCACATGAGATCTCTCCATGAAATTTTGATTGTTTAATGTAGCTGACTGCTTAATGTTTTAACACTGCCTTTAATTTGTCGTGCTGTAAACCATTCCCAGCAGGCTTGAAATAATATTGGCAGGAAAAGCATGTTTAAAAATGATAATAAACATTAATGACTTACCTTTAAATTAGATTTGGCATTTCAAATTTAGCCAGTCTGGGTCTTCCATAGTTGCACACACAATTCTTAATGTGGATTTTGCAGTCTCATAGCTGCCCGTTGACTATCCTTCTGTGTAGAGAATGTTAGCAATAGGTTTAAGATTTCATGTAACGTATGTATATTTTATTGTCTTATTTATTTAAAATACTATTATATTATAGTTACTCTTTGGAGTAGCAATTACTGGGATTGGCCATTCATGTAAAATGAAGTCAGAAACTGCAACTTTTATGCTTCACTTTAGGGAGTATAGCAAAACAATACAAGGAATGTGACATCCTGCAATCTTGCTAACCGCCCATTTTAGAGACTAAACCCCAAAATTTAGTAAAAAAAAAAAAAATGTAATGCAAAGTCGAAAGGTCAGTACAGGTAAGGATTAACTGTGAGTTGTTTGCTACGGCTTGCAAGTGTCTATGGCTTTAAAATTTGCAAGTAATAGGTGAGGGCATGCATGGGTATGCAAACTTAGTTTGATCTATATGTCCACTATATTTAATCTCTTAACAACCAATCACGTCATGGAAAAATGGTCAGTTAACGACCAGTGACATGCCTGGCACGTCATGTTATAAGCATAGAAATCAATCAAAGGTTGCTTTCTTTGCTTAAACAGTGTTCCTGTAACATCTCCTTCACCGAAATCTGCAGCTGGGGCTGCAGGAGATATTGATGAATACATATTGGGGTGTTGTTTTAAAGTGATATATACAAGGAGCTATAAATTGATACCTGAAGTACACTGTATGTTAAAAATAACACAAAATAAATTACTACCACAAAATTTGGCAAAGGCTGGTAGTACAATTAGTACATGGAAAGTGTTAAAATAACAGCATTTGAAATACTCTTGGGTGTCTGGTTTTCAAAAATATATGGATGGATGGAGGTAAATTGAAAGAGGACATGGAGGACATGATTACTTCAAAGATGACCCGTAAAGGACATGGAGGACAGGATTACCAAAATGTTTTGGAAATAGGGGAAAATACTTATTCCCCTATAACTTGCAAAAAACCCCCATAAACTTAAAAGCAGAAAAACTTGGGTATTTCTAAAATCAGGACAAATATTGAATCTAGTTAGCAGTTTTTTTCTTTAGGTTTCGTAGTTGAGTAAAAGTAAATACATAAATGAAACAAACATCCCCATGACCGCTATTAATTGGGGGAGGGGGAGTTGCTGTATGTTGTGGGGGTAATTAAATAAACATGGGTGGCATATGCCCGTTATGCTTTTTACAACTCATAGATCTTATTGTATTTTGCTTTAATACTTTTTATGGTAAATTGATTGTTACCTTTCTAGAATTTGTTTTATTGAATCCTGAGACAAACCCCTATTATAAAGAGATTTAAAGGGGGCATGAGTTTCTGAACAATCACCACTCATTTAAGGGAATATTAACATGAGATTGCAACTAGACAGGGACAGGTGTTCACGATGGTGCACAGGATGATTTAACTTGTGCTGATCTATAACATGAAGTGCTAATAGAGAAACACCCAATTAAAAACCAGAGCAGAGGATTGAAAACAGATTATCTGAGAAGTGACTGAGAGCAGGTTGTGATCGACTTATAAATCAGTACAGGCTGAAAGCCAACACTGCCGTAGTCCACGTTTAAAGCTGGCTGAAATGAGAAAAACTATTTAGGTTTAAAATGCCCCACTGCAATTAAAGATTAAATCCATTTCCAGTACTTCTGCAATTGATTACACAAGACATGCAAGTAACCAATTAAGAGCAATTGCATATCCCTAGATAATATTACCATCTAGATCCCTTATTGCACTTGAAGTTTGGATTAAACCCAATATTGGTCTACACGATATGGTTATGTTCACCAAAGGCTGTTGTGATGGAATGTTTCATAAATTGAATTCTCCGCTCTGCAATTTTGTTTGCGGGCTTTGTGCAGTGTACACAACTTATTGTATATAAATGTTCATGCTGATTTTGTTATATTACTACATTAAAACTAAAAAAAAAACAACTCAGCTGTTAATTAAACATGCCAGATGTTATGCGCCTGTCCTATAGACATTCCAAAATCCACTCTTGGCAAAAATAAAACGGATTTCAAGGGGTAGGGGAAATCACATGTGAGAATGTAAGGGAATGTTGTATTAAAAAGGGAAATACACAAACAATCAGACATATTCATATGACAAAAACGTAATAGAACATTAGAAAGGGTATATTTCAAACCACTGTTTGTAAAACACCCAGGATAGTCGCTGTTCACCTACACAGTCATTGAAGATCCTTGAACAATTAAAGTAAGAGCAAAAGAGCATAGTGCTAGTCCATACATCACAAGCAAAATAACTGAAATATAGAAATGTATTTTTATTGTGATATTCAATACTCTGGGTTTCAGATGACCTGCGGAACCTTAACTAAATCTTCTTTTATATTGTTACACTTCCAGTTAATTATTTAGTATTTCCTTTTCTGGAAAATAAATATTTTAGCACGGACATTTTATTCTAACATATTGTCTAATATTTTGCTCTCCATATCTGTATTACATATTTGCAAAAATCAGTTGACATGGAATGCTGGAATATGACATATTTTGCCAGTATGCATTACAGCATCATGTTAAGTGTGAGAGACCTTGAGAGAGTGAGAATGTGAGTAAGAGTGAAATAAAGAATGAGTAATAGTGTGGGAGAGCATGAAAGAGTGAGAGTGAAAAAACAATAAAATGCCAACAAAAATTTGGAGCTCTCTGTTTCGAGTTTGTTTTTCTTATGGTTCGTCCTCGTTTTTGGACATGCGTACCAATTAATGATATTTCCCAATTTTGTTAAAATTCATACAAATCTGAATGCACAGGTCTAATTTGGGCTAAAAAATATCACAAGCATCTATAACAATTTGAAGAAAGGGAATATTCTTACTGAATTGACAAATAAAATTTAAAATTTGTGTTCTAAACACTATATTTATGTAAACTTTGGCAAAACACCACAAATATGTAAACTTTGGCACAACTGTTTCTTTGACAGCATTACATTTATGAAGTCTTAAAGTGGGAATTATATGTTTCTTTCTTCTCCTATCATTCCTGCTCCACCCCAGATCTATATTAGGTGCATTTCGAGGAGGAACTTGTTTTATCATAAATATTCTGTTGAGTCATCCCAATTGCCTTGCATCCAGTCATTTTCTTTACTTAACACAATACATTTTTAAATACAAATATGGAATATTTACTTAAGCTGTCTCTGTAAATCCATCCTATAGTGCTGCTAACTTTACAGGAGAGCATTTAATCATGCCTCTATATTAGCAGAAGTTCTAGAAAACATACATTTACAGAGTTTAATGATCCTGACTGATTTTTATCCAAAATAGTGTCAAACTTATTACTTCAAGAAAAGATAAAAACTGCAATTTCAGTCTACAGCAGCAATTGGATTTTTACTACGATGAACTCTAAGGCAGCAAATACTAAAGCCCACAGAGCTTCCTGTAGTAACCTTGGGTATGGGTGTATGAAATATTCCAGCTACATTTACTGTAAGACTGTTACCAAACAAATACAATGCACATAAAACACTATGACTAGAAAACCTCTCTTACAAGTAATTTTAAGGCTTTTAAGACTCATATCTAAAAGGGAAATGTTCTGTCACGCTTGCTCATTAACCAGTTCTCAAACTATTAAGTCAGTGTCTGTACCCAAGAGTGCTATTTATCACTCAGGTGATGCTTCTACTCTACTGCTAAAGATCGTTTTCCTGACATATTCTGCTTACCCTCAGAGAGTTGGAGGCACGGAAACAGCCACTGTCCAAGTCTAGTGTTTACAGTGTCTGGTATATGCAGAGAATAAATTTAATATTGCAAGATCAATAGTTATTTTTTGCCCTGGTGTGCTCTAGAATACTTATCTGTTAGACTTGTGCATTTGGATTCGTACGAGATTATCATTATTATTATTATTTATTGTTTTATATAGCACCATCAAATTCCGTAGCGCTGTACAATGGGTAGACAGGACATAAATAAGTAGTATGTAACATAACAAATTGGCCTACAGAGACAACAGGTGAGCTTACAATCTAGAGGTGCATGTGATATTTTGGTAAATTAGTCGATTCATGCGAAGCACCAAAAACAAAGACAAATCGGACAAAAATTAAGAATTAAGCTCAGAATTGTCTCTGAAATTTGTGGGTCTACATTTACTCACACTCTTACCCACTTTCTCACACTTGCATTCTTGTTCTCCCCCTCTCTAAATGTTTCCCTACCTTCTCTTCTGGCCACTTCCACTTCTGCTGGCCACTTCTGCTCCTGCATCGTGTTCGTACTTCTCTTCTATCTTAAATCTGCTATTTTTGTTTCTTCGCCCGCATCTCTGCAGACATAACCGGGGGGAACTTGAGCGAGCGCTTGAGGTGACGTCCTCCTCTGATCCCACAAGGTTATGTCTGTGGAGATGTGGACAAAGGCCGCACCCGCCTTTAAAGTGGGGGGGTGGCATATAATCTAGGTTTAGCACAGGAATGCGCAATTCATATGGCCCGACGCCCAGGGCCTGCAGTTCCCAGCGCTGGGCAGGTGTTTCTTTTTCATTTAACCGGCACAGCCCTGCTGTGGGCAAGCAGTAGGGTTAGGATCCTTCTCTCTGGCACGATGCAGACAACCCCTGCTGCTGCCGGCACTTCTGCCGGGGCTTCTTTGATGGAGCGCTGGCGTTACATGACCTTCTGGTGCTCCATCATAGAAGCCTCAGTGGACGTACCGGCCAGCAGCAGTGGAGGGTGCATCTCGCAGACGTTCACTGGCTGCCAGAGAGGAGGATCCCCTGCAGTGCTGCAGGGGACCTGTATCCTCCTCTCTGGCAGCCAGTGAACAGAAATACATTTTTCTTTAAAATAGCACCAAACTTTAAGGGTGCAACCTATAATTGTTTCAGCTTTGTGACATTTTATTTGCTTATAGAGTTGTTTTGTTTCCAATTTTGAGTCCCATTTGTATTTTATACTCTAGTGTTACTATATGCAAATTGTGTCATTTATTCTGGTAACATGGAAATAATCTATATTTCATTTACCATGATTTTTCAGAAGAAAACGATGACATTCTAAATGCTATATATTTTTCGAAATTTTCATCCCCCAACGTAGAAACTTCATTTTCTTCCAAAGTGCTACTATGGCACACTGCAAATGGGGGCTAATTATACACACCGCTGTGTGAACATAGTTAAAATATAGACAATTACATCCTCTGATTTAGTGAATTGTGTCATAAGAGCAAATTTGAGAAATGCCTTTAGGAAATAGTCTATTCATCTGGGAAAATAGGACATTAAGCTTGATTTTAATCTGAAAATTCAGCAGATGAATGTATAACATAAGAAAGTATATTCAGCAGTTAATGCTTGCTGGCATAATGGAAAGGTTAAATTTAGCACGAGGAAAAGCTGAATGTACTGTCTTTGCGTGTGATATTTTTACAAGTTTTATTGGTTTCATAGTGATTGACATGATTTGTAATGCTGTAACAAAGTTTGTGTTGATTGTGATTGTTTCTGTTCCTTTGCCTTTACCTCATAATTGACATTAACAAAAAAAAATGTATATTCAATTGTAAAAAAAAAATAAAAAATCAACTAAGGATACACATGTGACAGATACACATGGGTAAAGCTTATGACATGACGTATAGACACAACATGTGACTTGGCAGAACATTCTTGTAGTCAGGGCTGGTGCTACCTATAAACAAGGTAGGCACCAGATCAGTTTGGGCTGCCTCCTCTGCGGAGGACTAATCTGCCTGCCGCTGGAGAAGCAGGACCAGTTGGAGAGATTATATATGCTGCTTCTCAGTATTATTAGCTGGCAGCATTGCAAGGTAGCAGTGATACACAAGGCCTGTGATGCCACCAGGGATGCTGAGCGCCGGAATATGATGTCATATCGCGGGGTTCAGCAGTGAAGTTGGACGCCCTGCTGTCTTGCAGTGCTGCCATTGATTAATGCTGAACCCTGGGATATGATGTCATATTCCGGCGCTCAGCATCCCTGGTGGCATCACAAGCCTTGTGTATCACTGCTACCTTGCAATGCTGCCAGCTAATAATACTGAGAAGCAGCATATATAATCTCTCCAACTGGTCCTGCTTCTCCAGCGGCAGGCAGATTAGTTTTTTTTTTTTATTATTTTAATATAAACATACAAATACATAAATACATTTATAAATACATACATACATATATATATATAATAAATGATGTCATATTGTAAGCCCAGACAGATCCATAAAAAAATAAATATAATATAAAAAAAATAATAGCATTGTTATGGAAAACTTAAGAGGCAGCAATGTCAAAAATGCTGCTTGGATAATTGATCATACACATTGGCAATATTACATGCTGAAAATGCACAAAAACAGTTTTCCAGGAATGATGCATTGGAAAAGTATTCTTTAATTTGTAAAGGGTATGCAAATGCAATTATCAGTGCTAGACATTGCAAATATTGACTTTGACCCACACAAGTCAGTATCTTTTTCAAATGCAGACATACCGTATATCACAAGCAATATCAGCTGATTAAATCTGCCTCATATCTTTATTCTCTTTTTCAATATATTTTATACAAGGGAAGAAATACAGTTGAGAAATTACCTTCCTTTTCGTGTATTGCACTGTCTGCATTTTAATGTTGCTGAAGTTGGAAGGAGAGAGCCATGGGGACTTATTTAGCTGTATTGTATAATGGCCAGCATGTTTTTGTAACATTACTAAAGTAGTTCAGTTTTACTTCAGTTTCACGGCATTGTGACATTATCAAATTAACAGATGTAAGAACTGTTCACAAAGCAGTTGGAAGCCCCATTCTAAATTTAGAGATTTGCTTAACACTTCTGTCTTGAGTGTTAAATGTGTTAAATATAAGTAATAGAATCTTGAAATGTTCTTGCACAAAATAAATTGTCAGCATTGAAAAAAAGGAACAAATAGGATGAAATCAGGTGGCTACATATAGAATGCATAAGTATGTAGGAATTTTATGGCACAGCTTGTTAGGCTTTCCACCTATTGGGCTTCAGGAGATAATTGGCAGTTTTTAATCTTTAAGGAGCAAACCCCCTGAATGACCTAGTAATGTGGAAGGGACTACGTAGCCCATTAAAGGGGCACAAAGTCCAGACATGATATACTTAGAAACTGTAGTGGTTATATGCAAGATTGCTAAAAAAGGAGAAAAAAAAATACACTCAGAGCTATATTGTCTTAAGCGTCACCTAAGAATATAGTTTATTCGGTAGAGGTTTGAAAATTGATTACAACACACCATTTTAGGGTATTTTAATCCATTATTTAAAGACAAATCCCATCATACTTTTTATTTAATTTAATACTGGTATTACCTAAAAACATTAAAAATATAATGTCATTGTATATTTTAAAAATGCACTTTCACATTATTAAATGTTAAAAATTGTATAGTTTTCGCAAGTCTACTAGACACACACTGACTCCTTGGTCTTAACCACCCACTCTGGTCAATGAAATGTTATGAAGGCATAGGCATTGCCTTAAATGGTGTTTAATTATCTCCATCTAAATTTATTTTTATTTCCAAGAAAGTACTAACGATTCTTTAGCTTAAGCTTTCAGTTTAAGCCACAGAAAGGCACTATGGTTGTACAAGGTGAGATATATGTACCCCTGCAGGTGTGAGCAGAATTGTCAGGCACTCTTACTTCCTCTGCAGCTATGAGGTCTACTATGAGTAGACTATTACTATTAGTTCTGCCATAGCTGTTTACATACTTGTACCTGTTACCTTCTTAGTGCTTTATGGATATTAACAGTTTTCTTGTCTACTCAGTCATAACCTCAGCCATACTCTTCCTGTTTGCTCCTCTTCAGTTCTGGACTTTCACTTCTGTTATTACATATCCTCCACGGAGATAAGCATCGATCTTTCCTCTACAGAGTATTGGTACCCTAATACCAGTATGCTCTTCCTTACTTCTAGAGCCATGACTCCAAACTAGTCCTACAACTTCCACCAAACAGTTTTTTTAGAGGTCTATAAACATTTTTTTTTTGGTTGTTTCAAAAATAAACTAATTTAAATCGTTTCTCATATTGCTCATGGTTCATGCCCAGGAGCAAAAATAGCTCACATTCCAAATTCAACCTTTTCTAACAGTCCATCAAAAGGATTTATAATCAAACGTCACAAAGAGGGTTGCTCACCAAAGGTGAATTAAACTTGATTGGTTAATCAAACTGAATAAATCAATTGCTATGTGGAACTTTTTTCTGAACCACTTTATTCAATAATTAACAATTTCAGTGTATGCTTTATTAGGAATGAGAGACAATAAGTATATTTTTGGCAGGAAAGTTGTATCTTTTAACTGTAATTGGTTATTGATCTGAGCAAAGACATGAGAGAGAGTTTGAGAAAGCCCTTCGAGACAGCTAAGTAAATTGAAATCTGTTCAGCAGACAAAGCACAAAGTAGTCAACTGAAAAGAAACCAAAGGAAAGGGAAAATGAAATAACAGTGGGGAAAACTAGCTAAATGTGATTACATTTGAACTTTTGGGAAGCGTATTGGGAACCAAAATCGATGTAAAGCCAGCACAATACATTCACAATTTTAGCTATTTACGGAGGAGCTGCTAGAAATATAACTTAACTTATTAAGGGCAAGGACTATTAGTGAGACCATATATATATATACATATATATATATATATATATATATATATATATATATTTATAAAACACTATTTATGATATTAAAAACTGGGGCTAAACGTTGAAAAAGAATTAATTTTTTTAACACTGCATTGTAACCGATTCCTGCTACACTACTTTCGTCAGCCAATAGCCAGGGGAGACCATTCCTTCACTAAGCTCCCATCTCCATTTAAACCCTTGGCTCGATTCCACCACCTTTACATCAGGTTATAGCAATTTAACATGTTGGAACATGTATCCATTAGAGGACTCCTGGCCTTAAAGTGCCCGGAAATATTTTTATTCCAAAACTGAATAATCATGCAGACTAGTGAAATTCAATTAGCCCTATTTTAGTTTAGTTTACATAGTGTTTGATTTATATTGAACTGTTTTATTATATATATTGGGGAAAAAATGTGATCTCTCCTAGACCTATCAGCGTGACTTCAGCTCCCGCACCTGTGCCTGATATGTGCATGCAAATATCCCAGTAAGCAGGACATTTACCAGGACTGTCAACAGCAGGATATTAATTCTGTGAAAGGTCTGTTTGCATTACATGGCCCTTTGCAGGTCCATACACACTGCATTGTCTCCCAGTTGTTGCACAAAGAAATCCTTGATCAATTTTTATATTACTGCTTTCTGTTGTATCTTTAGTTGCAGAAACTATCTGGCACCAACAACCATGCCATGTTTAAAGTCACTTAAATCCCCTTTCTTCCCTATTCTGATGCTCGGTTTGAACTTAAGCAATGTGTCTTGACCCCGTCTACATTCCTGAATGCATTGAATTGCTGCCATGTGGCTGGCTGATTAGCTATATGTGTTAACAAGCAATTGAACAGGTGTACCTAATAAAAGGGCCAGTAAGTGTATATGCCAATTCATTTCAATTGCTTAGGTCAGTACCCACTTTTTAATCACACTAGCAGGCCTCTTGTTGAGTGGTATATTTAATTAATGTTACTATCATACTTTGTGACTTGAAAAGTAGATTAAGTGCTCCTTGTGTATCTAGAGATCTGTATGGGTACATTTTAGGGTAATACCATTGTTGAATATGTTATTAGCATTTGCTTACCTACTTGGACCGTGATAAAGTTAATTTGTGATGTGGGAGATTTTGTGAACTCCTTGCTGCTATTTTTGAAAGCTTATCTTTATTATTGACCCTGGTGACAAGGTCAAGACTAATATGTTGTGGTTTGAAGAAAAGCAGAAAGGTGATCTTGTGTTGGTAGTCTCTGACAAGAAGCCTTTTATTGATTGGAGATCTCAGACTGCAATTGATGTGAACAATGGCAGACAAAAGATAGACTACACAGTATTATGTACAAAGCAATACCCTTCAAACATCTGTTTATGTTTCTTAACATTGTGCCCATTATAGGTGATACAAGATTATTTTGCAATATGATTTCATAAGTGATTCTTCAATGCAAATTTTAGTGAACTTTAATAGTGATTGACATATATCACTGTGCAGTATAGGCTGAGGGTTATTATAAATATTATTGATGACAGAAACTGTGCTAATGTTCTTAAAATCCATTGATTATTCTTGTTGAATAATATTACATATAGATTTCTAAATAATTAATTTTCAAAATGCTTCCTAAATGGGTTAAATACCAGTCATACAATTGAAAGGCAGGGATATGTGGGACAATGTTTGCTTTACTAATTCATCAGCAGAACAAAAATGGACAAATAACAAATGTAAGGACCCCTTCATTGTGTGACTCTTACCACACAAGTTATATCTCAGATATACTGTACATATGTACCACATAATATGGGTTAAAAGTAATTCCACATTATCATATTTAACTAGCATTTGTTTACTTTTGGCATTGCACATTTATAAATAATGTACCGTATATTCCTGCATATAAGACGACTTTTTAACCCGAGAAAATCTTATACGTCTTATACGCCGGGTATACTTACTTACCGAGCCGGAGATTCCCCACGAAGCCACGAATCTCTAGGGGAGGGGCGAGTGGAGAAGCCGCCTCCCCTGGGCCGGTCTTCAGGGCTGCGCCGAGGTAGGTGCAAGAGATCACGACCTCACGACCTCCCTCTAACTAGCCCAACATTAGGGAGCTCGAGGTCTGGCACTTCAGACCTCAGCTTCCGTGCTCTCTAATCACTACGCGCCGGCTATTGATTCCGAGCGCGGGGATGATGTCATGTCCCGGCGCTCGCCATTAATTGCCGGCGTGTAGTGATGAGGGAGCAGTAAAGCAGAGGTCTGAAATGACAGACCTCACGCTCCCACAACTGGATGGAAGAAAGAAGATGAGAAAGGTAAGAGATAGGGAGAAAGGGGTGTGAGTGCAGTGTATGTGTATATATGTTGGTGTGAGATAGTCAGTGTATGTGTATGGTCAGGTGTGTGTAATAGCAGTGTAGGTATTTGTGTGTTTGCAAGCTGCTGTGTGTATATATATATATATATATATATATATATATATATACCGTAACAAATAATCGAGCAAATACGGTATATATATATATATATATATATATATATATATACACACACACGCATATACCGTATTGGCTCGAATATAGGCCGCACTTTTCCCCCCCACTTTAAGTCTTTAAAATGGGGGTGCGGCCAATATTCGGGGTCTAGCGCCCGACGCCCGGGACATGCAGTCCCGGGCGCCGGGCAGACAGCGGGGTTAGGATACAGATCCCCCGCAGCGGTGCAGGGGACTTGCATCCTACTCCCCGATACGCTCAGACAGCCTCCCCTGCCAGCACTTCCCACGGGGGAGGTGCCGGCACGGGAGGTTGTCTAAGCGCATCGTGCCCCCCCCCGGCCTTACCGGCACCGGAAGTTGTATTGCGTAGATGTCCCCCGCCGGCCCCGCAAGACACCCGGGAGTCTGCTCCGGTAAGTCGGGTGGGGGGGCAGAGGAGGACAGTGGTAGCATATCTCGGGGAGGGAGGACAGTGGCAGCATATCTCGGAGGGGGGACAGAGTGGCAGCATGTTTTTTTGGTGCTTTTTTAAAGAAAAAAAATTTTTCTTTAAAAAAAGCACCAAACTTTTAGGGTGCGGCCTATATACGGGGGCGGCCTATATCCGAGCCAATACAGTATATATATACACACAGATCAACAATAACATTTATGACCGCATGCCTAATATTGTAGGGCCTCCATGGATGCATCCTGGTGCCATGTGTTCTCCAGGTAAGCGATGCACACACACCCAGCCATCCACAAGATGTAAAAGAAAATGTGATTCATCAGACCAGGCAACCTTCTTTCATTGCTCTGTGGTCCAGTTCTTATGCTCATGTGCCCATTGCAGGCACTTTCGCCAGGGGACAGGGGTCAGCATGGGCACCCTGACTGGTCTGAGGCTATTCAGCCCTATACGCAACACACTGCGATGAACATTGTGCTCTCACATTTTTCTTTGAGAACCAGCAGTAACTTTTTAAGATATTTTGCCCTCCTGATGTAGATCAATGAGCTTTGGGCGCTCATGACCCTTTCATTGGTTCACCGGTTTTCCTTCATTGGACCACTTTTGATATTCTACTCACTGACAGGTGCCATGATAACAAGATTTTCAGTGTTATTCACTTCACCTGTCGGTGGTCATAATGTTACGGCTGATTGGTGTATGTTGGTGTATTTTGTTAATGGAAACAAATGTAAACGTATCCTCAAAAATGAAGCTCATCAATGGTGGTTATCGCAGTTTGTGATGGCATGATTGAAACAAGATTTAAATTCATTTGTTTTAATTAGACATGAACCCCTTCAGCCTTAATACATGAACACTTCATTACTGTATGACAGAGTCAGTGCCTTTATATATATAAAAAAGTAAGATAGCATCAAAGCCAATAAAATGTACTGCTGTTAAGAGATTCTGAAAGTGATGTTGAATCCTTTATGTATTGAAGTCTTGTTCTGACAAGTTTAGGATCAGAGTTTGCAGCAAGGCCACAAAACATAAAGCAGCCTAAAATACTTCCCCTTGCCTAACTCTAAGTCTTGCTAATCAAAAGAACATTTCTAGGCCGAATACAGCATTCTAGAGGAGGAGAAATCACTTTGATTAGGAATATATTGAGCACGTTGGCCAGCTGCTGTATATGAATCGGCAATGCTGGTTTTTATATTCCGCACTTTTTTCCTTTTCAGTTATTTGTCACAGTGCCTCCTGATACACTTAAATTGCAGGCATTCAGTTAACATATATATGTATGTGTGTGAATTATTATTTAAGTAAAAGAGAACACATATACTGCATTTCCCATTGTGTCTTTTGAAGTTGGAGTGATGCCTACTGCCATTTTAATCCCTTTGACAGTGAATTTCACCACTGCTGCATAGGCCGTTTGATGACATAAGAGAGCAGATTCAAAGAGAAATTGCATTTTTCGCATACCAAATTGTAAGCCTTTGTTTCATCCATAGCCTGATTTCTCACATACTGAGAAATATCAGTAACATTTTCTCCCATTGAGATAAACAATGTGATAACAAGATCACCGTATGAATATTCTTGGCAAGAGGCTCACCATTTTAACGTTCTTATGCTTGTAAAGCAGTTATAATTATTTTCCCTCCACATAAACAGGATCACACAAAGAGAAATTATTATCTGGCTACCATTAGGATTTTAAAAATATTTAAATTGTAGTGTTTGATGTGAAGTGTCTTGCACCCCATTCCCCTTGCAGCACCATCCACCTCACTGATTAAAATATGCACAATGCAGGCTCAGTTTAGCCTTTTGTGCAGGAGAAACATGCCAGGGATAGTCTTAATGAGGCCTACTAAGTTGAATTGAGCCGTATGGCTCAACCTCAACTTTTCCTGAATGTACTCATGTTACCCCCATTTTAGTGATTCAAAATGCTTATTAGTGTAGGAAATCTAAAAACAGCAACAAAGACAGCTAAAAGTGTGTCAATAAAACAAGGAGGGTGTATACCTTCCTGTTTATTCTGAGTGCCCTGGCATCCCATTAGTACTCCACTCAGACGCCATGTGCAGTAATTTTACTTCCACCACCTCCAAGTGGCAAATATGTCTTGGCATCCGTCCTCAAACAGGGAGGCAGCAACTGCTATGTTGTACTCCCTACTCCCAATGGAGTGACCTGTATTAATCAGAGTTTCTGTTAGACTTTGCTGTTGAGTTCCAATCTTGTGCCCTCTTTTTTTGATAGAAATATTATTCTACTTAATACATGTCCATCGAAAGCATCCAATCTGCCTTATATATAACATGCATGGTAATATTGATGTGTTTCTTTGTAATAACATAGCAAATATGTCACATAGAGTTTCAACAAACATAATGATAGTACAAGAATAATTATTATAGACAGGCAAGAAAAATATAGTAACACTCATCGTAGGCGCCAGAGAGGCATTTGCTCTCATTTTTTATATATACCGTATATATCCATGGCTGGCATTTTAAGTCTGCTGGCTGACTGTTGAATACATTTTCCTTTCTGTAAAGCGAGACTTCCTTCTCTCTCTGTCTCCCTACAGCATGAGAGAATGAATTATCTGTGTATGGCTTCTTGTTATCTAAAATATGATTAATAGAAAATGTCATGCAAGACTGGAATTTAAGTCTAAAATTCCCACTGTTTTGTGTGTGTAACAGATACCACCTGCCTGAATTTGAACAGATTTCAGATGTTTTTTTGCTGCCTTAGCTAGCTCACTTTTCCCTGAGATGAAGTATGCTTTCCGTTTGTTAATCTGGATAGCTGCCTGCTGTGTAAGAGTGAGTATAAACACAAGATGGAGGGCATGTTGCAAATGAAGGACTCCCATCTCCATGGGTTAAAGAATTGCTAACTTTTAATGCATTGAAATTTGATTACATGCAAGGAGCGCATTTGAAATGCACATTAAAATGCGCTCTAATTACATTTGGAACATATTCAGAAGTTACATTTTTGCAAAACAACAGTGCACAGCCTTTACTGCAAGCATTTACAAAACGTATGCATTTTAAAGGATTGATATACAGCCTATATCTTGTTTTGGGCTACAGTGAGTGTACGTGTTACTTAGGTAAAACCTTTTTCATAACAAACCATTTCTGTTTATTGCATGAATATGAAAAATGTGAAAGTCCTGAAGTATATGTTTTCTTGCTCCTTTTCCATTAGTTGTAGTGGTTCACAAGGTTAGCATCTGAATACCAAATAATGTTGTCATCTCTCATACATTCCAAAAGGGTTGGATCGGAGACTGGGTTTAAGACCCCACTGAGGTGCCTTGAAAAAAAAGTAACATCACTTATACTACTGAACCACTATCCAAGATGGTCTCTCAATGTTAGACATATGTAGGAATACAAGAAAACAAAAGATCAGATCACACCCAAAAAAACCTATATAATAGCGCCTATCTGAGGCATAAATATTGGGGATTCTGTCACACTATAAGCTATTTGTTGCTTAGGCTGCCACCCTGGAATCCGAATCATGTGTATGCTTTTTTAAGGGTTTGGCTTGTGAGTGGCCCTACCAAATAACTTTTAACATAAAATGTGTTTTATAATCTGTGTATATATAATACAATGTTTTTTAAATGCTTTTCTCACTTTTGTAATTAACTACCAATGGTCACAAAGTCACATAAAAAGTCTTGCTAAAGCTCTTTTCCTTCTAACCGCACCTCTTAGAAAACTGTTCCTTCCACTATTTGAAATTTTGGGAGGTATAGCACTATAGAGTCATTTGCCAGTCCCCTCTTATACCCAAATAGCAATCCTTCCAAACTCAGAAATATTATCTATAGAATTTTAAGTATGTTAAAAGATGGGATGTAACATGTGAGCTGTAACAATGGTGATTGGGAGACACCATCATGCATCAGCCTATACTGGTTTTGTGTGATGGCCAGTCTAGACCTGACTGCATTGCACTGTACAAACAAAATAACTTTTGTGTAACATATGATAAAACTATTATATACGCTATATAAGTTATATAAAGTGGGCTATTTGGTACTTCTATCAAAACAAGTTCAATGGTATTCCCTGTTGGAATCAGTTTATGACCTACTTAATTACAATTTTGTTGTATTCCAAATTAAAACAGACCTACTCCAATTATTAAATAAAACTATCCACCTACATTAGATAGACACCTAACTGTTGTTTCAATAGCTGTTTATCTTTTTAAATGTTTATGAAGGGGAACTCGCAAGGTGTATTTGTTGAGTTAGAACTAAGTTAAAATTAATAAATCAGCTTTTTTTTCAACATACATAAACAAGTGCTGATCCAAGTTGACTTTAGTACAAACTGCTGCAAATTCACTATTTGCCAACAGGCACTTGCGAACAGGCTCAAAAGAAAAGATTTCTTCTGTTTGTTTTGTATATCTCCTACTACGTTGTAAAATTAACAAAGGAAAACAAAAATCCGATATATGTTTTAAAAACGAATACTTTGGCACTTTAATTTATAGTGTCACTGGTTTCCCCTGAGAATGTTCTGCCACTGTTACTCCTTATTAGCCCTGTTGTGTGGAGATTGTAGAATGTTCACAGTAGGAGAGCGTCCACACCAGTATCATGGATTATTTGCTGGTTGTCCTGGTCCTGTTCCAGAAATGTTCAGGATAGGTCAAGGACATCATCAGATGGGATGGAGTAAGAAGAGTTATCAAATTCCACCTAATGTTTAACTACTTAATGAGCTATTTTTGCAAATGTTTTACCCAAGTGCAGTATTAAAAATCTATATAAAACTGAATATTGTGGAGGATCAGCAAAAGTTAACCAGTTGAGGGCATGGTTCCAAATGTAGAGAATAGTAATGTTTCACCACGGTGTATAAGACAGGAGTAACACAAAAAAGCAAACCATTAATACTTACGGCAACTACTACAGAAACTACAAATTACATTAAGTACACATATTTTCACATTGGTAAATGTCAAATCTATGTTTATGGGGTTTAATTTGTGTAAATATTGCAATTTCATCAAATGAAGTACCTTGCAGTAATTGTCATTATGACTTAATTACATTACTAAAGGGTAATGCTAAAGATGCCACTATCATTTATTTTACGTAGGGTGAGGCACTCATTTGTAATTTAACTACAAACTAAATATTTTCATGCCATACATTCATTATAGACAGTTCTTGTCAATGACCAATACACTCTAAATAATCTATGTCATATACTGTAAATAGTGGCCAGGTACAAATATATCTGGGTGATTATACATACATATAAAAGCAGCGCTAACTTTTGTAGGAACGTTTAAAAATGTTAACAAACAAAGGTGTTACATTATAATATGTACAGTATCTAAAATACATTATACTGTTTTCAAAATTTTAGATGTGTATGGTAGCTGGAGCCTCTATATCTTAACAAAGTTGAAATTCGTCGAAGAATTAGCACTGTCCTAAACCAGAAGTTTTTTGTTGTTTTTTTAAGACACTGAGGTATGCATAAACCAAGATGCCATCTTACACATAAACCTTGTAGCATACGGAGCTGATTCTCTGTGTGGGTTCCAGACAGTTTTTTTTAATGTAAAAATCCCATCCCTACCAAACATTATATGCAGTAAACAATTTATCTGGGTAGTAACAGATATGAATGAATTCAATTTATATTGTACTATGTGTAGATGAGATATACATTAAATACTGTTTTGAACATATTTTATACATATATAATACATATATTTACAGAGATGGCTTTTAATGTGCTGGTAAATTATTATCTTGGATGTTTTTCCTGAAGATATGCCACATCTATTCTAGTCACCAAATTAACAAATATGTCTGACATTTTAATCCAATCTAAATATAGATTAAGGCTTTATCATTCATCATTTTATCTTATTTTCCCTGGAATATTCACTCTTTAATTGTGTTATTATTCTCCAGTAAGATGATTTCTGCCATAGCTCCATGTTCCCTTCCACCCTAACAAGTAGCAAATAGAATTATCCAGTGGAAAACATAGAGAATATATTTTAACAAAGTATTCATTAAGGAGAGCAGAAGACATTACAACCATGTTTTATGACTTGATACATTTAGGCAACTGTACAGATTACACAGTGTTTTCTGCCCGAGAAACAAAAAAAAAACATACAACATTTTAACCCCTTCAGGCCCAGGGCTTTTTGGTAACTTACGGCCCAGAGCCATTTTCACCATATGTGGGTGTCTGATGTACCCACACAAATCACACATTTTTTCAGAACAACAAGGGCTTTCATTTGACACCATGGAAACTTGCGAAAAAGAATAATTCTGAGTGCTGAACTCAAAACACTGAGCAAAACATTTTCTTTGTTGCAATTTTCTTTGAATTTTTCCTACACCATAGGTGCCACTGTTGAACAATGACCAAATTTAGGTTCTGCAAAATCCCCTGATTACAGACCTACCCTACATAGCTATTTTTAAATTTCCCAGTGGGCCACATTCATCCCTTACATGTTATGGCTTCATGGGTTTAGGGGTAGTGAACTGGATTGGGGGGTATACTTTTTGCATGTAGAGCTAGGGCAATGGGTTTTTTACATTTTTAAATTATTATTATTATTTTTGCAGTGTTATCAGTGCAATATAGAGCCTCTCAAATATGGTTTTATGCAAGTGATGTCACAATAACAAGACCTAGCTCGCTTTATTGTTTATTACAGGATCTTTACATAATGTTTATTATAATAATTACATAAACATAAAAATACATCATTAATAATTACATAAACATTACATAATTTGTAACATTATGTTTAGCAACTTATTTATCTTCTGTGCTGCCCCAGGCTTAACCCAGGGCAGCACCCCAGGTCACCTTCTCTATAGCAGCTTCTGATCTTCAGGATATAATATCATATCCTTGCACTCTGCCTATCAAGGGGACGTGATGCCTTGGAACAGCTGTTGATGATATGGAAGCTGTTGACCTAGATGGAAGGATCAGAGAAACTGACCAGCAGCTCACATTGAAGCTCGATCTCCCAATAGCATGATCTGTGTTTGGTATGGTGGCAGAGGGGCTGCCTTTGCTAGGATGATCATGTAAACTATCCATGATCAGTTGCTGCTATTGATAGTGCCATAATAAAAAATGTCTTATATAACTATAATCATATAATAATCATTCTTGCCCTTAGTGTCAAATCATTATTTAAAAAAAAAAACAAAAAAAAAAAAACAAATCATTATTTATGAGTGCACCTTGTGTCCTTTAGCTATTCTAAGAAATATCATAATCTGTTACATAAACAACTATCAATAGGACATAGTCCCTGGTGCAACTTCAAGGACCGTGCCGCTATGGGGCCCGGTGTGACCTCTTGTTCCTGTCTCCTTGTACATGTTCAAAATTGTTTAGAAATGTCCCTTCCGACCAGGATCAGTGCCGTCCAGGTTGAAAGGGTCCTTTCTAAACAATTTTGAACCAGCACGGGGAGACAGGAGGGTATCGGGGGTCACATGACATCACGTGACCCCATGGTCAAACCGAGGCTGCTCGCACAGTGTGTGAGAAGTCACATATTAAGCTGCAGAAGCGTTAAGAGGTAAGTGGGGATGGGAGGGAGGTGGGATGTATATATATGTGTGTGTGTACAGTATCTCACAAAAGTGAGTATACCCCTCACATTTTTGTAAATATTTTATTATATCTTGGCAACAAAAGTGAGTACACCCCTAAGTGGAAATGTCTGAATTGGGCCCAATTAGCCATTTTCTCTCCCTGGTGTCACGTGAGTCGTTACAAGGTCTCAGGTGTGAATGGGGAGCAGGTGTGTTAAATTTGGTGTTATCGCTCTCACACTCTCTCATACTGGTCGCTGGAAGTTCAACATGGCACCTCATGGCAAAGAACTCTCTGAGGATCTGAAAAAAATAATTGTTGCTCTACATAAAGATGGCCTAGGCTATAAGAAGATTGCTAAGAACCTGAAACTCAGCTGCAGCATGGTGGGCAAGACCATACAGCGGTTTCACAGGACAGGTTCCACTCAGAACAGGCCTCACCATGGTCGACCAAAGAAGTTGAGTGCACGTGCAGATGTATGAGTGCTGCCAGCATTGCTGCAGAGGTTGAAGGGGTGGGGGATCAGCCTGTCAGTGCTCAGACCATAAGCCGCACACTGTATCAAATTGGTCTGCATGGCTGTCGTCCCATAAGGAAGCCTCTTCTAAAGATGATGCACAAGAAAGCCCACAAACAGTTTGCTGAAGACAAGCAGACTAAACACATAGATTAGTGGAACCATGTCCTGTGGTCCGATCAGACCAAGATAACCTTATTTGGTTCAGATGGTGTCAAGCGTGTGTGGGGGCAACCAGGTGAAGAGTACAAAGACAAGTGTGTCTTGCCTACAGTCAAGCGTGGTGGTGGAAGTGTCATGGTCTAGGCCTACATGAGTGCTGCCGGCGCTGGGGAGCTACAGTTCATTAAGGGAACCATGAATGCCAACATGTACTGTGACATACTGAAGCAGAGCATGATCCCCTCCCTTCGGAGACTGGGCTGGAGGGTAGTATTCCAACATGATAAGGACCCCAAACACACCTCCAAGACGGCCACTGCCTTGCTAAAGATGCTGAGGGTAAAGGTGACGGACTGGAAAGCATGTCTCCAGACCTAAACCCTATTGAGCATCTGTGGGGCATCCTCAAACAGAAGGTGGGGGAGCGCAAGGTCTCTAACATCCACCAGCTCATGATGTCATCATGGAGGAGTGGAGGAGGACTCAGTGGCAACCTGTAAAGCTCTAGTGAACTCCATGCCCAAGAGGGTTAAGGCAGTGCTGGAAAATAATGGTGGCCACACAAAATATTGACACTTCGGGCCCAATTTGGACATTTCCACATAGGGGTGTACTCACTTTTGTTTCCAAGGTTTAGACATTAATGGCTGTGTGCAGAGCCGTAGCTAGCTCCTTTTCCACCCGAGGCAAAAATGGAAAATTGTGCCCCCCAACTATTTTGTTGTGTTTTTTTTAGGTTGTTTTACTTACACTGCCCTACACACTGCCTTTACGCACACCTGTTCATAAACACACATAAAACACATACATTCTGGTTTTACACACGACTGCCCATAAACACACATATCCACATACACTGCCCTACACACACCTGCCCATTAATATGCATATACACATACACTGCTCTTACACACAACTGCCTATACACACATACCAGCTTACAAACATACAAATACATACACTGCCCATTACACACACACTGCCCATACATACACCAGCTTACAAACACACACATATATACACACACTGCCCATACACACTACTTTACACACACCTGTCCATAAACACACAAACACACTGCCTTTACACACACCTGCCCATTAACACATATATACATACATTGTCCTTACACAAGCCTGTCCATACACACTGCCTTTATACACACATACCCATAAACACACACCTGTCCATAAACACACAAACCCACTGTCTTTACACACACCTGCCCATTAACACGTATATACATATACACTGCCCTTACACAAGCCTGTCCATAAACACGTGTATACGCATACACTGCCCTCACATCTCCCTGCCTTTACACACCCACACATATATACACACACAACAGCTTACACACACACATATACCTACACTGCCTATACACACACACACACACACTGCCCATAGACACACAATCTGCCCCTACACACACACACACTCTGTCCATACACACACACTCTGCCCCTACACACACTCACACACACTGCCCACATACACACACACACACACACTGCCCATACACACACACATCCTTGAGCTCCCCAACCAGTCCTGGAGGCTGCAGCTGCTGATCGGGTGGCTGTGCGCCCCCCTCTCAGCTGCTCCCGAGGTGAGTGCCTCACTCGCCTCACCCTTCCTACGGCCCTGGCTGTGTGTTGAGTTATTTTGAGGGGACAGCACATTTACACTGTTATACAGGCTGTACACTCACTACTTGACATTGTAGCAGAGTCATTTCTTCAGTGTTGTCACATGAAAAGATATAATAAAATATTTACAAAAATGTGAGGAGTGTACTTACTTTTGTGAGAGACTGTATATATATATATATATATATATATATATATATATATATATATGTGTGTGTGTATATATATATATATATATATGTATATATATATATATATATATATGTGTGTGTGTATATATATATATGTATGTATATATATATATATATATGTGTGTATGTATATATATATATATATATGTATGTATATATATATATATATGTGTATGTATGTGTATATATATGTATATATATATATATATATATATATGTGTGTATGTATATATATATATATATATATATATATATATGTGGATGTGTTATTGTGTGTGTATAGCCTGTGTGTGTGTGAGCATGGGTGTGTACTTGTGTGTGTGTGTACATGTGTACATGTGTTGTATGTTGGAAGGGGGCAAGGGGCAAAGAAGGCACAGACCAAATGTGTGGGGGCAATGATGGCACAGACTAGCTGTTAAAGTTGGGGGGCCTAGTGACACAGTGACATTTCCAGGAAAGTTCTGCCCCTAACCACATCTCTAATGCCTCTTTGGCAATTTGAAATGTTGAAAAGTATGCTCAATATCTCAGTTTTAGTAAGTAGGTAATCCTATCGTCATCTGAATCATATTTAAATTATATTGAAATTTCTTGTGACATGTGTAAGCTTTAACTAGAGATATTTGACACTTGTTAAATACCTTCCTTATATTACTAAAAACATTCTTATTTAGGGTTTGCTCCAACATATTTCTTGACAAAAACAAGCTAAACTTTTCTTCCAGAATTTTGCTTATTATGTTCATTGTTATTGATACAAGTAATAAATGGTTGTAGTACAAAAATAATAACGAATAAACGAGTAAAACACTGGTAAGGTTGGTCTATCGCTGGTCGCTAAGCAACTGTCTGCAAATCTCACATTATGCTATCAGATAGCATTCATCATACACACTAAAAATATAACTTTGGAATTAAAGAAAACATTTTCCAAATGTGAGAAATCTGTACAGCAGATTGTATGCCATTAGTTTTGCATTTGTTTTGTTGATCCACCGACATGCTCTGAAGCTTCAAATAATTAGATGTTGTTTAGGGACTAATCCTCTTCTGGCACATTTTATGTACAGATAAACACACAATTAACTTCCAAGAAAGATGCAACACACACTAGATAACAAGACAATTTAAAATGACAGATCATAGGCTGTTATCTAAGTGCTTACTTGCAATGAGGGGTGAGTTGTGGCAAGATACTAATGGTAGACCAGGTGGAACCCCTTTCAGACCCGAGAGGCGAATGTCTGCATTTTAGAAAAGACAGGTAGCCATTAAACAGTTGGCCCTGCCTATGCTCTTTGTGGTTTTTGTGCCTCACCTTGGTAAACAGGTAACCCCTGTTTTTTTTATTGTATTGTTATGAAGCATAATAATACATCATGATTTTGAAGTATAAAGCTTATTATTGTACCATACCTAGTGCCTTTTCTACTGTTCTTTATCATGCAAAGAAGTACAGAGAACTCGTCGGTCTGTGTGTATCATGTGCAGTAAGAACATTGTCATTGTTGTAGAAATTGCTGTCATTTGGTGACCATTTCATGTACCCACAAGTAAATACCAATATTACATATTATAATCCTTGTGTGGGAAACAGAAAAAAAAACACAAAATGACACACCATGCAAACTTGAATCTTTTTACATTTGACTTTGTAGACTACTAACACCGGTTGCAAAAATCAATGCAATGTGTGCTTTCTTCTTCTGTATACTTAGAAATGCAGATAATAATAATTAGAATATAAATGTGCCACAAAAATAGGGTATGTAAAATGATACTGGATGACATACTTTTACCAGATGTACTGAGCATTCAGAATCTTTCTCTCATAACAACTGATGCCCATTATGCTGGTATAATAGAAATGTTTACATGGAAAGTCTCAAAATACTCAATATATATAAACTATGCCACCCATATTATCTTGGTGTAAGCATAAGGGTTTTGATGGAGCAAGAAATAACCTCTGTTAATTGTGCTATAATTACAGTTTTCCAGGCTAGAACATTGCTTCTGACCAGTAAATAAACAGGCACGCCTTACTATAAATGGATTCTGCAAAATAAGTTCACAATCTTCTTTGTGATTTTTGTCACTTAAGGCTTAAAAATTCATTATGGCAGCTTCCCTCACCTGAAAAAGAAGTACACCATTAAAATATTCCGATAAAATACTCATTGACTTGTTGCATTATCATTCATCAAATGATTTAAACCATAAAATATACAAGATAGCTTCAGTATACATAGGAGAACAACTTATTGAATTTTACTTTAAAAATGTAAATTTTTGCAATAAAAAGCTTCAAGGAGTGTTGGAAATTATTTTGTAACAATATGAGACTGTCTACTCACCATTCTTAATTAGTGTAAGATATCTATTAACTATGACTATGACTTGTTAGCAACCAGTGGATGATGTTTTGTCCCTTGTCTCTTTCAGTCTTTTTCTATTGTTTTTTCTTCTGGAGTCTCTTCTCCTTCAATTCTCATGTTTTCCAGATTTCTAGTATTTCTGACTCCTCATGATGCACCTTTTTTACCTCAGCCATTGACCATTGCCCCGGCCATTGGCCATTCACTGGGCCTGTGATACCTTCACTGGCACTTGTTTTGGCACCGACACTTTTCAGTTTTTTCAGATTCAGAGCATGATTGATTTCAGGTTTCGGATGAGTGAAGCTGAGCCCCTGAAGATTCAGTCCAGTATTGGTGGGGTGAGTGGTGTGTGCCTTCTGGCCCCCACTCCCCCTTAGAAAGTTTCTCATATGGGAGGACAAGAAGACTTCAGTGGATCTCCTTTCAGGGAGATCCTAGAAGATCCGGCCCACCCAAGGCTTCTGCCTGGGTGGGAAGGAAGGGGATGCATATCCTTTCAGGGAGTGCATGCCCCAGAAGACAAAGATTGGGGACTCTGCTCCACTGTGGCTTCTACAGTTTAGATCACAGATCACTTTCTTCACATTTTGATTAACGCACGACAGAAAAAGACAGAAGAGCACGACCTCGGGCTCTCAAAATCAACAATCTCATCTCATCAACTCATCTGTTTCTTTCTTTTATATATTATTTATTTCCCCAGACCTACCTCATGCTTTGCACAGTCTGTTTATGCTGAGTAGTGGGATATGATGTCATATTCCAGGGCTTCTAAAAAAAATAAATATTTCGTTATCACTACTTTGATTATTTGGCTTGGTATATAATGAGAAAATAATTATCTTTTTTTCTGTGCTTTTTTTGCTATATCATATGATATATGTTAATTTATGAAATACACAGTTATTAATAGCTTAACTTGTCCTGAAAATGCATAGTTGTCTATACTTAGTTAGTGTAAGCTTTCAATAAGGTTGTTACCTAAAAACACAAAAAAAAAATGCAAAACTACAAAAGCCTTTGTAGCTTTATGCCATGAATCATTTGTGGCAAAACACGTTGCATATACTGTACATTATTTAAGTAGAGTCTAAATTCCCACACACAATGCTCAAAGCCCCCAAAAGTTTTTTACTGCAAAATAATTGTGAAACATAAGCTCAATTGCAATTTCAATTGCTACATATGGATTGAAAATTCTAGTTATAGAGCCATGCAGCTGGAAGCCAAAGATCCAATGATAACTCTACTAACCCTCTTTAAATTATTCCAAGGGATCACACAAAATACCGTATATTCCGGCGTATAAGACGACTTTTTAACCCCAAAAAATCTTCTTAAAAGTGGGGGGTCGTCTTATACGCCGGGTACTTACCAAGCCGGAGGTTCCCACGAAGCCACCAATCTCTCTAATCACTACGCGCCGGCTATTGAAGCCGAGCGCAGGGATGCCGTCATGTCCCGGCGCCCGGCATCAATTGCCGGCGCGTAGTGATGAGGGAGCAGGGAAGCCCGAGGTCTGGCACTTGAGACCTCGGCTTCCCTGCTCTCTAATCACTAGGCGCCGGCTATTGATGCCGAGCGCAGGGATGACGTCATGTCCCGGCGCCCGGCATCAATAGCCGGCGCGTAGTGATTAGAGAGCAGGGAAGCCGAGGTCTGAAGTGCCAGACCTCGGGCTCCCACAACTGGATGGAAGAAAGAAGACAGAAGATAAGGTAAGAGATGGGGAGAAAGGCACAAAGGGGAGATATATATATATATATATATATATATATACTGGTGTGTGTATATATATATATATATATATATATATATATATATACATATATATATATATATACATACGTGTGTGTGTGTGTGTATATATATATATATATATATATATATATATATATATATATATATATACACATATACATATACATGTGTGTGTAAAGGCAGGGGTGTGTGGTGAGGGCAGTGTATAAATGTGTATGTATGGACAGGCATATGTGTAGATATATATATAGATATATATATATATTATATATGTGTGTGTGTGTGTGTAAGGGCAGTGCATGTATGTATATGTCAGCAAATCAACCAGCAAATCACCGGTAAGGTACATCGCTTGCCGTGATTGGCTGGTTTTTGTACGCTGGGTAGAGGGGTAGTCTTATACGGCGAGTATAGTCCAAACTCTATATTTGGACTGTAAAAGTTGGGGGTCGTCTTATACGCCCAGTCGTCTTATACGCCGGAATATACGGTATTTCTTCTCTACTAACAGCATTGTAGGCCCTGGGAAAGGCAATGCACTGGGGCCCATACCACTCCATACACACACACACACCACCACATACACTGCCCTTGCAAATGCCTGCCCATACACACAAATATGCACTGCCCATTTACACACATACACCGTACATACATGGCCCTTACACACACATATATGCATACACTGCCATTACACATGCCTGCCCATACACTGCCCTTACAAATGCCTGCCCATGCACACACATACACTGCTCTTACACATTCCTGCCTATACACACATATACATACATACACCTGTCCATACACACACTGCCTATCTGTTCGGTTGAAAATTCAAGGGAAATTTAGATGCAATGGAATTTGTTGCCTGGTGCCCAGATTCACTATCTCACACTCTCTCTTAATGTTTCCCTACCTTCTCTGCCGACCTCTTCCGCTACTGCTGACCACTTCAACTTCCACGTCTTTTTCTTTTATCTTCTCCCTTTTCTTCTCTCTTCAATACTTAATCTTCATTCTTCATCCACATCTCTGTGAACATAACCCCAAAACTTCTGCGAAAATGGCAGCGCTGTGGTGACGTTCTTCTCAATCCTCCATTCGAGGGAAAGGACATCCTGGCAAGCGTGAACTGAGGGCAATATCACGGCACTTGCAGGCCCGATGAGGATCAGGAGAGGGCATCACCAGAAGCCACCATATTGCCCTCAGGTGAAGCCACCATATTGCCCTCAGGTGCTCCAATTGGAGGAGAGGACATCACCACAAGCATCACCATATTTCCTTCGGTTGGCGTTTTCGGTGACACGGTCTTCCTCGAGTGGAACATCGAGTGGAACTTTTGGCAGAAGTTGCTGGGTTATGTCAGCGAAGATGAGGACAAAAAGGGAATTCAAGATAGAAGATAGAAAAGAGAAAGGAGAAGATAGAAGAAGAAGATGTGAAAGCGGAAGTGGTCAGCAGAGGAGTTAGGGAAACATTTAAAGAGCGTGAGAGATAGAATGAATGAGAGTGAGTGAGTGTTAGTGAATATGGACCCACGAATGTTGGCCGAAAATTGGAAGCTTTTTGCTTAATTTTTCCTGCAATATGTGGGGCAATGTATATGTATGTGTGTGTATGGGCAGGTGTTTGTAAGGGCAGTATATGTGTATTTTATGGGGAGGAGTGTGTTAAGGCAGAGTGTAAGGGTCCTGGGAGGGAGGCTAACATTAGCCTTTTTTTAATAAAAAAAAATATCTGCTGCTGTGGACTACTCTTCTAAAGATACTCAGCCAGCATTATGGCGGACACCTGGCTGGCTGAGAATCATGGGAATTGAAGTTCACAGCTAGCATCTGCAGCTTTACTGTTGACTGCACTTCCCATGACACTCAGCCAGAGCTGGCCTTAAGTGTTCTGGCGCCCTGTGCGGACTACTCCTGAAAGGAAAGGAAAACAATCTTGTCACAAAACTCCCGTATCTCTACCACCTCTGCCCATTCTTACTGCCCCCCCCTCTGCCCCATCTCACCGCCTCCCCTGGTTGCTCGTGAAGTTTTCAGCAACCGCTCAGCGCCCCTCACTCTCCGTGACTCCGTCGTGGTGCCGCTCAGCATGAAACGCCGGCACCGCAACAGAGTCATGGAGAGTGAGGGGCGTTGAGCGGTTGCTGAAAACTTCACGAGCAACCGCTCGGCGCCCCTGCCCGGGACTTAAATTAAAGCATCGGTTTTTTTAGAATGGTGGTGTGCGCTAGACAATTCTCCTTGTGTGCTCACATGAAAAGTTATGTACTTAACTTTCACAGACGTAGTAAGGGAATGTCCAGTATAAATAGGAAGAAAGGAACAAAGACAAAGCAAAGAGGAAAGCTATATATCTCATGAAAAAGTTTAAATGGTGAAGTGTGGCTGAGAGCTTTGCACAAAGCAAAGTTTTAATTGGATTTGGAATGAAATTAAAATATTTCCCAATGTTGTTAGAAGCTCTTTATCTTCGTTGGTTGAACATTCACAAGGTGGTGAGTGGGAAGGACTGACACAGATCCTGTTAACAAAATATCCAGGCCTCCTCCGCAAAAAAACCTGGAAATATAAGCCTTTGATTAAAAGGAACAACAGTTATGTTACACAAACGTGTTAGAAGGAACATAATGTTCTCTGAAATTTGCTTTTTAACTGCCAAGTGTCTAATATTTTAGAGCATATTGCATTGAAATACATGTTTTGTTTTCTGAAATGCAGACCATAATCTGAGAGCATAAAACAATGGAAAAATTATAAGGCAAAATGTAAAGCAATACCTTAAATATACCATTATTGTATATATGATAGAGTCTAAATTCAGCATGTGATCTCTGTATTCTTCCAGAGTTACTAATTATGAAAGGTAGCGTCCCCTAAAGCAGACTCAGGATGGTCCAAGAACATCACTTATGTAGGGTTACTGAGGAGGCAGGTACGGTGGGGGTTCTTGTTACCTATTAACTCAAATGGTTGGGCTTCTTGGGCTTGGCAGCAGGGAAGTGTCCAGCGGGTCACGTTATTATATGACTACGAGGTAGTAGAGACACTGGTGTAAAGGAGGCCCCCACTTGCCCCTTGCACCAGCTCCCCTGCCACCGGACATACTGATATAACCCGTTTTACCAGCATCATAGCTGTATTTAGTTCCTCGATTGATCTCCTCATCACGATCCAGAACCTTGTACTGCTCGTGTTGTGACTGATCTTGCCCTCCGCCGGTAGCCGGGTGGCTGCATACACAAATCCACACAGTGATGACTGAGAGCAAAGTTTATGCCCTTAATTTCAAGATTGAAAATCAGATAGGGGGTAAGAGGGGGTAAGCCAGTGGGGTCTATACAAAATGTGATACATGTGATGTGACTTTAGACAGTGACCACAAGCACCCCTCTGACTGTACAGTACTGTACAGTACTGTACAGTACCAAACACCAGGATCAGATGACATAGCATCAGCATAATGAAACCATTTTTATTGTTAATTGAATGATTGGTCTACACTATAAACACTAATTGAATGATTGACCTAATTTACCAAAGGCTTCGGTTTAGTTATGTAGCTGATACTAATGTAGGGTTAACAGCCATCTGACAGCCAACAAGACTATTACTAAAAAAAAATAAAGTTAAGTCTAATTCCTTTTGATATAATGAAGCCAATGAATAGTTAATGAGACTGCATTTATTTTGTAACTGTTAATACATTTAATACACTTACAATTTTAATGATCTTGATTGTACATTCTTGTATTGTACTAAATATTTTGATTATGCACTGCTTGCACAACAATACAAATTAGAATTTTATACATGTTATGTAGGCATATTTTACCACTTTAATATTATACATCGATTTTTCATCAATGCACCTGGATTCTTTAATATTTCTAAAATAGTTACAGACGTAGTGATAAATCACATTGTTGTGGTTTTTAATTATTAGGGTTTATAGATGTCACAAACAGATTCACTAATCAGTGATTAATTTAATGTACTGATTACCTAATTATACCTCGTATTTATTTGCACAAAAATGTCAGCCTATGAGTAAGCGCCATTTAAGGCGTAAAGCATGTTAAGCTTTGTGCCTTTTTCTCCCACTGTATATGCGTGTATACCAGCACTTTTTTGTAAATTAAAGCACCTACATTTGCAGTAAAACGCAGTAACATCTATAGTAGTCAGGTTTGGTATATTTATCAACGACCCTTGATCTGTTGCCGCAATGTTGCAGATGTTGTGATGCTGTTGTAAAGGTGGTAACAAACACCGGGCAATCCATCATTGTTTTGGGTCTCTTCTATAAAATGTTTGTCTGGCTCGAATTAAAGCAGCTTGTATGGTGTTGGAGGCATACCCCTGCTGTTGGAATCTACCAACCATTACATCCAACTGTGCCTCACATGTACTTTGATTGGAGGTATTCCTCATAACTCATACATACATTTCTATATCCAAAACTGTATACCACACTGAGCAGAGTGTTCTGTAGGTCCAATTGTAGAAGGCAGCCTCCTCTCTGGCAGCCGGTGGGTGTCTACGCTATGCATACAACCTCCCTGCTGACGGTGCTTCCGCCAGGGCTTCTGTGATGGAGCGCTGGTGTGACATGACCTTCGGGTGCTCCATTGAAGAAGCCCGGTGGCACTACAGGCCAGCTCTTCCGCCAGGGCATAGAAGCCCCAGCAGAAGTGGCATGAAGCAGCAGAGGTTGTCTACGTGCAACACGCAGTTAGTCTGGGGTGGCATATCTGGGGGGCACAGCGACATATCTGGGGTCTATATATATGGTGCATTATGAATTAAGCGGAAGGACCTTAAAATGGCTGTTGGCTTTCCAAATTTCTGTTTGTATATAACCTGTACTGACTAACTGCATAATAGATACCAAACATGATAAAATACTGCTTTACCATTCCACTCATGTGTATTTTTTCCTCTAAAACGATTTTTTTCTTTAAAATAGCACCAAACTTTAAGGGTGCAGCCTATAATCGGGGACTCTGAGTTAGTGCTGTTCCTAAAGGCTTCAACTTTCCAATAATGCCACTTGCAGTTGACCGTGGAATAGCAGGGATGAAATTTCACCAACTGAATTATTGCAAAGGTGGCAAAGTTATTCCTATCACAAAACCACACTTAAATTCACTGAGCTCTTCAGAAAGACCCATGTTTTTCACAAATGCTTGGAAATGCAGACTGCATGGCTAGATGTTTGATTTAATACACCTGTGCCGATGGGTGTGACTGAAACACCTGAATTCCGTAATTTAGAGTTGTGCCCCAATTCTTTTGTCCATATAGAGTAGCTCAAACATTATAGTATTTATAAATTCCCACACACAGTGACATTTTAAAGTTCTCAAGTGAAAGTTTGTATTCGCTGGGGGAAATATGGAAAGCCAGTACTACACTTTTTAGACTGTACCTTTGCAATGTAATTTGAGTCAATAGGTGGTAGAGGTGCCTAGGCCATTGTTAGGCTACACAGGAACATCAGGTCTTCTTCTCTGGTAAATCCAAGGATCTTCTTACCTGTCCAAATAGGGGAACCACTGAGGTGTTCAAGGGGATGTGGGAGCCCAAAGGTCACCTTAGCTCATAACTGTAAGTGTTAAAGTATGTAAGCTTTAATCACAAAATATAGTGCTATAAGACTGCAGAATTTGCTGGGTTATCATGATGTCTTCTTATGTTAATGGTATGAAAAAAATGTTTTCTTCAGAAATATAGAACTTAGAAATTTGATGGCAGATGAGGACCATTCACCTCATCTAATCTGCCCGTTTAATATGGGCAAACTAAATCACATGTGATACTAATGGAGCATGCCTTTACCATTTAATTGAGATATTTAATAAAAAGGAGTTAATTACTTAATTTCATTTGCTTCCTGTTTTAGCTCTGAACAGCTGGGATTGTCAAAGCTGTTTACATTAGACTAATGATATGGTAATCAGATGCATGGACAACTAGGTGTATATCTTCAGGTTGTTTAGATAAAGGAAAATTTTCCTATAAAAAGCATGTTAAATCTAAAACACATGTGCCCATTATAAAGCACGTTTTATGATCCTATATACAGATATTTTTGGAAAGTTTCTTTAACTTGATTGCTAAATTTGAGTCATGTTGATCGATGTGATGACCAATCACAGCTATCATATGACTTTAAGCCCAGATGCTCTGCCTCCCTCCTCTATCTTTGTGATCTGGAAGAGAGAGAAAGAGCATTGTGTTGTTTGCTCTGGAATATTGTATAGAAAATCATAGATTTTCTAATATCCTTCGTACCCATTCTAATTAACCCTTCCATTGAACACCCAATCCTTATATGTATATATATATATATATTACATTTAAAAAAAATAATAATAATTACTTGGTTACTTTGCTGGGTGGTTGGAGGGAATTGGGGATAGCGTTTTGGGTTTTAGGGAGGGAAAAAAATGTATTTTGTTAATTTAAAATGGAACACTTTTACAGCGCACAAGAAGTGTATGATATTCTGGCAAAGACAGGTTGCCATGGAAAGAGCTACAGATTCCAAGAGTTGCAGTTAAAAATCCTGAGAGACATCCTCAGGATGTCATGTGACCTATTTTCACCCACTGGTGCCAAATGAAAGGCACAAAAAAAAGAAAGGTATTAGGAAATACCTCTGGTATCACTGCCCTTCCTGTGCCTCTCTGCCAAGACTTTGCATCAATGATTGTTTTATGGCATATGATACAAAAGTATTTTATTCTTTTTTTTAATGGTTTGTCTTTTTTTTGGTTAGTTGGTGTGGACGCAAAAATACTATCTATTCATTTTTACACTGCATATTCTAAAAAGAAAACCATTTAAAAAACTATGCATGTGAAGTATTTCTGTATTCCTGAAGTTGCATCTGAATACATTTTGCTGAATTTTCCTGTCATAACAAATAACCCGTAGAAACAATCTTTTTTGTCAATTTAATTTAATTTAGTGAAGATTTATGTGAAAAATATATTTTCAGATTAAGCAGCTCAGGGGGTCAAAAGATTCTTGGGTTTTGCTAGTCCTGGTCCTGGGTATCACAAGCGGGTGAAGGGGTGCAGGACGAATGGTGGAAAGAGGGTAGAGTGGCAGGGGGTGTGCTTCTAAGGACACAAAGGGTAACCGTGCAGAGGATAAATGTTTTGTTACACATGGGGGGGGTCTCTGACTATTCCCACTGTCAAGTTCAAGCTTCGATTGGGGCAGTACAGTGCGGTCCTACCAGGCTTCACACATGGCTATATTACTATGATGGAGGGTCATTTGCCAGGTATCTTCGATGCTGGGTTTTTCTACATTCCCCTTTAGTTCTACAACTGCTGCCACTCAATAACCCTTCTCCTGTGCTCTCAGCCTTCCGGACTGGTCCCTTAATTCACATTATCTGGGGGATAAAAAAAAAAAAAAAAGAAGAAGAAAAAGAAATGTCTTCAAGTTCATATCAAGCTTAGGTGTTCTTCATATTTTATCAGGGGTCTTTCTTTTCCTCTTGGTACGAGCAGTTGCAGTTTTTCATGAATATTCCAAATAGAGGTTTCCCCAAATAGAAATTGCAAGAAGGAATGGAGTCACCCCTAGATTATTAGACTATTTTTTTTACTTATTTTTTTATGTTGCTAGGTGACAAAGTCAGTCCAGTCAGATCAGGAGGAGATTCCCACTACCCCCTATTCCCAGATCTCAAATCCTGGGCTATCCCAGACTAATGTCCGAACTAGCCTGCAAAGGCAACCCTTTCCCAGCGACCACTCGTAAAGAAGAACCTTTTAAACTGTTAATCCCTTTGGCTATTATTATTCAGCTTCCCTGTCTCGCCCATAATTTCTGGAGCTATAGGGGATTTTTCCCAAATACGGACCATGCTGGCCTTCCTGGTGAACTTGATTCAGGACATCCAGGAGAGAGAATAACAGCTATAGAAGCCCTTAGACGTAGCATCAGCCTCAGGCCCCATAGCCCAAGTTTTCGGTTCGCTAAACCCCCAAATCATCACCCCCGCCCACTTCATACCAGCCGATTTGAGGAAGGGAAGACATTTAACTGATCTCCCTTTTTAATTGCATCCCGCAAAGAACAAGGCTTTCGTCTGTAAGGGATTTTTCATTATTTGGTTAAAACCAGGGACCCCAGACTTGCCAAAAAACTGTCTATTCCAGAGTTCATGCTAGCATTCAGTTAATATAGACATGTGACATGCTTAATCTACCTGCACTACAGAGGGAAATTGGATCTGTGTTTATACAAAACCATGGAGCTAGGCTACAAGTTTTCCACTGTAATTATTCCATCGACAGGAGGAAAGCGGACATTAAGCTATTCTGCCGTCACTTCGCAGGTTTAAAGATCCACAGCACACATGGTGAATTTATGTCCATTGCTAGAAACGGGACACCCACCTAGTATAGATATTTCACAGCTTACAGCTTATAGCTCATCACAAGACATCAGCTGCCACTAGCACTTTTTTTTCTAGATTCTTTATGCATCTAGTTAGACTTCTATAGAATGCAATCTAGTATCCCTCCCACCAAACTGGGACAGAGAAAGGAGAAGGTGAGGACGGTAGCCAGGTGTCAGGGTCTGCTAGAATTAATTTCAATCACTATTAGGCTTCTTCAACTTTGCCATGTGGATAATCCCCCAGGGTAGGTCTTTCATCTCTTACTTACTTTGGGTTCTTACTGGGAAGCTCCTGTAGATGGCAATGTTGTCATAGACCAGGCTGCCAAAGCCAAGCTAGGTATGTGGGACTTATTAATAATTGGAATGGTAGAGCTATGTTTATCTCCCAGCCATCTCTGCACTCTCTGGAGATTGTAACTGATGCAGTGTCTTCCATGGGGTGTGAGGGAATATTTGATAATAGTTGAGTGGCAGATGCCTGGCTAAGGAAACTCCTGTCAATTCTTAAGTTCAGAGAAACCTGCCCAATGTTTTAAATGTATCCTATTGTGGTGGCAGACTGGGCAGCACAGTCTGTAGTGTTCACATCATACATCATACAACCTAGTTTAAAAGTAATATGGTCAAATAAGCTCTGCACACACTTTTGCATACTCACCAACATTTCCCTCCTGGATCCTGGGACAAAGGAGGCATGACCCTGGCTGGCAAGGATCTAGAATGATCTAGATTTTTTGAATTATTTAATTCTAAAAGGTAAAAAAGTAGATTTTATTTATTTGTAATATGCAAAACATAACATAGCAGCATGCCCATTCGCAAAACTAAGGCAAAATTAAAATTACAATATAAATACAATGATATAAAACATTATATCACATGGTAAAACATATAACACTTTGACATAGGAGAGACATTTAAGAGTAACATTCCAATATTTCTAACATCTCTCTGGGCAACAAATACAGTAGAGTGCAAAAGAACAAATTATACAGTGCAGACCCTAAATACAATCAGTAACACGAGCGCCAATCTTTGGTCCCTGAGCTGTTAATTATTTCACAAAGGCTATAAAAAATGAAATTTTTGCTTTAGCAAAGTACTTAAGAAATATTCTTAAGTCAATAGCATGAGGAGTGGCATTCTCAAGGGAAAGACCCTTCAGACGTTTTATATTTTGAAATTAGGGGCACAGCAAAAGCTTTATTTTGAGGTTTGGGGCATCATAAACATTTTTTGAGGTGAGGGGACTGCATAAACTTTATTCTGAGGTAAGGGAGGACAGAATCAACTTAATTCTGAAATTAGGGGAGAGCATTGCTTTTATTCCAAGGTTAGAAGGACGGGATCATTTTTTTTATGAAGTTAAGTGGACAGCATCAGTTTTATTTAGCAGCTAAGGGAACATCGTCATATTTGGGGGGCAGCATCAACTTTATTTAGAGTTTAAGGGGCTGCATCTACTTTAGTTAGAGGTCAGTATTTTTACTTTTATAGGAATTGCATATATGTCACTGTCAATTTAAAGGCATCATACTCCTATTGTAATTTTGAGTTAGAGAAAAATAAGACTTGGTTCTTCTTTACGTATCTCATATTGAATTGTTTTAACTTGGAAAGAGCTGAACTGGAACTCTGTCATTAAACTTGACTAAGACCAGCTTCTGCAATTTGTAGAGGTTAAATGAGTGCTTGTATATTAATATGAATATGAAACAAACAACAACTGTAAGCTTTTGTGCTAGACAAAAATGACAAGTGTAGAATGAATGAGCTGGTTTGGGGTATAGTACCAGCCTTTTGATTTTAAACAATGGATATCCTGACTGAATCAAGCCCATGATACAATCATACTATTTATTCCACATCTGTTATTACAATGCCCTATGAATATGCCAGAGAAAAATGGCATGTTCCAGTCATTTTCCTTTTTATATTCCAGGAACAGCAATCTTAACATGGTATTTTGCCATGCACAGATTTGTAATCTTTTACACCATTGCAACTCATTTGCCAACTTTGTGCAAGGGCAGGATTTTAGATGAGAGAATAATGAAGACGTTATGTCGAGAAAAACTTATGGAGTGGTTATATCTATATCATTGTTTCAGCCTGTTAGGATGTGATATTACATCTATAAAACCAGAAACAGACATGCAGATTGGAGATGTATCACTGCTTTTCGATTACTTTAATAGATTTACCTCCAGCCCATTGCTTAAACCCAGTGTCATTATCAAAATGAATGACTAGGCCTTCAAAACCCGTAGTAGAATTTTGTTTTCCACTGCTCGTTTATAAGGAAAAAACATTCTAGTGGGCTCATTTTATGCCATGTTTACAAAAGTGTGTAAAACTTTTCTCCTGTTTTTGTTTACCTAAAAACTAATGTGTATAAAATACCAGTCCATATTTTAAATGAGTGTCGTAAACTGATATGAAAATGTTTAAGATAATGTTAAAAAATATTTTTTCTCACTTATTCTAGAAAAATGAATGGCTGTGCTTGAACTGCCAAACTCAGAGGCTCTTAGAGGGAAGTCTTGGCAATGCTGTACCTTCTCCCCTACCACAGTCAAAGCCACAACCTTCAGGTTCTCTTCGACATCAAGGCGTTACACCGTCAGGATCACCTAAGCATCTATCAAGTGCCCCAACAAAAGGATCACCACTGCACCAACCAGCTCCTAGCCACACAACATCTCCACGTCATCAGAAGCTGGGACCTACATCGACCCAACATCAAACAGGGACAGTAGGTCAACAGCAAAAAACAGTGTCATCAGGACATCAAGTGGAGACAAAACTTGACAAGCAGATTTCCCAAGCAAACTATCTCAGGAGTTCTGAACAGGTTAAAACTCAAACTCATAGTCAAGACAGAAAACCTGCAGAAGACATAACCCAATCCAAAACTCCATCAGAGTCTCAAAAGGTGTCAAAGCAGCTGGTGCCAAAACAAAAAAGCTTGGGTAGTAAGAAGGAAACAGGGACAAAAAATACCAAGTCGGTAGAGGCCCTAAAAACAAAAGATCAAGAGGTGAGTTTCAGTTCAAATTATAAAACAAAAGCATGGTACCCTTAACTGATTTAATAATTCTTCAATAAAGAGATTACATGAGCAGTAGACGTGTTTCATAATAATCCTGTGTGATTATATATATATATATATATATATATATATATACACACATATCTTTTGACAAGATGTAAAAAACACAATTGCAGTTTGCAATAATACCTTTTTATTGGACTAATATGATATTTAAAAGACAAGCTTTTGGGAGTTTTGCTCTCTTCAAGTCTAAAGCAATACTAGTCAACATAACAGAGTTTACCACTTTAAACAAGTGATATTGTTAGAGAAGGGGAGGGGGTGAGTAGGTTGTTATAAATGATGCACCTAGGAGTGTAAACTGCAGAATTGTTGAGAGATAACCGAGGGCCAGAACAAATAAACATAGGATAACCAATAAACACATTAACTCATCAGATATAAGTATAACAATTAGACATACATTGGACATTAAGATGTAGGTTCATATAAAGTTATGGTAGTGTGTCAGGAAACCAGAATCCACATTAAGTCCCTTCTTTGTGGTATTGAAAATTGTTATTATTTTCATCTTAAATATTTTCCGTTTGTGAGAGTCTTTACAATTCCGTTTCAGTATTTTAATTTTGAGGTTTTGCATGGAGTGATCATTCTAGGTAAAGTGATGTCCTACCAGTGCGTAATATTTGTCTTCCTTGGGGTTTTTGATAGAGCTTCTGTGCAGGTTCATTCCGAGATGCAGTTTAAGGCCAGTTTCTCCAATGTAGCACTGATTGTCACATGCTGAACACTGTATCATGTACACTATAACTGCAGATGTGCAGGAATGTGATTCCTTAATGGTGTATGTTTTGTTGTTGTAGCTGGCTGTGTGATTGTCACATATATATAGGACTGCAACTAAATTTATTGAAAATAACTTCCAAACCTGCCCCCCCAGTTATGCACATATGAGCCCAGGCTTGCCACACTACCTCCCAGATATGCCTTATACCCCATGTATGCCTTATAACCCCATATATGCCACTCGCCCCCCCAGATATGCCTTATATCCCCTATATGCCTTTTGCCCCCCTGATATGCCATTGTGCCCTTTGATATGCCTTATACCTCCCTGATATGCCTTATACCCGCTGATATGCCTTATACCCCCTGATATGCCTTATACCTCCCTGATATGCCTTATACCCGCTGATATGCCTTATACCCCCTGATATGCAACTCCGCCTTCCCCAGATATGCCTTATACCCCAGATATATCCCTCTGCCCCCCCCAGATATGCCTAATACTCCACTATATGCCCTAGTGCCCTCTGATATGCCTTATACCCCAGATATGCCTTATATACCCTATAAGCCTTAAACCCCCCTGATATGCCACTGTGCTCTCTGATATGCCTTATAGCACCTGATATGCCACTCTGCACACCCCCAGATATGCCCTTCTGCCCCCAGATATGCCTTATACCCCCCTATCTGTCACAGTGCCCTCTGCTATGCCTTATACCCCAGATATGCCACTCTGCCCCCCCCCAGTGTTCCATACTCCTTAGTGTCTAGTAGGGGCAGCCGGTGAACACCTGCGCCATGCGCGTAGATAAACCTCTGCTGCTGGCCGACAATTTTGCTGGAGCTTCTATGAATGAGCACTGGAAGGTCATGTGATGCCGCTGCTCCATCATACAAGCCAGTGGAAGTGCCGGCAGTAGCAGAGGTTGTCTGCGTGCATCGCACAGACGCCCACCGGCTGCCAGAGAGGAGGATACAGGTCTCCTGCAGCGCTGCAGGGGATCCACCTCTCCAGCAGCCAACTAACGTTGTGCAATGCGTGCAACCTCCGCCACTGGTACTTCCGCTGGAGCTTCTATGGTGGAGCACCGGAAGGTCATATCACACTGGTGCTCCATCATAGAAGCCCCGGCGGAAGTGGAGGACAGTAGCGGATGATGTCTGTGCGTATCACACAGACGCCCACCAGCTTTCAGAGAGGAGGATCCAGGTCCCCTGCAGCACTGCGGGGGATCTGGATCTTAGTGTTATTATCTGACCTCTATTTGCCCTCATCTTATATTCCATAAAATCGATTAAACTAATCGATAATGACATTCATTTTCATTATCGATTATTATTGATTAGTTGGTGCAGCCCTACACATATATGTTGGCAAAGTTGCAGTGAGATTTGTTGCATGATACAGTGCCATTCTGTGTAAGCTCCTGTTCTGGGGTCAGTTTGTTGTAGACCAATCTTTTTCTCAGGTTCGGTGGTTGTTTAAGTTCCGGGGCTGAGATAATATTTTTTTAGGTATGGGGAGTCCTCTAAGAGCACTGGCTGTAGGTCTTTAATGATTTTTAATATTTCCCCTAGAGTTGGGTTGTTGGTATCTACCAGAGGGACCCATGTTGTATTTTCCTTTTCTTTGTACTGTAGAAACCTTTCTTGTTGTGTTCTTAGGACAGATTCTTCAGATATATTTTTCCCTGTAGCCCTTTCTCAGAAATTACTCTGCCAGTGTGTTTGTCTCAGTTCTCTGTGTCAGTACAAATGTGGTAGTATTGAATTGCCTGGCTATAGATGACACCTTGTTTTGTGTGATTGGGGTGAAAGCTTGAAATGTGGAGGTAGCTGTACCTGTCTATGGGTTTTCTGTACACAGAAGAATGAAATTAGCCATTTGTGACAGTTATGGCTAAGTCCAGGAAGCTCACACTATGTTCTGCGAAATTCATTTTTTGTTTTATTGATGGCTGGAATTATTCATGGATATTTCAAAGGTTTAAAAGGTTTATTTCTCCTTCTGTCCATATTATGTAAATGTCATCAATATAATGATAATATTAAAAAGGTTTGTGGGGCTAGGAATCTCTGTTCTAGGTCGGCCATGAAGAAGAGAGAACTCTCGAAAGCTTGTCTTTTAAAATAAAACAAGTATCACTGCAAACTGCAATACTGCAAACTGCAAAATGTTTTTTTGACATCTTATACATATACATATAAATGTCTCCTAGGGTACCTAAAAGAGCTGTAAAAAAAACAATTTCTTCAAAGAAGCATACTAGCTATCTGAGTTACATACCCTGTACAGCTGTCTGCATATCATTTATCTTAACCAAAGCTCTTTAACTGTCCATGTTTACCCTTAAACACATACCTGCATCACCCCATTCTTTTCTCTGTCCTTTAAGCATGCAGTTCAGCCCCCTTCTCCTGTTCCAGCCTTCTCATGCATTCACTATTAAATTATTTCTATTGTGTATAATGATGTATTCATATAGCAAACTTGCCAGTGTGTCAACCCCAAAAGTGTGTGTTTCATAATCATATATGTAAAGCAAAGAATATAACAAAACTATATTGTGTATAGGTCAGTGAAAAATAATATTTGATATTGATATTGATATTTGTCCACAGGAGATAAACAAGCCCACGACTTATGCCCATGACTTATCACGCAGCCCTCAAAGCTTAAGTGACACTGGTTATTCTTCAGATGGAATTTCAAGCTCACAAAGTGAAATTGCAGGACTGGTACAACAAGAGGAAGAGAAGCTGAACGCAACAGGCTTATCTCAACGTAGCCCACCAAGTCCATCTGAGCTCACTAAACTAGAAAGTTCTGTAAGACCTCTTTTAGAATCAAAAACTACATCCCTTGGTGATAGTGGGAAAATGTTCCATGGCTTACGAGAAGACCAAAAGCAAAAACAAAGGCCAAAGTCCCTATCTATTACTCCTGAAGCCTTTGATTCAGATGAAGAATTGGAAGACATTCTAGAAGAAGATGAAGATTCACTGGAATGGGAAAACCAAAAGGATCACAGAGAAATTGTTGAGTCTTCAGATGATTTTAGTAGTAAGTTACGACATGACTATGTTGAGGACAGTAGTGAAGGCTTTTCACCGTTGCCAACAAGGCAAATTAAAGGAGAATTCACAGATGAAGAGTTTATGAGGCGACAGATTTTAGAAATGAGTGCAGAAGAGGACAATCTTGATGATGAAGAAGAGGAGTACAACAATTTAAAGTACATCAGTGGAAAGAATGGCCAGAAACCTGATTCTGAAAAAGTCAAAAGTACATCCTCTTCTAAAAGGAGACTGGCCTATAACTCAGGTTATGAGGAAAACAGGAAAGAAACTGAACCTGATGAGGAGGAAGACTTATCGGCATCACAGGGAGGATTGAGACGGTTTAAGACCATTGAGTTGAACAGCACAAACAGCTATGGCAGAGACATGGAACTTGACCATGAAACAGACATAAGCCTAGACCGAGAGCCAGAACTAGAAATGGAAAGTTTGACTGGATCACCGGAAGAAAGGTCTAGAGGGGAATATTCTTCAACTTTACCTGCCACAACACCTAGTTATACCTCTGGTACATCTCCTACATCTATGTCATCCCTAGAAGAAGATAGTGATAGCAGTCCTAGTCGAAGACAGAGACTGGAGGAGGTTAAGCAACAGAGAAAGGCACGTCATCGCTCCCATGGTCCATTGTTGCCTACTATTGAAGATTCCTCAGAAGAAGAAGAACTACGGGAGGAAGAGGAACTCTTAAGAGAGCAGGAAAAAATGAGAGAAGTTGAGCAGCAGAGAATTAGAAGCACTGCACGCAAAACTAAACGAGATAAGGAAGAACTAAGGGCACAAAGGAGAAGAGAAAGGTCAAAAACTCCTCCCAGTAACCTGTCCCCCATTGAGGATGCTTCCCCCACAGAGGAACTTAGGCAAGCTGCTGAAATGGAGGAATTGCATAGGTCTTCCTGTTCAGAATACTCACCCTCTATAGATTCTGAAGCGGAAGGATTTGAAATGATAGGTTCTAAACTATACAAGTCTGGCAGTGAATACAACTTACCAACATTCATGTCCTTGTATTCTCCAACTGAGAAAACAGCAAGTTGTTCTAGTAGCAAGCCTTTAAAGAGTGCAGAAGAGGTGTACGAAGAGATGATGAGAAAAGCAGAAATGTTTCAGAAACAACAAATGGAACAGTCACAACAAAGCATGATATATGGTAGTAGTTATCAGGAGGTTGGGTACATAGGTACAGAAAGTCAAAATAATTTTGAATATCAGTATATAGATGAATACAGCTATGATAGTGGTAGAATAAGTTCATTACAAAATGATTACAACATGGAATTATCAAAACCTGGCACACTATATGATGAAATTCTGCAGACATCACAGAATATCTCAAGGATGCACCAATCATCATCACTTGATTTATCTGTACAACAGGAGGAAAAGAAGACAGACATCTATCCAGAGAAACAATTTCTGAATGCAGAAAATGCATACAATGAAATGTTGAAGCAGACAAGTGGGCCACTCACTCCTGGAACAAGTCCTACGCAACTCTCAGCACCAGTGTCATTTGCTTCTTCTGAAAGTAATGCAGGAAGAGTTATACCAGATGTGCGTGTAACACAGCACTTCAGTAAAGATGGACAAGATCAGGCCAAATTTCACAGTTCATCCACTGTCCCCAGTTCAAAAACACCTAGTTATCAGTACGGCAGAGTATCTGCTGCCATCACATCCACATCATCTAGTGCAAGTACATCTCTTTCATATTCTGATTCATCATCTTCTTTCCCCACTCAGAGAAGTTATGGACAAGTAAAAGAGACTCCAGATTATAAATCCAATGAAGATGTATATAGAAACAAAACTACTACAGAAAACAGTGTACAAGGCGAGGGGGATATAAGGTCAAGTGTATCTTTGACATCAAAAGTTATTTCTTTTTTTAAGAGCTCAAGTCCCCCCCTTTCACCCACCTCTCCCACACAAAGCCCCACTCACTCTTCTCCAAGAATAAGCATGTCACCTGTAGGCAAACCAACATCAGAATTTTCATCTCAAACACAGAGTATTAACCGATCATCTGATGTCTCAACAGCCCCCTCCACACTCTCCTCTTTTAACATGGTTGCTCAAGGCACACAGACACCTGACCGTACTAGATCACCTCGCCTTTCTAGACAACAGTCTTCTCAAGAATCTCCTTTTATGGTTATTACCTTAGCGTCTCATTCATCTAGTCAAACTAAGCCAAAAAGTGTCAGTTGCTCTACCTCCCCAGTCACCTCCCCAACTAGACTTCGCCATCAAACACTTCACTGTAATAGTCAGACATCAATCAGCAGTTCACAAGCCCAGCAAGAGCAAATGCAGTCTACTTATACTAATTCACACACAATCATAGAAAGGCCAGCTTCCTCCGGTTTGCAAATGAGCTCCAAAGGAGAGTCCATCTCTGGCCTAGATCCCTCCTGTGCTACTTATAATTGGGGCTCTTTACCCTCTGAGAACATATCACTATGTAGAATATCTTCTGTTCCTGGAACTTCTCGGGTGGAGCCTGGTCCAAAACCCAGCAGTAGTGTTGTCGATTTACGAACTGCGATTAAAGCAGCCCCTGTCATTATGACTGACCAAGGTATGGACCTTACATCTTTAGCTACTGAATCTAGGAGATATTCACTCCCCATGGACCAATCTCCAACACGTCATTCTACAGCTGTGCAGCCTCTGATAGTAAATTTAAATGCCCAAGAACAAAACCATGCTGTCATTGGCACAGTCACAACAGTTAGCATAACTGTTGCCTCGTCCATGATTGTTTCACAGCCAAAACAACCAGTAGTTTATGGCGATCCTTTTCAAAACAGGGTAGACTTTGGGCAAGGAACTGGAAATGCAATGTGCTTGACTCAAGTTAGGCATCTTGAACAAACAAGTCAACCTAACATTCTGAGAGGAAGCATGAACAATACTGTCTCTAGTTCTGTTTGTAAAACTGATGAAACTAGTGGAATGCAGAAAGACATATTTTCAAGGTATAATCTTCCCAGTCAAGTGACACCCATGGTTAAAAGAGATATAGTTTCTCAAACCAGCAATGTTCAAAATATTAATAATATTGGTAGTGTCCCAAGACAATTCCAGCAGGAACAAAGCTTAGGACCTGTGGAAGCATATAGAGGAGTTCCTGATTCCAGCACTATTCGAGCTCCAGTTAATCCGGCTGGAAGCCAGTCTCACGCAATGATGGTACAGTTGGATGAGATGGCATCTGGTACAGTTACTAAATTAATGAATGAAGAGCCAGCGTCAAATGCATTAGACCTAACGGGTATGAAACCTGAAAGTCAGGTGGTATGCTGTGATGTTGTATACAAGTTTCCATTTGGTAGTAGCTGCACTGGTAGCTACAGCCCTTCTAAAGTCCCTGAAAAGGGTACCAGAGAAGCTTCTCAGCCTATAAGACCTGGGCCTCAGTATTATGGTCAAAGAGAACATGAACCTTCAGATAACTATTCTTACAGAGAATCAAAACCCTTGCCACCACCTGCAGCCTCTGCCCATAATTCATATGAGGAACAGAAATTTCTTTCCTATGGACCCCCAGGGCGGCTTTTTTCATCAATGTCAGAAACCAATCTGTCTGATATTGGTTTGTATCAGCCATATCACGCTGCTGGAAGTGAAGGTGCTATGGACCTGTCTACAATGAAAAACTCATACAGCATGAACTTCAGTGATGGGAATTATCTTAGTCAGGGAGCACAGTACGGCTCGTTCACTGACTTAAGGCAACCTACTGACATATTTAATAATTCACTACCCATGAGAAGATACAATTCAATGTCCAACATCTACTCTGATTACAGATATTCTACAAGAGATCTGTCCAATTTTCAAGAATCTAACCTTGCTCAATATAGTGCAACAACAGCTCGGGAAATTAGCAGAATGTGTGCAGCCCTTAATTCTATGGAGCAATATGGAGGAAGACATACAAACAGTTCAGATATTTTGCAGTATGGGCCCAGCTCCATAAGCGCTGGACCTAGAGCAAACGCTATTATACCTAATCAACAGACCATTAGGCAAAATATGCTGTATGGCCCTCATTTCACAGATGCAAGAAATTTAGCACAGTATAATATATCTGGGCCACGTTCTGGACCTATTAGACAAATGTATGCATCTGCTGCTACCGTAAGGGCAGCTGATGGTATGATTTACTCAACCATCAACACTCCCATAGCATCAACACTCCCTATTACCACACAGCCAGCCTCTGTGCTACGGCCAATGGTCAGAGGTTTGTATAGACCTTATGGTCCAGGAAATTTTACACCCGTACCTTTAGCAAGTCTAACCAGAGTGCCCCTTGTTGCACCAAGGATGCCATTGGGACAACAATCAGTATATCGTTATCCAGGCGTAAGCAGGTTTCCAGCTGCCTCCACAGCTTCATTAATGGAAACTCCAGTTTATTTAGGAAAGGCTGTAACTTCCATTGCTACTAGCACTTCTACAATAAGCACCACTACAGCCACTGCTGTATCAACAATATCTTCAAATGTTGCTGTCTCAAATATACAGTCAGAGCAGACTATTGCAGGACCTCATGAAGATCCCACATTGGTAACTTCTGTGATTCAGAATTCTGCTAGCCACTCACAGCAACAACAACAGCAGCAACCAACTCAGAAGCCTGGACCTGAATCTCAGTCATCTGGGATGACCCATAAGCCTGGAGCAGAAAAAGAGGAAAAGGAAAAAGAAGAAGAGAGACAGAGGAAACAACAGGAGCATTTTTTACAAATTGAAAGAGAAAGAGTAGAGTTAGAGACATTAAGGCAAATGCGTTTACATGAAGAATTGGAGAGGGAGCGGTTAGAACTACAGCGGCACAGAGAAAAGGAACAAATGCTGGTTCATAGAGAACTACAAGAATTACAGTCTATCAAGCAACAAGTGCTACAGCAACAGCAGGAAGAACGCCAGGCACAATTTGCAATGCAACGGGAACAGCTAGCACAGCAACGTTTGCAGCTCGAGCAGATTCAACAGCTGCAGCAGCAACTTCAACAACAGCTTGAGGAGCAGAAACGGCAAAAAAATACTGGGCCTCCTGCATGTGAGCAAACTGGGAGAATTCCACCACAAACAGTATCTGAAATAGCAATTGAAATGCAGAGGACCCTTGCGCAAAGTGGGCATTACTGGCCACCAGTTAATCCACCTTTTATTGCAATGGCTCCCACAGTACCAGATGTTCAAGGACCATCACGCTTCCCTGTACCCCAGAGGCCACTTACCAATTCTGCCTCGGAGATGTCACTCCAGACAGATGAGCATTGGGAGGTCAACAGGCCCATTAAGAAAAGAAACTCAATGCCACGTCTTAGGGATACATATAATACAGAAGATAACAATGAGTCATATGTTGTAAAGAAGATAACAGATAGCAGTGTACAGACAGATGACGAGGATGGTGATGATAGGTTTTACATGTCAAGACGGCGCAGAACAAAAAGAAGTACTGACTGCAGCGTCCAGACAGATGATGAAGACAATGCAGAATGGGAACAGCCAGTGAGAAGGCGTAGATCTAGATTTTCTCGTCATTCAGATTCTAGTTCAGATAGCAAGCATGATTCAAAAGGAACTTCAAGTATAGCTATTCAGACAACTAGTGATTGTTGTGTTCAGACAGAGCCAGACCAGCTTCAAAGAGTTTCACCGTCTATTCATATTACGACCCCAGATCCAAAAGTTGAGATTATAAAGTACATATCAGCCCCAGAGAAGACGCAACGAGGTGAAAGTCTTGCATGCCAGACTGAGCCAGAAACTCAATGCCATGGCATAGTTGTTCCTCAGATCAGCGTGCCTACAACTGTAACTCCCTATTCTTCTAACATGCAAATGGTAACTTCAGGGCCCCTAGATACCAATTTCCCAAGACAGCAAGGAGCAGCAAAGTTCGACAAAAAGAAGCCTGATCCTCTTGAAATCGGTTATCAGTCCCATTTGCCAGCAGACACAATTTCTCAGCTAGTTTCTCGTCAGCCCCCTAAGTCTCCCCAAGTACTCTACTCTCCTGTGTCTCCACTTTCACCTCACAGGTTACTGGAATCGACATTTGCTTCAAGTGAAAGACTCAACAAAGCCCATGTGACCCCTCAAAAACATTTTACAGCTGACAGCACTCAACGGCAGCAGATCTTACCTCGTCCAATCAAAACCATGCAAAGATCCTTGTCAGACCCTAAGCCTATCAGTCCTACCTCAGAGGAAACTTCCAAGGATAGGTTTTCTTTGTATCAGCATCAGTTACTACAAGGTAGCCAGGTAAGAGAAATGCCACCATATTATAGATAATAGATTAAGTACTGGAAATAAACACGTAAAATATTTTCTTGATAAATCACAAAGTGGCCAATTTACAAAAAGGAAATCTAAAAAGACGTAACATCAAACTGCTTATAAGTACCCTAGGTTGATGTTCCCCAAAATGAAGGAAATAATATCAAGGTCTGGATAATAAATATTTGAGAGAAGCAAAATTTAAAACTCTAAATTCTGAATGAGGAATATGCATTTGCCTTTTTCACAAATAATAAGGCTTTCTGGTCTCTTTTTAGCCCACACATGGGGTTTTTTGCAGTTTATTATGTTCCAAATAATTATACACTTCATTCAATAGACACACCATTGATTTATAAACAATTTATATTTATAAACAATTTATATTTATAAAGTTTATACTAATATCTAATAAAGGCTCTGATTTTTTTCTGCTTAGTTTTGGGTAACATCAACCTGGGTTAATTTAATTAAGTATGACATCTTTTGCATCAGAATGCTGTAAATATAGTCATTGTAACTTGCTTACAGAAAATTAGCAGCACTTCTTTTCATTCCATGGCATATTTACTTAGATACTATAAGAATCATTACTTTTGTAATGACCACATTTATGTTTGGTAAATTGGTATTTGTATTTACTGTATATTGCATTGTGGTTAAGATGTAATGATTTTATATAACGGGGCTGATAAATTCAAGTTGGTATGTAAGTTCTGGTTTTATTTCCCTTTAAAAGAAAGAATGCACTGAGAGAAAAAAGTGAAAGTTGAATAATGACTAGCGTCTTGGTGTGTTGCACCAAGCAGAATGCTGGTTTTAATTAAAGCTATAATTATAGACCGTAAAATGCCTGAGCACAAATAAAAAAAACAGTCTCCTATCTGTTTAAAACTGGAACAATACGTATATTGTATAGTACACTCTATGACCAAAAGTGTGTGGACAGCCATGTTACTTATTGAGTTTAGATGTTCCAGCCACACCTATTGCTAGCAGGTGTATAAAATCAAGCCACCCATCTCCATTAACAACAATGGGTAGGAGAATAGGTTGTACTAAAGATCGCAGTGACCTTATATGTGGCACTATCATAAGTTTTATACGAAGTCAGTTCGTGAAATTTCTGCCCTTCTAGTTGTGAAGTGGAAACTTCTAGGCTTAACAACAGCTCTACCACAAAGTAGTAGATCATCAGAGCAAGGCCCTGAGTGCTGAAGCAAACATTACCTGTCCTCTGTAGTATCACTCACTTGAGAGTTCCAAACTACCTTTGTAAGTAACATCAGCACAATGGGTTTCCATTTCTGCACACAAGCTGAAGATGACTATGCCCAATACTAAGCATGAGCTGGAATGGTGTAAAACACATTGCCACTGGGCTCTGGAGAAGTGTAAATGTGTTCTCTGGAGTAACGATTCACACTTTACTATCTTAATCTGTGTTTGGCGGATGCCAGCAAAATGCTACCTACTGAAATGCATAGTGTCTACTGAGGGATGATAGCCTGGGCTGTTTTGCAGGGTTTGGGCTAGGCTGCTTAATTATAGTAAGGGGAAATATTAATGCTACATCATACAAATACATTTTGGGTAATGCTTTGCTTCCAACTTTGTGGGGAAAGTTTGGGGAAGGCCCTTTTCTAGTGCAGCCTGACTGTGCCCCAGTGCACAAAGCACAGTCCATAAAGACATGGTTTGATGAGTTTGGTATGGAGGAATTCAAGTGGCCTGCACAGGGCCCTGACCAAAACCCCAATGAACACCTGTAGGGTGAATTGGAAAGCTGATTATGAGCCTAGCCTTCTTGTCCAACATCATCTGTTGAAAGAGGAAATTACTTTCCCTCTTCCCTGCTCCAAATACTTTACAGTTGGCAGTGTGCATTCCAGGAGGTAGCATTTTCCCGGGAATCTGCCAATCGCAGATTTGTCCATCTGACTTCCAGATAAAGTGTGAGTCATCACTCCAGAGAACATTTTTCTACCGCTCCAGTGTCTAGTGGCAGTGTGCTTTACAGCACTCCAGCAGACACAAGGAATTTCCCATATTCTGCAGAGGATGGGTGATTTTTATATGCACAAGCTTCAGCAGTTTCCCCATAGACACTTCCACTAATATCATTTACAGTGGACCTTGAATTTACACATGTTGGCAATGGGTGTGACTGAAACGCCTAAATACAATAATTAGGAAGAGTGTCCATATCCTTTTGGTAAACTATTGCCTAATAGGCACAGTATATTTGTTGTTTTAACCTGGTACAGTCATATCTTTCTATAAAGCACTTAACAGGATCCAGCCATTGATTTACTGTGAAAGTTTAGTAATTAAGGTGCTGCACAGGAAAGCAAGCCTATCAAATTAGAATGCCTAATAGGTAGGTACAGGCCCGGACTGGCCATCGGGCACACCAGGCATTTGCCCGGTGGGCCGGGCCGCAGCAGGGCCGGATTGACTTAGGGGCTGATGGAGCTGCAGCTCCAGGCCCCTACCTTAAAATAGGCCCAGTCAGGACCGGACTGACTGGGCCTATGCGGCCTCTACGGCCGCATTAACGCAGGACATAAGGGGCACCTGCCCCTTAAGCCCGCCGCAACTGCGACCGGGTCCGCCACTCTAAGGGGCCGGCCTTACGGGTGTGCGGCCGCACAGGGTTTAAATTAAAACATCTGGGTTTTTTTTTACTTTATTTAACATCCTCCATGTTAAATAAAGTTTTTGTTAACTTTATTTAACATGGAGGATGCTAAATAAAGTTAAAAAAAACGCCGATGTTTTAATTTAAGCCCTGTGCGGCCGGAGACCCCTAAGGCCGGCCCTGGTGGGGGCTACCCGGCCCCTTAGAGTGGCGGACCCAGTCGCAGTTGCGGCGGGCTTAAGGGGCCCTGCGTCAATGCGGCCGTAGAGGCCGCATAGGCCCAGTCAGTCCGGTCCTGACGGGGCCTCTTTTAAGGTAGGGGCCTGGAGCTGCAGCTCCATCAGCCCCTAAGTCAATCCGGCCCTGCCGCGGGCCCGGTCGCAGTTGCTGCTTGCTCCGGCAACAAGGTAAGTAGGGTGAGGGGGGGTGCAGTGAGAAGGGGCAGAGGGGGGTTAGATAGTGAGAAATGGGGAGAGGGGATAGATAGTGAGAAGGGGTACATATTGAGAAGTGGGGAAGGGGGGAACATAGTGAGAAGGGGCAGATAAGATGGGGAGAGGGGGTAGTGTGAATGCGTATGAGAATGAATGAATAAATGTGCGGATGAATTGTGTGAAAGCGTATGACAATTAATGAATTCATGTGTGGATGAATTGCTTGAATGATTTGTGAGAATGAGTGAGTAAATGCACAGATGGTACATGAAGGGTGGGCTTTAACAATAAATAAATAAAAATGGGCTGCTCAGGCTTAAATGCCCGGGCCTATTTTTTGTCCCAGTCCGGGCCTGGGTAGGTAACACAGCCAGGAATGTGGTTTAACTATTTACTCTTAAAGGATGGCTTCCATTATGGCTTTTTAAATGTTTGTTTGGTCTAGTAAATAATAAATATTTTAATTAGAATAAAAAAATGTTAAGCTTTACAAATTCCAAGTAATTCCTGATACAACATAATGATGCCTTAAAAATGTTTTCTGCATTTTTCAAATATTTAGGATACAATTCTGAGCCTACTCAAACTCATCAGCTTGTTGAGATACTATGTTAAAATTAAGAGGTTATGTAGCTACTTCTGGGAAGCTCTGCGCCATTAATACTCCTTTTCTGTAGTAGTCTTGGTGAGGACTATGACTTCCTCCTCCGTGTCCAGTAGAAATATATGCAAAGTATAAACTGTTCCCCTGAGTCTTTGTATATGCTGACTGCTACCAATCATGCTGTCTCCCAGAAAAAAAACAAAAAAACATTAGATGAATTAAGCAAATCATATTTAGATCTTGGGTTAACCTCTCATATTAAAGTTCATGGTGTGTTTTGTTTAAATGTGCCAAATATAAATACAGCTTTAGTTATAAGTCTCAAGAATCTGAACGTGCACTTGATTCGTATCAAGCTCTGCCTACTCTTCAGGTGGAATTACAGATAATATATTAATAATGGATCTATATTTTGTGTTAGAAACCTGAATAGGTAGTGTAAAAATGCTATAGGTTATATATTAATGCATGAGTAAATATATGTCTATGTGGCCACCCCACATAAGGAGTATTTTAGTTATGCATCACCCTGGGATTTGATTAGTTCAGTGCACCAAATAGCTGCCCTTTAGAGTATACTTTTATCACAGGGGTTGATACAGCTAGGGTAATCGTCAGGTGGTCCACTCTACATGGTGTATTATTTTCCTACCTATGATTATTAAGTATTTTTCATAGTTTTAAGGTAGTAACACTATCCTATACATGAGTAGGTTTTTTTTACTTTTTGCACATACATGACAGTTTTTGTGCTTTTTTTCTGGATATTTATCAGCTTTTTATTTTGTGTTAAACTGTTGGGAGGTCTCTACATTTATGTTATTCGTTGTAGATTTCAGCCTTCCAGCCAAATACTTTGACACGCAAGGTGAAGCGAACTCTGCCCAGCCCACCTCCTGATGAAGCTCATCTTCCCCTTACAACCAGTCAGGCTCACTCGCAAATCAATTTGCCCAATCTCAATCAGAAGATAATGGGAGGTCAAAGCATTCAGCTCCCAAAAGTTGGTTTTCTTAAAAATATTGATCATGACTTGAAGATTGTTGAGCAAGAATCAACAAAGCTCCGTAAGCAGCAAGCTGAGCTTGAAGAGGAGGAAAAAGAAATTGATGCCAAGCTGAAGTATTTAGAACTTGGGATCACTCAAAGGAAAGAGTCTCTGGTAAAGGACAGAAGAGATTACTCATATATCAGATGCTTAGGGGAGAACAGGGACTACATGTCAGACAGTGAGCTCAACAATATACGATTTTCAGGGTACGAAAGCAGCAGTGTCTTAAACAGGACAAGCGCCAACTCTCAGTTTTCTGAATTTCAGACCACACAGCAATTTCAGACATCTACTTCCTCTTGTACACCTAGCACTTATCATTACACCACAGGCCAAACAGTAACTCCAGTATCCACCGCCCTTCAGCAACCAAGATTTCCACAACCCCAGTATCCAGTGTCTAGCAATGGTCCTTCACAAAGTACCTTCCAGATACAACACTCTAGCTACCCAGCACAGAGTTCCTATCAGTCTAACACAATTCCTCAAAATACAAGTTATCAATCAGATTTAGGAATGCAAAACCATACAGGTTTCAGGCCACCAAATCCTTTTCCAGCTCAAACCAGCTTTGCAAATCAGGGTTCTTTGCAATCCACTATAAATGCAGGCTTTCAACCACCAGTCGAAACCCATAGCACCCACCAAAAGCCAAGGCAAACAATGCTAGCTGACCTAGAACACAAAGTTCCAACAAACTATGAAGTGATTGGAAATCCTACAGTAGTCATATCATCAGCCACTCCAGATATTGCCTTCAGTAGCACTACAGTGGCCAGCAGTTTTGACCAGTATAAGAGAGAGGTAAGAAAAACAGAACGGGGCAATGGAACAGAAAGCCCCTCAAATAGTTATTCAACTGATTCTCTTTACACAAACCTAGAACAAAACATCCCCCGCAACTATGTAATGATTGAAGATATAAGTGAACTGACCAATGAAAATCCACCTTTCACAGAAAGTCAGAAAGTGGAGCCCTTGAATCAGTCTCAACAGCAAAATATTAATGGGCGTCACATAAAAGACAAAAATGGCCATATTGAAGCAGACAGTTCTGTCAAGCCATGTTGCTATTCCAGGGCTGAAGAGGAATCTGAAGAGGATGTTTATGATCATCATAGTTCAGATTACAGAGGAAAAAACAGCTATCACAGGAGCACTGATAGCAATGGACGTGACTCTAGTACCGGTAGCTACTACTATGGAAATGGTGATTCTAGACACCCCACACGTTTAGACAAACATGGATCCAATTCTGGGGTGCAGAAACTTTCCTCGAAAAATCTGGCACCAGCTGTGGTGTCTTCCAAACGCAGCAAGCACCGCAAACAGGGAATGGAGCAGAAAATTTCAAAGTTTTCTCCAATTGAGGAAGCAAAAGATGTAGAGTCTGACTTGGCAGCTACTTACCCTACAACACAATCAGTGAGCAGTAGCAGTAGTGTTTCATCAAGAGCAAAAAAGCTTCAGGATGAGATTACATATGGATTAAAGAAAAATGTTTATGAACAACAAAAATACTATGGTGTTTCCAGCAGAGAAATGGAGGAAGATGACAGAGTTTATGGTAGTGGAAACCGCTCAAGATCAGCATCTAGTTATGGACTGGAAAAATCAAGTCGTGACACTGGCAGTAGCAGGAGCAAATCTTATGAAAGAGACAGTACAGATAGATATAAATCAAGTTCCAAACCATCTACTCTTACCATGAGTCAAAGCAGAGGCAGAGCCCCAATGCGAACACAGGCTTCTGAAGAGGAAAGTCCAGTAAGCCCAACTGGAAAGTCTGTAGGTGTGTGTCGTACATCAGGTGGCCCAGTGCCTCAGTCTACAGGGGACAGCTGTCCTCAATTCTGTTCCAGTCACTCACTGCCTGATGTGCAGGAACATATCAAGGAAGTGCCAAGAAACCACATATACAAGCAAGAAGAAAATTACATGATGGATGACTCACATTGTGTTGTGTCAGACAGTGAAGGTAAAGACTTTAAGTGGTGATATTTCAGCATGCTGGAGATAATCACCCTGTTTTTATGTCACATACAAATCATAGAACTGTCTGAGTTTGCATGACGTGCCTTTCCTCTTCATTTTTCTTTCTCTTTTCTTATATGTTCGTGGTGCTTTCTGCAACCTTTGTTGGTGTTAACTGTTTATTATGTGTAATCACATGATGCAAACAAACTATCGCATGGTGTGAAAGTTCAGCAATCATCCTGTGCTGTCTCTCAAATCCTTTATGCATGTCATTGTTGCATGGCTTCAGTTTGACATACAATCAACAAAGGTCACGTGAGTTGACCATAATTTGTTTTTGGTTCCCAAAGCCTATCATTTGGGTCAGGAGGAAACTGATTGGTTTGATAAACCGAGAGAGGCTCGTTCTGAACGATCAAGATACTACAGTCACTCATCACAGAAAAAAATGCCTGTTAAGCATACATATCATGATTATGATGAACCTCCAGATGAGGACATGTGGCATCATGATGATTATTCTCAGCCTCGTCACTCATCTTCAAAAGACCACAGACATCATGGGGAAGCTGGGAGACATTCTTCTCGTCATCTTGAAGAGCAATCCAGGCGGTCATCTAAGCAGCACCCAAGAGAGCAAAGCAGACACGAGTCACGTCAACATTCTCAGCCATCATCCTCTTTGAAGAAGTCTCAGCAGTCGGATACAAGATCACAATCTGGGTATCCATCAAGCTCCTCTGACTATTCCCAACAATCAAGACAATCATCAACTTACCACCATACGTCAGAATCACAGAGGTCACAGAGGCAGTCACAAACATCACAGCAACATAAATCTGAATCCCAGACGCACCACCAGGGATCACAGCAAATGAGACAGCAGCAATCGGGGCAGCAGCAGCAACAGCCAAAGCAACAGCAATCTCAACAACAAAACTCCAGACAGCAGCAATCAACGGGCTCTTCACAACAAGTCTCTCACCAGCTCCCAACCCCCCAAACAACCCATCATCAAACACAACATCAACAAAGCTCTCATCAGCCAGGGAGAACACATCTTCAGCAACAGTCACAGCCTCAGCCACAGCAGCAGCAGCAGCAGCCACAGCAGCAGCACCCACAGCAGCAGCACCCACAGCAGCAGCACCCACAGCAGCAGCACCCACAGCAGCAGCACCCACAGCAGCTACCTGGAACCCAGGGTCAACCATCTTCACGCTCACACCAACAGCAGCAACAGCAACAACAGGAGCAGACACAGCAAACTGTGAAGCCAGAACAGACCACTCAGTCTAGTGCTCAGCCACCAGCACAAGTAAGCAAAACAAATATACATAATAATAATGATAATATTATGAGTAAAATACAACTCTTAATTCACTTCCAACTCCTTAGGTAACTTGTAAATACATATCATATTTTCTTGTTGTTGTGCATAATGGATACCCACCAGATTATTAAAAATTGTGAAAGGCTTTATGAGGTTTTACAGTAAAGGTTCAGTCTCTTTATTTTCATTCTTTTTATAGAATATATAGTAGATTTGGGGTTGCAGAGGCTGGAGAACACTGTTTGATTCTGTTTAAGCCTTAACATTACCACATTTCATTATGGCTTTTAGATAAACACAACATTTTTACCTGGTATGGAGTATATATCATGACACTCATTAGCAAGGGACTGCATAAAAACGTCATTATGGTATATTAACAGGGTAATATTTAGAATTTCTATAAGTCTATCAGGTGTCTTCATTGTCTTCTACCCTTTACTATGCTCAAAAGCCATGATAAAAGTAAACAAGTTGACTGATTTACTTTGTATTACCATACTTCTTTAGAATGTATATCTAGAGCATTTGCATGTTATATTTTACTAAATATTTGAATCTTTACAATTTTCAGCCAAAAGTTGAACCAGTTGATAGCTCAAAGACAGCAGCAAAACCTGTGCCACAAGCAGGGAGAGGGCCACAGGCTCAGTTGCAAGGTCCACCAACAGGTGGGTTATCAAACTTCAAGTACAGAATAGTGACACCCATAGTCTCAATGCCACCAAAAAGTAACTATACAAAATTGCATTATTTTACATTCAAGCTTCTTTTCTGCATGTGATCTTCGGTTTTGATCACATTGTGATCAAAAAGCATGACTCCTTAGCCCTGCTTTGCTGATCACAGTACCTGTGATTAGCTAGCAGATGGAGTGATCAGCGATCCCAGTAAGGTCTGAAAAATCCTCCTCTGTGCACAGCCTTAATGGGACCCATCTTCCAAACACAGGTTAGCACATGTGGGCTTGCAACCCTATTCAAATTCATCACTAGATTGACCACTAGACTGACCGCTTGACTTAACAGTGAATATACACAACTGTTTTCTTACTATTCCATTATATTTCTGTTTAATTTTAATCTATATGTATTTTTTATTGTTGCTTTTAACGATTACCATATATGTATGCATTGTTTCATTATGCCACCAGTAATTTTTAGTCGAGAATTTCAAATAAAATTGCATATTCCAATATAAATCCTGAGTAAAATCTACTTATTAAGCAACGATGAGAATGTAAAGTCTCAGTAGAAAACAACATGATAAAAAAAAAGTGAATACATGGTGATTATAGTATTTAGTAAGTTCTCATATTACGAGTATTTTGTCAATGTTTAACATATTATATCATCGGTTCATAAAAATGTTACATATATTCTCTTATCTGTAAGTAACAAAGTAAAACTCAGCAATAGCGTGCTCTTTCATCATTTTAGATGTCATGCATAATATGGCAAGGTTAAACCATTGTAGGGACAGTAGCAGTACCTTTAATGTGTTCTCCATTAGGTATCAAATTGGGTTCAAAACCAGCTGCAGCACCTGCTGGAACAGCACCAGGACAGCAAGGCACAGAGGGAGAAAGCATGTTCTCCAAGATTCTACCAGGAGGTGCAGCTGAACAAGCAGGCAAGCTAACTGAAGGTAAGAGACACCAATGACATTTTTCCAATAACAATAGTATAATAGTGAAGATACAGCATAGCACATATATGTAGTGGAAAGACGTCTTTTTTTAAAGGCTATCAGGCTTCAGGGCAAATATGCAATGTTTATAAATAAATTACTGAAAACAGGAACAAAAATGAAAAACAGCCCATCAAGCTTTTGGCCGTACAGTAACTTACTGGACATGATAATAGTCTGATAAGTTGGAAACATTAAAACTTACATGATTTTCCGTATCTATACTACTGTATTACTTTAACATAGCAAATAATCCTGCGTGAAAACAACAACAATCCCACGTGAATAGTTAATAGAAACAATGAAAGATGGTCACGTTTCTAAAGTACTGCTACAGCCCAAGAACACTCCCTCAGTGTTAAAATAATGATCAAAACAGCATGTGGCACATGTACATGGGAAAAAAGAAAATCTAAAAGTGCAATATTGTATGAACAAAAAAACTATGAACATTCACAAACAAGAAGTTTGAAGCAGGCTCGTCAAGAAATATAGAAAAAAGACTTCTTTAATGTCTTTAAAATCTGTAAAGAATATAATCAATTAATTAACTTGATGTTTTATATATTTATGTATCTATTTATTTACATTATTTTTTCATCCTATATTTATACGGTCACTATTTATAATTGATAACTGACTCTGTGAGAGGTGGATGTTTCGGGGCGGTTTTTTTCGGCTCTTGCAGACAGCATTTTAGTTCCCGGGAGGAGTCCAGAGGACTGTCCAAACGTGCCGTCCCTCTCTGCAGGTGTACGATGGTTTACTACACATATATTTTGCCATTACGCGAAGTGGGCTGTCCATGTGAACGAGGAAGTTAATCACCTAGCCAATGTAAATGGGCATTTGATGGAACGAAAGTGCAATTTTTCTTCATTTAATGGGAGACTGTTTTTCAGTAGATTTTCTATTATTATTGTTCCTCCTGAGGAAGCCAGGTTTCTTTTACTGTTACAGATTTTAAAGAATATATTAAAGAAGTATTTTCTCTATATTTCTTGACGAGCCTGCTTCAAACTTCATGTTATTAATCCATTATTTTTTTTATTTTTTCATACAATATTGCACTATTATATTTTCTTTTTTCCATGTACATGCCCCCCATGCTGTTTTGATCGATAATCCTGTGTGACAAGTGGGCTGTTATTTATTCCTGAAGCTATTTTGACCTCATCACACAGTGCAGCACTGTGGACATGGTAAAATGACATGCAATGATAGAAGGTTTCAACAACAATAGATTTAACTCTGTTTTACTTTCATAAATTTTACTAAATGTCATTACTATGGAGAGAAATAAATTGTAATAACCTGCTGTATATGTAGTATAAATAATAACTAACATAAGTTTATTGTCCCTTGCTTAGCTGTCTCTGCATTTGGCAAGAAATTTTCCTCCTTTTGGTGAGAGCTCTGAAAGGTAAGTTATAATTTGGTGAATTTCACTGCAAAGAACTTTGCTAAGGAATTTGATACTGATCCACACAAAAAGGTTACTGTACAAACTGACTGAATTAGGCTTAGAGCCATATCTTTGTCTGTGGACCGAGAAGTGAGAAGGGTCTAAGAACAGAAAGAAGTGACCTTTTCTTTTAGCTGTGAGGAGGTCATTAGTAATTTTAGTGAGTGCAGTCTCAGTGGAATACACTGTTGTAAAGAGAGGGATTAACCCCTTCCGTACCAGTGACATACCTGGTACTTCCTGGTTGGGTGTCACCCACAGACCGGCATGTACCAGGTACGTCATCGATGATGCGCGATCCAGCGTCGCTATGGATGCTGGGATCGGGAGAGGCGGCTGCTACTGACCATTGGGTGTCCCCAGCGATCCGTAGCAGCCACTCCCCCTCAATTCCGTGCATGATCGATTTGAAGCGAATCACGAGCATGGAATTAAAATATTTAACTAAAACTGCGGTCTTCAAGGGAAGATGCAGTACAAGAATGCCGGTACGGAAGGGGTTATAGAGATTGGTTATGGTTGGGGTAAGGACATCAGAAAGGGATGATGGGAGATGTAGGGGGTACAGGGTTGAGACTTCAGTAGGAGTGACTGATCTGAAGCAGCAAGGTGGGAGGTTGGGGTACCATATGATTGACACCATGGGGGAGATGTTATCCCTGATAGTGTTAATTTTGTTTTTTAAAGTAGGTGTCAAGCTCTTGGGAGGGGGAACTGGGTAGGCGAGGGAGATGCTGGGAGGCAGAATATGGAGAGCAGAAATTTGGGGTTATAGAAAAGGGAAGATATAAGTGAAATAAAATAGGTTTGGAGAGATAGACGGCTGATGTACAGGAATATGGCATGAGTTTATAATGCCTTCACAGGTGCTCAGAGGTATGTGATTTTTCATGTATGTACGGAATACTGCAGATGATGATCCATGTTTATAAATTCTTTATAATGTGTATATTATAAAAATTAACTACATGGCCAAAAGTATGTGGACACCCCACCTAATTATTGAGTATAGGTGTTAAAAAGTGACTTTAAACGTGGCACTGTCATCAGATGCCAAATTTGCCAGTCTGTCTGTGAAAAGTACTTTTTTTGTGAAGTTAACAGCTCAGCCATGAAGCAGTAGACCATGCGCACTCACAGAGCATTGCATGAAAAAAAAAATCACCCGCCCTTTGTAGCATCACTCACTACAAAGTTCCAAACTACATCTTTAAGCAACATCAACACAAGCAGTGTGCATTTGAAGCTTCATGTACTGAATTTCCATGTCAGTTAAAAGCACACTGCCACTGGACTGTAAGTAAGTGGAAACTTGTTCTCTTGAATTATGAATCATGCTTCACTATCTTGAAGTATGATGGATGAATCTTGGTTTGCTGGATTCCAGGACAACGCTACCTACCCAAATGTGTAGCACCTTCTGTATTGTTTGGTGTAGGAGAGATAATGGTCTGGGACTGATATTGTTTGGTGTAGGAGAGATAATGGTCTGGGACTGATTCCCTTCATTCCACTGAAGGGTAATGTTAATCCTACAGCATACAAATACATTTTAAAACGCTTGCATGCTTTGTGGCACCAGTTTGGGAAAGGCCCTTTCCATTTCCAGCCTCATGCACAATAGAAGGACCATAAAGACATTTAACTAATTTGGTGTGGAAGAACTGAAGTGGCCTTCACAAAGGTCTGACCTTCATCCATCTTTGGGATGAATTGGAACTCGTATTGCGAGGCAGGCCTTGTCGTCCAATATCAGTGCCTGACCTCATAAATGCTCTTTTGGTTGCATGGCCACAAATTTTCACAGACACACTACAAAAAATAGGGGGCCAATAATATGCAATGAAAAAAAAACACAAAAAAATCCCACCACACATTTAAAACATTTACTATTTATAAAATAAAAACAATAAATGAACTAGATTATTTCTAATGTAAATGTATCAGCTCTAAATGACTAACTTGCATCCTGATAGAAGAGATATATAACTGAACTCTAACAGGTATCCTCTGCCTAATTGCCAAACACCAAAAACCCCTGTCACTCCTAGCCACAGTTAATATAGCGATATACATACCTGGGAACTTCTGGGCTCTGGGTAGCCGGAGCCTTCCCTTGTGGGACGCGGCCAGGACTGCACACTGACCTTTGCGGGCGGTCCCGTGACATCGATGGGAGTTCCTCCACACCAAACTAGTTAAACCATGTCTTTATGGTCCTTCTATTGTGCATGAGGCTGATGTCAGTGTAGGCCCCGCTGACGTCGGGGCGTTTAAAGGGAAAATGGGCAGGGAGTGGGTGTGTCAAGAACCTGCTCCCGCGACCCGGAGGATTCGGGTCTTGACCCGGAGAAGTGGTGCTTCACCCGGCAATCTCCGGATCAAACCCAGAGAGTTCCCAGGTATGGCGATATATAGTCAGGGCTTATCCTAAGGAAGCCATGTGTAGCATTAGGGCTTTTATAGGGACCCTCCTAAAATGTATGAGTTTTTTGTTCTGGTATTGTTACCAGCTATGAGGAATGTGGCAGAGACTTGCAGGGGTAGGAATAGAAAAATAAAGGAAAATGTTGAAAGCTGCTTAGAACACCAACTAGATCCGTTCCCAAGGCTCACAATAAATTTATTTTATGCCATATTATCCAAGAACATTTTTTTATCTGCATATTCTGTATATTCTACCACCAAAGTTTAGCCATTGCTTTTACAATTTTTTATTTTGTAAATATTAAAAGTTTTAGATATTTAGTGTGAAAGTTTTCTTTTCTTTTTCATTTGTATATATTTGGTTTAGGTTGCAGTACCTTTTAATTATTCTTACTTTAACATATTAGGAAGATATAGGGTTACACTATATTAACTATTTCTTTGCTGCTGGAGGTTTGTCTTGCCATAAAATTGCTCCCTCCATTGCAGGGGTGTGATGCAATGATTTAACTCCTGTCTGATCTTCAAATTGTATATGAATTTGCTAATTGTACTGTTTTGTTTTCAAGAGCTGTGTTGCCCTCTCACTTATCTTTAAATCTCTCAAATATACCTTTTTTCTGTTTTTTAAATACTGGATGACAGCAGAGTGGAGATACCATAATGGAAAAACCCATGAAACATCTTAACCAATAAAGATAAGTTACGGCGCGGAACTCTGAGTATAAAAGTAAGTGTATTAATGGGACAATATAGCCATATACTTACTTATGATAATATTCTGTACGTAAATATTAATATATATATTCAATTTAGTTTTCCTCCTAATTACATATTTAATTATTTCATTTCATTTACTATCAATTGTTAAGGATCTTTATAAAAGCATATAATAAGGCTTTTTAATCTACCCACTCCTAAACCTATCTGTCTGTATAGAAACAGTACAGCCAAAGGTGGTGCTACCATATAAGCATAGTAAATAGTAGACTTGGGGGCCGGCTAACTCTTTGTGTTCGTCTTCATAGGGGAAAAAAATATTTGTATTCCGCGAATATTTGCCTGTTCCTGTCTTCTGTTCGGGCAAATATTTGTGTGTGTTCTTCGTGTTCGTTTTTTTAGGGGGTTAATACAGGGTTAAGGCAGTACTTACGGACTACGCAGCAGCTTTGGCACCAGGAATTGAAATGTCTGTACAAGTAACTTTATTGGTTGCCTGCAGGGGCTTCCTCTGCCATCCACCAATTAAGTACACCTGTACTTCATTGGTTGATGGCAGACGAGCCAATAGGGTCGCTTGTAAAGACTTTTAAAATCCTTTCCCAGCAACTTGGCCAGCAGAGAACCCTGGTCTCCCTGCTGCAACAGTTTAAAGTCCGTACGAACGACCACTAAAGTCGCTTGTACAGACCTTTAACCGTTATAGCAGGGAGACCTGTTAACCCCTGACGGTGAACCTACGGATTTCCGCTCCCGTTACCTCCGTGCGAGTAAGCCTATTGGTCGCCTGCAGGGTCTTCCTCTGGCATCAACCAATTGGCTGATGCCAGGGGAGGACCCAGCAGGTGACCAATAGAGTCGTTTCCACGGCCCCTTAACCACTGACGCCGAACCTACGGATTTCCGCTTCCGTCAACCGCTGCGATGCTGCGGAGATAACGTAGGCTAGATGGGGAAGGAACCAGGGAGATTAGTAGATGAAGACTAACATGAAGGTTCTTTGCGTTGTGTGTCTTTGTCTTCGTGTACGTTTTACCGGCGCTATATTCGCTTGTTTGTTTCTTCGGGGTGAACAACGAAAATGCACTCTTCGTGTTCGTCTTCATGTTGGCCTGAAGACAAATGCACAAGTCTAGTAAACAGCTGCTTAGGTCCCTCGGTGCAATACGTAGCCCCATAGACGATGAGAGGGGCATTTAGATTCCTCGTAAAGTTATATGATATCACTTTAATTGAATTTTTATCTTAGTTTTTAGTTTATGCACATTTATTGTTCTCAGGGTAAAGGGAGTTCAAAAACACCCTAAGCAGCCCCCGAGTGCAGTCCCAGTCCTGATCCACTTCTAGATCTAGAAAATACAGCAGCAGGACCCATTTTAATATGGCCAGCCTGTCTTTAAGCCAGGATTACATAAGAGCTGTGCACGGCCATTTTTATCTTGCTGTTTAAAACACAGCCACTGGCATTATCATGCTTTTATCTGCACAATTGATCAGAGTAGAACCAAAACACAGTAGAAGCTACTGGCTGCTACTGGCCCTTAAGATATCACAAACTATTAAGTGGCCTTATTTCACAAATTCTCCACAGTATAAATCTGTGTTTGTTAAAGCAAAAACTATAGCTAAACAATAAAAAATACAACTTATTTCATTCACACTGGTCATTCTACTTTATGGCAAGCCTTTATTTATGTCAAGTACAGAATAACCAAGAGTAATCACATAGTATTCTAGAGATATATGCATGTACCTGTTTGTATTTAGCTCCATTAGTATCAGAGATTTATATCTATATATTTTAAATGTTTACCTTTGTTAGATCTATATATTTTAAATGTTTACCTTTGTTTTCCAGCCAAGCGCCCTTATTAACAATTCCTTCAACGTCTAACTTATACTATATTATGTTAATAGTTTATTTTTTATCATTTAGCAAAATGCAAACTGAATGAATAACATTTTTGCTACTGTTTGTACTGAATTGGCAGCAGTATAATCCTCTTCAGTCTCACTGTTACAGAGCTGCAGTTGTGCTTTTCTCTGCCTCCCTCTAATGGCCTTCAGATAGCACCTGATTCTCACTGCTCCCCTCTACTGACAGGTCCTCAGATTGCAAGTAAGCATAACAGAATATCAATGCCTCTGAAATTAAGCCAGCAGCTTAATCTCAGACACTTGACAATCATGGACTTCGATACTTAACAGAGTCTGTCAACAAAAACAGTTCAAACAGACTTTGCAAGAACTGCAAGCCATTATACTTTGTCCATTACCACCGGAACCATAGATTCCAATCCCTGACAAGTTCAACTGAGATTGTGCAATCTATAGGGGTTTTGTGAATTCATTAAAACCAAGAACTTATCATTCAAAAGACACAGATCAGCCATAACATTATGGCTACCTGCCTAATATTGTTTAGGTCCCCCTTTTGCTGCCAAGCCAGCCCTGACCCATCAGGGCATAGACGCCACTAGACTTGTGAAGGTGTGCTGTGGTATCTGGCACCAAGCCGTTAGCAAACGAAGGTGGGGCCTCTTTGGATGCATCCTGCAACTAGATCAGCATCAGGGGCCTCATGTGGCCCCCTCCATGGGGCGTCAACGTCCATACACTGTATGGTGGCGGACTCCCATTTTAAAAGAGCTTAGGAGGTGATCATGGTACCATTTCTCTTTTTCTTCTACAGTTGCATAAAGAAAAGGCCAATAATAAGGCAATGGTTGACTTTGGTGCCAGCAGTAACTTTATTGACAAAATCAAATCCCTGATTAGCTATTTGTGTTAACAAGCAATTGAACAGGTGTACCTAATAAAGTGGCCAGTGAGTGTAGTATTCCAGCTCTTTGTGAACCTTGAGTTTCAATCACCATGGACTTCATTGTCGACCTCCCCCCTTTTTTTATACCCCTTTAAGGTCTGCCTTTATCCTCCATCTAAGCTGATATGTTTATAAAAGAAATTATAAGTCTACAGGGAAATAATTAAAAATTGTGAAACACAATTCAATTCAGTTTTGGAAGGCCCCCTGTTCCTCTCTCTAAATTTATCATGGACCTTTTATCTTCAAACAAACGGATAAACAGGATATCTAAATCAAACACTGGAACAGGACCTGTGTTGTTTCTTCCAACCATCTACAGAACAACTTGACTGATCCTCTTCCTGTCACAGGTTTTGCCTACAACAACTCAATTCACTCTACCACCAAGTATATGGATTTAACCCTTGTTCTTTTCCAATTTATTGGGGAAAAAGACACCTCAACAAGACCTTCAGCAAAAGACTCTCGTCCATCCAGCTTCCAAGCATTGCAAATAAAAGAAGCTCAAGAAAGATACAAGATGAATTAGAGATTGATCTAGCCTTGGTGCAGTATTAACCTAAATTTTATTAAAGACAGGAGGCGAGTATTTTGCATAAACCTTCTTTACTGTTAACCTCCAGCAGCAAAACAGCTAACAGAGAAACAAAAAACAACCAGTCAGAACACAGGAACAGTCTGCACATCTTGAAACTCTTGAAACAACAGGAGGACGACCTGAAAAGACAGAACAATGTGACAGTACCAGGCAAATAATAAACCAATCAAAATACTCGCCTCCTGCACCAAGGCTAGATTAATTCCTAATTTTATGGCAAGACAGGAGGCTTCATATTTTGCAGTTTTAAACCAAAGCCAACGCAGCGTGAGCCGGAGGCCGAAAGTAGAATGTCGGAATGTAGATTCCCGGGACCAATCCGGCGCTGACAAAAGATCCGAAAGCCGGGCCACGGAGCGAATGAGCCCCAAAGGATCCCTCAATGCCGGCCAAAAGGAGGATCCACCGAATCCACCTGGAAAGCGTGGGAACAGAGACAGGCACGTAAGAAATAAAAAGCGGACCTGAAGGGGGCAACGAAACTGAGACGACATAGCTAAATAAGACTGGACACATCGAGCCACGCAAAGACGTGGCCGATCAGGGAAATAAGGATAGGAAACAGAGGCCAAATTAGATTTTGTTCTACGAAAGACGGAGACCGAGACACCTTCGGGTGAAAATGAAAAAGACAAGACATCGAAAGCACGAACGTCAGAAACCCGTCGAAAAGAGACGAGACACAAAAGAAGTGCTGTCTTGGCGGAGGGCTGGCGAAAGGACAAACTATCGTTGTCCGGCCATGTCTCCAAGAAACTGAGAACCCAGGATACATCTCATAACGAACCCTCGGAGGTTTGAAAAGCCGAACACCGCGGAGGAGACGACAGACAGAAGGATCCTTGCCGACTCCCCGGCCCTGTACCGGAACATGAGCTGCCGAAATGGCAGAGTGAAACAAAGTAATGGTGTGGTAGGACCTGCCAAGGGAAAAAAAATGCGCCAAAAAATCGACCACTGTCACAGGCGCCGTAAGGGGATCAAGGTGTTGAGCCAAACACCAGCCACTCCAGGTGTTCCAAGCCTGGAGTTAAAATTTTCTGGTGCCAGAAGCCCAGGATCCCCAGAGTAAATCTCTAGCTGACCCCGATAAGCCTGGCACATGCCAGGATCCCCGGAAACTGACCAAGCCACCAGATTCAAACGAGCCTGGAAGATGAGGGGAGGATCAGAGAATCCTCGCACGACAGCTCCAGCAGCAATGGGAACCACGGCTAAGTCTTCCACATGGGGGCTATCAAGAGGATCGAAACACCCTGACAACTGACGGAATGGAGAGTCCGGAGGATCATGGCAAAGGGGGGAAACGCATAAGCTTCCCGGAGCGTCCACGTCTGCAAAAAGGCGTCCCCCGTTGAAGACAGCGGATCTGGAAGCCAACTGAAGAACGCGTCAGTCTGAAGATTCGCCCTGGACGCGAACAGGTCCAAGTGGAGTGGACCTCTACAAAGGTGGAGAGTGTGGAATACGCTCGGGAGGAGATGCCAGTCGCTCGCATCCCTCTAATGCTGGGAGAACCAATCTGCCACAAGATTTTTCTTGCCGGCAGATACTCCGCCCGGATGGACAAGTGATTGTCCAGGCAGTACTGGTAGAGCTCCTTGGTGAGCTCCGTGAGAAGCCTGGATCTCGAGCCCCCTAGCCTGTTGCAGCACCAGAGAACAATGGGTGACGCCCTTCATGAAGCTGCAAACTGCAAAGGAGCCGGCAATGAGCTCCAAGCAATTGATATGGAGATCTCGTTCCTCCGGGGTCCATGGGACCCCGGTAGCCACGTCCACGCAAACCGCCCCCCAACCACACAGGCTTGCGTCGGAGTCTAGGACAAAATCTGGGCTTGACCCGAAAATGGCACGGTCGTTCCACGCGTCCAACCACCAATGGAGTTCTTACCGAGCCTCGTCCGACAATGAGATCATTGTGTCGTAGGAAGCCAACTTGCGGAGGTGCCGCGTCTTCAGACGCTGGAGGGCCCTGTAGTGGAGCGGGCCTGGAAAGATAGCCTGAATGGACGCAGAGAGAAGGCCTATCACCCTGGCAAGAGAGAGACCAGGCCACAACAAAGGAGCTTGCGAATCTCCTTCTTTATGACTAGAACCTTCTCGCGAGGCAGCTGGAGGAGCGACGCTACCGAGTCCACCGAGAAATTGAATGCTTTGTGTCGGGACCAAGACCAACTTGGCTTCGTTGATAACGAAACCCAAGTCCTGAAGAAGATGAACCGTGAGGTAAGTATCGCGTCTAAGAGACTCAACATCCTGAGCCATGAGGAGGATGTCGTCTAGGTACTCAGTGACCGGCTTCATAAGTTTGGTGAAGCACCATGGAGCGGAGCTGAGGCCGAAAGGGAGGCAAGTGAATTGCCAGAGGTGACCCTTCCAGCGAAACTGTAGAAACCCCCGATTGCCGCGATGAACGGGAACTGTGAATTATGCATCCTTGAGGTCGAGGCGCGAGAACCAATCGTTCTCCCTGAGAAGGTCGCGGAGGAGATGGATACCCTCCATCTTGAAATGTCGGTACACAATGTACCGATTGAGAGCCCGGAGGTTGATGACGGGACGGAACTCCCCCGATTTCTTGCACACCAAGAAGATGTTGCTGAGGGGGAGTTGGCCCTTTCAATGGCACCCTTCTCTAAGAGGAAAGAGAGTTCGGAATGAACTAGGGATGCTGCGTCGCGGGATAACCTGGAAAGTGGAGGGGATGGCATTAATGAGGAGAGGAAAGAAACTCCAGACGGAAACCCTCAACGGTTTGAAGGACCCAAGGATCCGATGTAAGGCGTGACCAGACATGGAAAAAATGGGCGCGACAGGAATATGGGGAAGAATAGAAACGAGTCTTACCTCAGGCTGATCTTCCTCGGGCGGACAAATATCCTCTCTGGGAGCCGGAACTGAGACGTAGGCGGTGGAGAAGTCTGGAAATCGGGGTCTAGCGCCAAATGAGGCCGATCTGCTGGCGGCACGACCCCTCTGCCGGCCAGCTCTGGAGAAAAAACGATTCCCCGTACGGAAGACTGGCCTCATGTTGGTCTGGGCCTTGGTGAGAGAGGTAAACAGATTGACATGTTGGCTGAGGTCTTTAATAAACTTTTTGCCGAAGAGTAAACCCTTGGCGTCTGCACCCAGTTCTTTGGGGGCCAGCTCAGCCAAACAAAAGGCGGCAGGGGTTCACCCATGTGAAAGGAATCAGGGGATCACCTGAAATAATAATAATACATAAAAATTGTAGTACAGTAAACAACCCTGGACTAGCAAGGGTTAAAATCTAAAAGGAGGAAAAACGACCTAAAGGAGAAAAAACGCCATGCGGCTGTTCAGGCCCAACTGAAGAAAACGCAGCACGATGAGGGCCGCCGGACACGCCACCCGAGCCGGACAGGGGCCTGAGGGAAGAGTCCAGAGCAACCACCGTGCCGCGGGCGATGGCAGACCAACAGCCTCGCAGGTAGCCAAGTGGCAGCATATCTCGCTGGGGCAGAGTGGCAGCATATCTGGAGGGGGCAGGGTGGCATCATATCTGGAGGGGGCAGAGTGGCATATCTGGTGGAGCAGAGAGGCATATCTGGGGGCAGAGTGGCATATCTGGGGACAAAGGGGCATATCTATAAGTAAGGTGCATTAAAATGGCTATTGGTTGTCTGTTTGTAACATATGTTGACTAACTGCATAATAGATACCAAAAATGTTAAAATACAGTGTGTTAGTTAGAATACTGTTTTATTATTCCACCAATGTGTATTTAAAAAAAAAATCTACATTTTTCTTTTAAAAAAAGCACCTAACTTTTAGGGTGCGGCCTATAATCGAGCCAATACGGTATTTGAATGCAGAGTATATCAGTGCCATGTCACAGTAACATTTTAAATGTAGTTATTTTTTTACCTAGAGACTGGATGTGGTACAAAATTACATTTCTGTTGCTTAAAGCCTGCCTTAATCATTTTGTTGTTCTGTATTGAAGTCATAATTAAATGCCCCCCCCCATAATAAATTGCCTTTTTCACATGGGCTAAGAGCTGCTGTTTGACTCAGCAATGCTATTATTATGACAGAAATAGTTTATGTATATTTTATAATCTTATTTTTTTTTGCAGTCCATAAGGAATATGGTGAAACACAAGATGACCTTTCTCTTGATGGGATGTCTGCAGAACTGAGCAAAAACTCCAAGTAGAAAAATGGTTTGGCAGTATTTGGTATGCCAGAGACATGACCTCCATATATTTATGAATCAAATCAACAGATAGAAAGCCACTGTGAACAAATTTCCTTGTGATTCTATCCTTCAGAAAGTAGCAGAACCTCTTGCAGACTATTGTTACTGGCAGCGAGATGCATTCTGTCACTTACTATTACTATTCCTGGTTTGAAATTATACTCAGAGTTTGCAGATATTAGTACTTGCTTTTCTATGGTTTACCTTCATATATTTTTCCATGATCTCCACTTATGAACTACCAAAAGAGGGCTTGGAGCAGCATGTTCCACTTTTCCAATTACATTCCACTTTTGACCAACAATACTTTGCGCATCAGTACTATGATCCTATGCTCCCTTTTAATCTGCGGGGCATAAATCCAAATCCAAGACTATGTGTGGCTGCAAAGAAGAGAACTTTGAAATGAGGACCTAACACTGTTCATTGTACAAAACACATGAGGCCATAGGATTCTGAAAGGCAGTGTGTTGACTGGCTGACTTATAAATCAAAATACTGGCCAGACATGTCTGTCAGCAATCAGTAAGCCATTACCTAGCCATGTAAATGGTAAATCCCTTGTCTGTCCTTTCCCTTATAGTGTTTTGAGTTTTTTGGTAACTTTTTATTTACTTTTCAGAACAGCCTTAACCATCTCAGTTTAATTTACTCATATACCTCATATTTATTTTGCCCTCCAGTGTATTTAATGTGGATTATTTTTGTATGTTTTTCTCTTTTATTTTGAAATCACTTTAGCACATATGGTATCTCTAGAAGCAATAGAGAGCAGACAAAGAGCACAAAACAATGTGAAGATTAGGAACTTGGCTTTCTTAATCTTCTTTTCTAAAGACTGTGCAATTCAAGTCCTAAGCCATCACCAGTGGGCATGCTCAGAAGTATAACACAAGACTCTTCTTTATCCTGAAGCGTGTAACCATACGGAACAAGTCATCCATACCTTGAACTACACAACTCTTGTAAAGTTTGTTCTATGTCCTGCTTTAAAGCTGGGCCTTCTCTGTCCTGTTGAGCATGCTGACAGTCTCATTGCTCTATCCATTGGCGCTTCCACTCCTTTTGGGTTGCAGCAACCAATATTCATGTCTAATTGTCTATGCAACAAATTACAAATTTGAGGTAGGGGTTGGAGAGTAATATTGTGTTCATGATTAAAACAGTTAAATGTTATGTATAATGATTTAATTTGACTATGTGAGAAACTTAATTAATGTTTATCTCTAACCCATGTGTGTATAACATTTCAAAGTTTGTGGCATGTTTGACTCCTTTGAGGACACTTTGCCAAAGGCTAGTAGCCATATAGCCTGTAAGTTTTGTCTTGTCCTACTGCATGGCTTGCTACTTAAGTACTTTGCACGGTTTCATCTTATTTTAATGATTGCAGATTCTTGTTAGAAAAAGATTTTTAATTTTTTTCTCTGTAGATGATCCTGATGTTAAGTATCCTTGTTTGCCAATCTGTGCACTTGATGTTATTGTGAATGAGAGCCAAGGCCGACTGAATCAAATAATGTGATATTGAATGTTGGACTACAGTCTACTTTATGGATTGTTTTTATCTAGCCTAAGCAATGTTTGAATCATATGTTTATCCTTTGAGTTCCACAAGGGCACAGCTCATTATAGTTTAATGTTTCCTATGTGGAATGCTGTTGAGATCACCATTTCTTCCTGATTGTAAGAAAAGTATACTAACATACACTTACATAAAACCCATTACTTATGTTTAATAGCAATCTTTTTTTTCTTGGGCCAATGCTCTAACTTCAGTAAGTAGAGCTAATTTATCATCAGACACTATCTTACAAAGGATCTAGAGTCAATGATTGTTATATTCTCACAATATGCAAGTCTCTCAACATTTGTAATTTATAAATGTTGTATTAATATATAAAAGTACAGGGATATTATGTCTGTCACAAATACCCCTATTTTACCATGTAAATTGGAACAGTTAAATAATAATGATTATACTTAAATAGTATTTCCTTTTCTGAAGCTGATTCTAGAAAATATATAATCTGGTAATTCACACAGAATATGTGGCAGTACAAAATTGAATATATTGTATATTGATATAGTATGTTATTGCAGAACTGCTAAAAATACACTTGAATACTTTTCACCCAAATTTCATCCAAATAATAATCTCTGGGAGCATGTATTTTGAGATAGCAGTGTTCAGAACAAATGCTTACCTTCCCTTTTTAATGAATTTGTATTTTAGGATGTTTTAATACCTAAATGTTTTCTCTAGGCTTAACTATACTGTGAGCGCCATGCATGAGGCATATACTTGTTACTTGTAAAGTACTGGCTTATGTAACAAAACATTGGTGATAAGAGGTTGCTCTGGGAATTGTTATGTTTCCAAGAATACGAAAGTTATAAAATATTTGGTGCACAGACCAAGCTAATGCACCACCTTGTAATGACTTTTTTTGCACCTACAGTAAATCTGTATTCATGACAGTCTAAGTTGTGTTATCTATGGCTATGACCATTGTAAATAGTTGTACAGTGTGTAAATGTTCACAAGCAAGACAACAACAAACAAATCCAGCATGATGACCAATAGCCATCTGTACTGGTGTGTCATCTGTTTGATCAGTACATTTGCCAACCTTAAGCTTTTCATGTATAATAAAAATAAGAAATTAAATATATCTATAGAGACAGTTTAAAGATAATATAGTGGCTGACTTATTGAGACTGTTGTACGGAAGTACTGTCCCGCCTCTTTAGTTATTCACATAGGATAAAATAATTTTTTATGATGACCAACTCCCCATAACTTATTTATTTTTGGGATAAGATAAGAGTGAGTGGGATTGGTGAAATGCATAAAGTTATGGGAAAGTTATAAATAAAAAAATAAATTATATATATAAAAAAAGAAACTATAACGTTTACCGTTAAGTGCAATGATCCGAATCCTGTATATGAGCATTGTAATTTGTGTCTGTCCTGCTGTGCCCTTTATGAAATTGTAGTATTTTAATGTATCACATCATGTATTGTGAATCAGTTGGCTCCCCCTTACAAGGTATTTCTGTGGCAGCGGAATAAAAAGGACTTGATATGAGGGTGTCATGGCTCTAGATTCATCACTTTTAGTCTTGAATGTGTAAACCTTTTTTTGATGATGAAAAATTCTCTCTTTTTTACATTTTAGCTGGTTCACCCAAATAGAGCACACAACCCTAGGGCCCTAAGAAAATAAACAGTTTGGTTCTTGTTTACTGTAAATCTAATACAAAAATCTGAATGACTGCTGATCCATTTGCAACATGGTTTACTGATTAATGTAAGCAGAAAAGGAGAAAATTAAAATTACATTTTTTTTCCTGCCTCTAAATAATACATTTATTCTCCAGCCTATGGATCAAGGAGTGATTGCAACCTTCAAATCATATAATTTAAGAAAAATGTTTGCTGATGCTATGACTGCCTTGGATAATGATACATCTGATGGGCCCAGACAGAATACATTAAAAGCCTTCTAAATTCTAAATGTTATCAAAAAAGATGTGAGATTCCTAGAATGAAGTTAAAAAATCAACATTGAAAGGTGAGTGGAAGAAGTTATTTCCCGCCCTTATGGACGATTTTGAAGGCTTTGAGACTTCAGTGGAGGAAGTAAATGCAAATGGTGTAGGATATATCTAGTGAATTGGAACTGGTAGTGAAGCCTGAATACATTGCAGAATTACTTGCATCTCATGACCAGCCTCTGACAGATAAAAAATGTGCTTATTTTTGAAGGGCAAAGAAGATTGCTTTTTTGTTTCAAAAGTATTTTATTCTTCTCTTTCCGTAGTAAAGGGCAACTTAATGTAAAGTGATTGCAAATAATAGGTGAGACAAGGTAAGACAGTTTTACATCAGCTTAATATGATTACCAATACACTATGTAGTACTGCATAGGGCTTAGTCCATCTCCATCTAACCCCTAGCAGGACCACCTGTATACTCCCTTGGGGCACCACACAAAAATCCAGCAAAACTGCACGAGACAAAGTCCTTGGGCACCAGGAGGGCACAAGAGACCAAGGAATTTAAATAAAAAGAAGCCTAGGCACCTACAATGCAGGCATAACAATAACAATCAAAATAATAAAAGAAAAAACAATAACAAAAACAATATGGCATGGATTCCGGATGAACAGTTGCCAAGATCAGGAACCAGTAGAATCAGTCAACCAAGCCAGGATCATACACAGGAAGCAACAAGATAGCACAAGGAGGTTTACCATGCAGTTTAAAAAGCCAGAGACCACTGGAAAGGGGATGTTTAACAGCTAATCAGGTAGGGGTGTGATGTTTTTACCAGAGGAAACTCCAGGAAAGGAGTAGGGGAATACTGAGAACCCTGACAGTACGGCCTCCTCAACGACCCCTACCCAGTGGAAAAGAGCCAGGCTTAAGAAGATATCATAGATGAAAAGCCTAAAAGAGGGCGGCTACATAGACATAAGTAGAAGGAACCCAGGATTGTTCCTCCAGGCCAAAACCCTTCCAGTTAAGTAGATATTGAAGTAAACCCCTGGACATGTGGGAATCAAGAATGCTGCTTATTTCATACTCCTCATGATTGTCGAACATGGATGAGAAAGCAAGGTTGTGGACTGATTGCATACAAGGGATTTGAGGAGTGGAAAACGTTGGCGATACACATAGACGGAGGAAGGCCTGGAGCGTATGCAACTGGGTTTACCTTACGGAGTATACAATAAGGCCCAATGTAACGGGGGGCCAGTTTCTGGGAAGGCACGCAATGTTTCAGGTTTCAAGAAAACTACAAGACCCCTCTCCCTGACCTGGTAGGAAGGTGCAGATAGGTGTCTGCAGTCAGCCTGAAGTTTTAGGCACTGCGTGGATCTACGTATGGTTTCTTGAATCTGTACCCACGTGGAATGGAGTTCCCACTATGATCCTTCAAAGCTGGAATGTTCTGAGGCATAAACAAACTGGGTAATGGTGATGGCTGAAACCCATAGTTCGACAATAAAGGAGACAATTGAGAGGGCAAGTTAATAGTGCCGTTACAGGCAAACTCTGCCGAGCGCAACAGATCTTACCAGTTATCGTGATGATCCGAGATGTAGTAGTTGGACTGCTGATGGTAAGCTGAGGAGAAAGATAGTCAAATTTCCATCACATTCCTATATGGCTACAGAAGGAACACCACAATCTAGAGATGAAATGGCTCCCATGATCTGAGACTATCTCCTTGGGTAACCCATGAAGACGAAAGACCTCCCATATAAATATTGAGGCCAGACCTTGGGCATTTTGGAGATACGGTCGACAACCATGAGGATGACAGCAGTGAATTTGTTTCTGAGGCTGAGCCAACAGCAGAGACAAGAGATGGACCATAGCATCTGATTTTTGCCCAAGTGACAGCTTTCGTTTTATGATAGGTTCATCGTAATTTGACCCAGAGGTTCTCTGGTACAAAGCATTTACTGTTAGATTGCCCAGCCAAGATCTCTTTACCCAGAGGAGAAGTGATGTTAGTACATATTGTGGCCAGGATATGATCAGGCGGAATGGCAGGTGTGGCATTGCACTCCTCTTTAGACAACGTGGAGAATTGGCGAGACAGGACTATATAATTGAAACAAGATAGGAAAAGGGCCCACTTGGCTTGTCAGGGAGACAAACACTTGGCTTCAGAGAGATAGGTTAAGTTCTTGTGGTCAGTGAGAAATAAAATGTGCACACTACCTCCCTTGAGTAAGTGTCTCCATTCTCGGAGTACTAGGATTATAGCCAGTAACTATCTATGCTCGATCTCATAATTACACTCTCTGTTGAGGATAATTGTTTAGAAAAGAATCCACATGGGTGCAAAGGACTTTCCACAGTAGGACTTGAGACAGGAGGGTGCCTACACTTGTCTTATATGCATCAACCTCCAACACAAAAGGTAGAGGGGGTTAAGGGTAAAGCAAAATAGGAGCCTTAGCAAACACTGCCCTGAGGCACTGGACTCCTTGTGAGTGGGACAGCATTCTTTACAGATCATGTCAGTAGGGTTCTTAATAAATTTCCTTTAGTAGTTTCCAAAACCCAAGAACCGTTGTGTAGGCTTAAGGCCAATGGAAAAAGGCCATTGTAGGAATGCAGAAAGATTTTGTGGGTCCAAAGCAAAAATATGGCAGAAATCACGTACTCCAGAAACGTCACTTGGAACTGGTGAAACTCGCACTTTTCAATTTTGCAAAATAGACCATTTTCACCCTAGTGACATAGACCGATCAAGTTGCCATCAGCCAAATTGATTGAAGGGTATATCCAAAGGGGAACTAACTAGCATACCTGGGAACTCTCCAGGTTTGACCCGGAGATTGCCGGGTGAGCACTGCTTCTCCGGTTACATAGTTACATAGTTATATAGGCTGATAAAAGACATGCGTCCATCAAGTTCAGCCTTTCCTATATCTGTTGATCCATTGCTGTTGATCCAAAAGAAGGCAAAAAACCCCCGTTTGGCTCTTTCCAATTTTGCACTAACCAGGGAAAAAATTGCTATGATATCCTACTTTAGAATAGGTTCTCCGGGTCAAGACCCGAATCCTATGGGTCGCAGGGTCTTGACATGCCCCGCTAATTTTTTCTTTAAATTGGGGTGGTACCCGAACATCAGCGGGACCGCCCCCGGAATCAGCGGGAACTCCCATTAACGTCAGTGGGACCACCCACCAACATCCGCAAGAACTCCCATTAACGACAGCGGGACCGCCCAGTGTGCAGTCCTGGCCACGTCCCACAAGCGAAGGCTCCGGGTAGCCGGAGCCCAGAAGTTCCCAGTTATGCTAACTAGAGTTCGTAGGAACTGTTTTCTTTCAAGAAATGGAATTTAATCAGGTTATCTCACAAGAAGGTACTATATAAAATAATTTAGTAATGGAGAGTTTTAAAGATCATAAAAACGAGACAATCAAAAGTTTTGAAAACTTTGTGCAAGAATAAGGGAACTTATATACAATATTAAAATAAAGTCTCTTAAATATCCAGTGCCCATATGTTGTAATACATATCCTCATTTTAGTTGGCAAAATTTAGTTTTTTTGAGAATTGAGAGACTATGGGTGTGAGAGGAGGAGATCTCAAGAAAACTTTCACAAATAGAATGATTTTGGATTCATAAATTAAAGACCATGGTCCCAATAGGCCTTAACCAGGATTTTGCCATGATTTGCATTCTATAAATAAATAATACAAAATTAATAAAACTATTATATATACATAAATATTTTAAGAATGATGTATGAAATTTCTTACCTTTTTTTTATATATATAAAGTGATGTATTTCTGTATCCATCATGTAACAAATTTTATATAACAAAAAATTGGGCATGTTCCTTTTATTCCTTTCATAGAAATGCTGGTAGGAATGTTTAATATATCTTTTGAGCCTCCGTAAAGAGGGAACACAGAAAAACAAGCAATTGAACTGCAGACACCGGGGCAGAACTGACGTTACCGAACTCAGTGACATTGAGACTGGTATCTCGCAAAAAGTTGGCAGATTCAATAACGAAGAAAAGAAGATGAATATCACCTGTATCCGTTTAACTAATTAAAAGACTGGATGGGAATTGGACAATGGGGGGGGGGGTAAGGGTATTTATTAAGTCATAGCCTCGACAAAACATGTTTTTTTGTTGTTTGTTTGTTTTACTTTGATCTTACGTGTTTTGATATACTTGTTACCTTATCCAGCAGATTTTTTCTCTGCTTCTCAGGAGAGGGTTGAGAAGAACTAAGCTGTTTTGGAATATTCCATATAGCACTTTATTGATCACCATTGCACTTTAAACAACTCTGGCACTTTTAAGTGATTTGGAAGGTGGAAGACAGATTTGATTAATTAAGCTTTTATTGCACTGAAATGATTCACAGTGGATATGTTGTTTGTGAGTGTATTTAAATACATTTGGTATTATTGCTTTTATCATATTGTGATCCTGCACCCACACAGGGTACCAAACAGCACGGTCCTCTAGGGTATTAAAGCCACATCTCGGTGAGGTAATCAACCACGATTTATTTGTAGTCCACGAATGCAGATATTTACAGAATTACATAGAACACAAATTCCCTATAAACAAAAGCCTAGCTCGTCTGAGCACTTACTAACATAGAAATCCCTCACTACTCAGGGTCTAAACTAAACAGAACGTAAGCTCACCAACCTTTTTGATGGTCTCTTTTGCACATAGCATAGCCCTGCTGCTTCCAAACAAAACTCTCTCTCTCTCCCTCTGTCCAACAGGTAAGGCTTTATTGCAGTCAGTGCAGGTAATTACTTGCAGCTGACCAGTGCATTGGAGTCAGCTTAAACGCCTGGCCTGGATCCTGTGTCAGTCCAGGTGAATGTAAACTGCGGGGTGGAGCACTAGCCTGCCCTATATGTCATACAAAACCCTGCAAAATCGAGGGGGGATATGTACCCTTTCCACAACAACAACCTGCACCTTGTTACAATATATATAGTACAGTGCTATTTTGTTCCCTTTTCTTTATTTCCATATGTCCATCCCTGTCTTCATGGAGACACCCAGCCCTATCTTTTAAATAGATATATATTTGATGCACCGTTTTTGTTTTTGTTCCAGTGAGGTAGAACGAATAAGGATGTCGTCTAGATAGATGACCATACATTGTTGCAACATATCTCATAAGAAATCATTAATGAATTATTGGAAAACAGCAGGAGCATTGCACAAATCGAAGGCCATTCCAAGATACTTGTAATGTTGTTAAATGTTGTTTTTCATTTGTGCCCTTTATTTCCTATGAGATTGTATGTGCCTCTTAGATCCAATTTGGAGAAGACCGTAGCGCCCTTAAGGCCGTTAAAAATGTATTTAATCAATGATATAGGATATACCTTTTTTTGGTCAGGCAATTAAGACCTTTTAACACAAGGTCTCAACTCACCGACCTTCTTGTTCACAAAGAAAAAGCCTACACCTGCCAGAGAGGTAGTTTTGCAGATGAACTCGCGGGAAAGAGCATCCACAACATACTCCTCCATGGCCTTAGTGAAAGACAGAGGGTATACTTGACCCCTAGGAGGAATGTGAGGAGGTAACTCTCTGGCTTGAACTTTTCCAAATACATCACTTTTTGCACCAATCAGAACTGGGATTATGCTTCTGTAACCGAGGACAACCAGGTAATGTGGAGACAAAATTGCGTGACATTGGAGTCGAATCCAGATGTGCTGCCTGGTTCAAGAGAGTTTGCAGAGCCAGCACCAATTGGTCTGTGTGTTAGTCCTAAAAGTAATGTCAGGAACCGCAAACCAGGGTGCAGTAAAATCACATCTTTATTAAACAAATCAAAATAATAATAGCACCATCCAGGGTTGTAGTTAAAAAAATAAAGTGAGAAACCAGAGAGGGTAGTCAGGCGAGCCGGAGTCAGGACACCAGAAGCCAGAGAGGGTAGTCAGAACAACCAGAGTCGGGAACACAAAAGGTGTCTTCCCTTTCTTTGCGGGCTATGGTTACCACCTTATCATGATACCTGGTTCAATCATACCTGATCCAGTTCCCATTGCATCAAAATTGATTTGTTTCTTCAGTTGTCTTCTCTGCTCACTGCACAAAGTACAAAAAAGGACTGCTGCCGTACCCTAACTCCTCGCTATCGACCAGAGTGACAAAGTGTAGTCTCTAACATCCCATATATGACATACCTGTCCTACTATCCATTGGCTTTGCTGTAATTCATCTTCAGTTACCGGACACCTAACATATCCATGTTAGGTGTCACATGTAAAAACATTTCACATGTTTTTATTGAAACCATTTGTGAACACATTCACTCAAGAGACCCCGATTCACCAGGAAATTCAAGGGGTTTTATGCTGATGCTCACAGCGTGCAACATTGTGTCCCTAGCTCTGTATTCCTGCCCCTTACTAGACCTGGTTTGTTTGTAGGATTAACCATTTGCCTTCTACCTGCCATTCTGAGTTATATGCATTCACTTCTATTCTAGACTCCTTTACTGCAACTTCTTAGGCTGGTTCCTAACAGTCTGCTTATGTGTGTGTCTGGATATGTTAGTGTGTGCATGTTAGTATGAGTCTGCGTGTGAGTATTGCTACTGTTGAGTGCCTGGTTATGTTAGCGTAAGTGGCTTAGTTGTTGTTCATGTTAGAGTAAGTCTCAGAATGAGTGATTTCATATGAGTTTCTGTGTGTGTGTGTATGTGTTAGAGTGAGTGTCTGGGTGTGCGCGTTAGGATGAGTGTCCAGATATGTGTTTTAGTGTAGGTGTCTGTGTGGATATGTTAGTGTGTATGTGTGTTAGTGTCCAGGTGTGTGTGAGTGCCTGTGTGTGTATGTGTTAGCATGTGTGTCTGGGTGTGCGCGTTAGAATGAGTGTCCAGGTATGCGTTTTAGTCAGTGGCGACTCTAGAACCAATATATAGGGGGGGGGCACACAAGATACCACAGTCAAACTGGGGGGGCATTAATAATTTCCACCATTAAATCATACCACTGAAAAAACTCCGTCATAATATCTCCAGAGAGCCACTATACTAACTTGCATTCATTAGCTACATATGTGTTCATACAATTATTTACAAATTAGATCAACAAAACTAAATTAAGATTGTTATTTGTTCTTCACATAGCTCTGAGGAAGCTCTTCAGGTTACCTTTAATCACAAGTCACACACTTATACTAAAGACACTTTCTATTGAAAAACTATTTTATCTGTACTTGATCCATTGTATATTGTATTTTTGAATATGATAGTCCTACCTATTTCTAGGTGCTACAATTTACCACATCTATAGCTGTACTTTTCTCCTGGAAAACAGTTGGGAAATGCTCCATGTGTGTGTTTGGTTGTGCTAGTGTATGTGTTAGTGGGAATGTCCCACACGAGATCAGGCTCTACTTCCCACCTGTCCCCAATTTTGTATTGTGGTATGTGTAAATGCTCCATTGTGTGTGTTTGGTTGTGCTAGTGTATGTGTTAGTGTGAATGTCCCACACGAGATCAGGCTCTACTTCCCCCCTGTCCCCAATCTTGTATTGTGGTGCTGGACACCTCTGGCGATCGGCTTGTTCAGAGTTAACCTCTGTAGCCTACATGAAACTTCAGTGATGACAAAGAGTCTACAGAGATGTTACATTATCTGAAACTGTTACAGGGTGGAAGCCATACGAGTTAAAGACTGAGCCATCTTAATAGTGCTATGAAATTGATTGTTGTAAGCAAACTCAGTAAAGGTTAGTAAATGCAACCAGTAATCCTGTTGATGAGAAATGTAAGATACTGTTCCAACGTCTGATTAATCCTTTCAGTCTGGCCATTATTTTGCAGGTGAAGGGCTGTGGACAGGTTCCTCTATATCCCTAAACACTAAAAGGCTTTCCAAAAATGAGATGTAAACTGGATGCCTCTGACTAAAGTAATTGCTATAAAGTTCATTGCTATATTCTCCCGTGGCTTGAAGGGCACAGATAAGGAATGTAGCAGACCAATAGGGCTTAAACGAGATCACTTAGTGCGAATACAAATGGTACAAGTGGATACGTAATGTAGGACATCCCTGTACAAGGAATATATTGATTAAATAGGCCAAAATGTCTCTTTTCTTCCAATCTTAAGGGATATCCACGTGTTGTCTGTAAGGTACGGCTTCTGAAGCAAAATCCATTGACCTTGAACGTACTTGTAACATCCCCACAAAGACTTATTTTCTCCAGAGAAAACAATCCCAATACGGACAGCCTTTCTTCAAAACTGAAATTCCTTTAATCGTTTTTGTAGCCCTTCTCCGAACTCTTTCTGTTTATGTATGTCCTTTTTTGTACTGGTGCCTAAAACTGCACTGCATATTCGAGATTTGGTCTTACCGATGACTAATAAAGAGACAGAATCATGTTTTTGATCTCTTAAACACATTCCCCTTTTAATACATGCAAGCATCTTGCTAGCATTAGCACACTTGTCTGAGACTGTGCACAACTGCAAAGTCTTTTGTCAATAAGAACATCCAAGTTTTTTTTGTTTTTCCTACCCTAGTGCATAATTTTACATATATCTATATTAAAACGCATCTGCCAATTTACTGCCCATTCTCCCATTTTGTCTAAATTCTTTGCAGAGAAACATGCTTAAACTTATATCATTTTGTGTCATCTGCAAAAATGTAGACATTATTTCCAGTATCTTCTTATAAATCATAGATAAATGTCCCAAGGATCAAAATGGTATCTAAAGAAAGCCTGAAAAAAACCACAATATATAATTTAACAATTATTCTAGTCTTGATGAACAAATAATTGTAATTTTAATGAAGACAGGGGGCGCATATTTGCATTATCTTCTTTTACTGTCACTATAGCAGCAAAGATAAAAATAGAACAGATCACAACCAATTAACAAAAAGATATAATAGCCAATTCTGAAGTGTTTCATTATATTTTTGTGACTGATGTGATTCCGATGTCATGCGCCCGCTTTCAATTCATGGATTGTGCCGAATTGTAATATTGATGTCATACTGTACATTACTACTGTTATTTCATGTGACACCTTCCCGATTAATAAAGAAGTTTAAAAAAAATAAAAAGATATAACATAATATAGTTGAATGCAGCCACTCCTTCTTCCTCTTTCTGATGAACGCAAACCATGAAAACTGTCAAATGGATAGAATGGAAACCAAGGAAGCGAATCCCAATAGGCTTTAAACTGGAATAAAAAAGAGGGATACATAGCAGCAAACTGCAAGAAATTGATGAATAAAAATCTAGTCTGAATAACAATAATAATCTCATAAAGAAAAAACGTGACATTTAATACAAAAAGAAAAAACGTAGTAAAAAAGTAATACACATAAGAAAGGGAAGAGCGGTAGGGAAATATTTGCCTCATGTCTTTATTAAAATTCTGATTATTCATTCATCAAGAAAAGAATAATTGTTAAATTTTAAGGCATGACAGGAGGCTTCATATTTACAATTTGAACATTGAGATAATTATGGTAATACCGCCAAAGTTAACAGACAAAAATGAAACGCACAAAATGCTCAAGACCAATCAGCTGCCTGGAGACCTAAAAGGGAGCTGCCTGCTAAAAAGGCACGTGAAGCTACCGCTCCATGGATGGAATGCACCTAAACTGTTGATCAACACCTGTCAGGGTGCAAGTAACCACTGGATCCATCGTGCTAGGGTAGAAGAGGCCACAGGATGAAAAGGTTTAGCCTACAAGATCAAAGGTTGAGAAGCTGAATATTAGAAGCAAACGAAATGTAGGTGCAAAGGCATCTAGCAAGTTTAGGGTCGTTCATAAGATACGGATAAGAAATGGAATTTGAAAGTGTTTTTGTTCATTTTCGAATCATGGAGAGAAGGAAATAGCGTCGACTTTTAGGGTCCGAATGCCAAAAGCTCTTTGAAAAGTTTGAAAAGTTTAGTCGTAGGCTAAACTTACATTACTCCTTTGCTTACTTTCTGGACAGTTAGAAAGCACTGCTACATCCCAAAAGAAATCGTAACGTGGAGCAAGAGGTCTACACAAACAAATCCTCAGGAGCAAACTAATGGATCCTTGCCAATAGGTCCCTCCTTGGAACCACATGACCACTGGAAATAGCAGAACTGAAAACATGAATAGATCGGTATGATTTTCCTGAAGGAAAAAGTTCCGCTAAATTTTTAAAAAAGAAACATTATAGGAGACAAATAAGGATCCACCTATTCCATACATCAATGAGACCAGGTTCTCCATACTGCCTGATAAGACTTGTGGGTACCTGGAGCCCGTGAATCTCTAAGCAAATCTCTAGCGTCCTGTGTAATATTGATCCCCTGAAAATCGTCCAGGCAACCAAGGAGACGACCATAAAGAATGAGAGGATGGACCTGACCTAGTAGAACAGACTGGAATATTGTAAGGATCCTAGAGGATCCTGAACGGAGAGTTCCATGAGGGCTGGAAACCAAGGTTGAGAGTGCCACAATGGAGTGACAGGGAGCATCAGGAAGATTAAAGTAGCTGGTTGTAGCTACATACTGGGATTTCATGCGCACTTTGGGTATTGATAGAAGAGACATATGTGTGGATCGTAGGGGTGAGCAGGGATGTAGGGTGTTAATAGCTCTTTCAGGTAACATGCTCCCTGGTCCTTTAGGGCTTTAAATGACAACACACCTATCTTAAAGTGAATTTGCCATTTGATAGGAAGCCAATGGAGAAACCGTAAAATAGGTGTAATATGGCATGAACGGGGTTGATTTGTTAATAGTCTGGCTGCTGCGTCCTGAGCCGAGTGCAGTTTGTGAAGTTTTTTTTCTGGGAGGCCTACATACAGTGGGTTGCAATAATCCAGACGAGATGTCACAAATGCATAGCATAGGGTGGCAGTATCCCCTGGTGGGATTAGGTGCTTTAACCTGGCTATATTCCTCAGGTGGAAGAAGGTATATTTTTTTGCAGCAGAGATTTGACGTTTAAGTGACAAACCACCGTCAAGAAGTACTCCGAGATTTCGCACTTCCCTTGACCCGAGTAGCTCTGAACCCCTGAATTCTATGACGGTTTGGTTAGTATTTCCTAGGATCGGCACAGTTATCCTTTGTCCTCTGATCCACAGGACTTCTGTTTTATCAGGATTTACCTTTAACCAGCTAGCTTGCATCCATTCTAAGAGATCTGCTAGGCATCTGTTGAAAAGAGATGTTGGATTCTTAGTTCCTAGTGTAAAGGAAAGGTAGAGCTGCGTGTCATCTGCATAGCAGTGGTATCTTAATCCATGTTGTCTGATGATGTCCCCCAGTGGCAGCATGTATATGGCAAATAGTGTGGTACTCCACATGTTAGTGGTGTGAGAGCTGAGGAACACATTCCTGATGACACCCTCAGTGACCTGTTTGTGAGGAAGGATTTAAACCATGTTAGAACTGTGCCTCCCAGCCCACATAGGTCTTGCAGCCGCTAAATAAGAATCTTTTGATCAATGGTGTCAAATGCTGTTTACAGATCTAGAAGAATTAGGATTGATCATCCAGAACGCGAACTAGGGCAGTTTCAGTGCTATGACGTTTTCTGAAGCCTGATTGGAAAGAATCAAAGATATTATTACTTGACAGATGGGCCTCTAGTTGCAGTAACACACATTTTTCAATGATTTTCCCAGAAAAGGGAGGTAAGAGACGGGCCTATAGTTCGTTAAGCATTCTGGGTCTAAGGAAGGCTTTTTTAGAAGAGGTTTCATGATTGCTTCTTTCAGTGGGTCTGGAAAAACTCTGGAGTCCAGAGAACATTGGACTATTTTTGTAAAAATTGGGCCTACTGTTTCTGAACATGCAGGGAGGAGATATATAGGTGTAGGATCTAAGTCACATGTTTTGTGAGATTGAAATGATTTCTTTCTTGCCCAGGATGTTAAAACTTGTCCACAGGGTCGGGGCATTTGAACCCCCCTTTTGGAACCTTAGTAATGCCTTTGGCTGTCCTTCTGCAATAGAGGTCCGAATGGAAGCTATCATATCTGAAAAGTAGGAGGTATGCAGGCAAGATGGCTTGCAGAGCCTTTCCACGGTGCGGAAGAGCTGTGCCGGTCTGTTGTGTGCAAGGCTGATTTCACGAGACAGGAATGTAGATTTTTTCTTAGTTATTGTGAGTTGGTAATGTGCTCAGTTAAGAAACGCTTATCATCCTGGTTGTGTGTTTTACGCCACCTTCTTTCAAGCTTACGGCCTTTTTTCTTCAGCATTCTGATGGTGTCGTCAAACCACGGAGCATGGTGGATGGTTTTGATAGGTTTAAAACTAAGTAGTTGTTGTCCTAAGGAGGTCATATCAAATTTAGTGTTCACAAATGGAGATTTGTTAACTGATATTTCTGTAGGTAAAATCAGTCTATGTGGTTTAATATATGAACAGTGGCTGTGACAGTGACAGTGAGTCACACCAAACAAAAACAAAAGTTTTAGATTTGAGAAAAGCTGACTTTTCTAAAATAAGAATATGTGTAAAGGAGTCACTATCAGACTTGGGCCATTCAAATGAAGTCCAGGAGAAATGGGATTATTTAAAAGTTGAATTATTGAAGGTAACAGAAAATTGTATTAGGCTAGTCGGTAAGAGCAAAAAATAGTTAATGTTAGCCTTTAGTAAATGCCAAAAAACTAAGTAATGAAGATAGACAGATCTATAAGACTAGGCAGAAAGAAGCAAAGCAAGTTATAAGAGCTGCCAAATCACACACAGAAAAACAACTTGCCCAGTCAGTAAAAAAGGGAGATAAAACATTTTGATATATATAGGTAAGGAAAGTAAAATAAGGAGTGGTAAGATTAAAAATAAAAGAAGAAAGGTATGTAGAAAAGGATAAAGGTCTAGCTGACTGCCTCAATGAATATTTCTGTTCAGTTTTTACAGATGAAAATGAAGGAAAAGGGCCTCAGTTTGGAAGAAAAGACTGTCATTTGATACATGTGAGTTTTTCGAGGCAGAGGGTCTACTTCATTTGTCTTACGTAAAGAGAAATAAGTCGATGGGGCCTGATGGGATATACCCCAAGTTATTAAAATAGCTTTGTGACGTACTAACAAAACTGTTAACAGATTTGATTTAACGAATCATTGGTAACGGGAGTAGTTCCAGAGGATTAGAATTTAGCAAATGTTGTGCCCATTCACAAAAAAGGCAGTAGGGAGGAGTCTGGCAACTACAAGCCAGTAAGTCTTACATTGGTGGTAGAGAAATTAATGGAAACTATGTTAAAAGATAGGATTGTTGAACATCTGAAGTCACATGAGTTTCAAAATAAAAAACAACATGGGTTTACCTCAGGAAGATCTTGCCAAACTAATCTTATTGATTTTTTTGATTGGGTGACTAAAGTAATTGATCAAGGTGGTGCAGTAGACATTGCGTATTTTGATTTCAGTAAGGCTTTTGACTTATAAATAAATTGCAATCTCTGAGTTTAGATCTCAATATATTGAATGGATTAGGCAGTGGATGAGTGACAGACAACAGAGGGTTGTAGTCAATACAGTATTTTTGGAGCTAAGTCTTGTTACCAGTAGGGTACCTTAGGAATCTGTACTTGGACCCAGTCTCTTTAATATTTTTATTAGTGATATTGCAGTAGGTCTTGATGGTAAGGTGTGCCTTTTTGCTGATAACTCAAAAAAATGCAAAAGGGTTGATGTTCTTGGTGGGAGAAGCCAAGTGGCAACTTATTTATGGAAACTGGAAAGATGGTCAGAGCTGTGGCAACTGGCTTTTAATGTGGATAAATGCCACCTGATGAACCATTACGGTGCCGATGGAGGCAAGATGTGTTCAGTGAAAAAAAAGTGACATCTTTATGGAATGGTGGATGTGGTTATTATATGCAAACTCTGCTATATGTAAGTATTGACGCTAGTCATCCTGTAGATATGTGGTGTAGCCTCTGAGGTATTGCTCGAGAGTCTGGGTCGTGCGATCGGTCTGACTGTTGCTTTGGGGGTGGTATGCCGAAGATAGGAACGTTGTATATGAAGTTGCTCACAGAACACTTTCCAAAAACGTGAGGTGAATTGGGTTCCCTGGTCGGACACTATGTTTTCAGGTAATCCATGCAGACGGAAAATCTCCTTTACAAATAAAGAGGCTGTTTCGGTGGCGAATGGAAGGTGACTGTAAGGAACAAAATGCGCCATTTTAGTGAACCTGTTGACAACTACCAGTAAGGTAGTGAAGTGATTTGAAGATGGAAGGTCTGTGACAAAGTCCATTGATATGGCCATCCATGGTTTAGAAGGATCTGGAAGGGTTTGTAATGAGCCCACCGGTAATTCCTTGGCACGAGCACATATGGTACAAGAAGAAATTCGTTTTTTAATGTCATCCTTAAGGGTAGGCCACCAAAATGACCGTTGAATTAAGTCCAGTGTCTGGTTGATGCCCCTGTGGCCGGCAACAGGTGTGTCATGGTGAGCTTGTAGAACCTGTAGCCGAACCTCGGGAGGAACATATATATGCTCCAGATGGTAATATAACCTGTGACGTTTTTGTAAACTGGAAGTCTCTGAAGTGGTACTGCGTGTTGAGTGTTGCCATACAGAATCCCAAACAGAGTGGGTAAGTGCAATAAAGTGTGTTGGTGGCAATACAGTGTCCTGTTCCAGAGGTGTTACGGTGGATACGTCAAACAAACGGGAAAGTGAGTCTGCTTTCGTGTTGCGAGAACTCCGACGATAGGTAATGTGGAGCTGGAAACAGGTAAAGAACAATGCCCATCTGGCCAACCTTGGTTGTAAACGCTTAGCCGTAGGTATTCCAGGTTCTTATGGTCGGTGTAAACGGTTACTGGATATAGTGCACCCTCCAGGAGATGCCTCCATTCATCTAGAGCTAGTTTGATGGCCAATAGTTCTCGTTCTCCTATACAGTAGTTTCTTTCAGCGGGAGAGAGGGTTTGAGAAAAATAGGCCACAGGATGCAGCTGATCGTCAGCCTCCTGTCTTTGTGACAGGACCGTTCCCACAGCAGTGTCGGAAGCATCCACCTCGAGTGTATATGAATATTTGGGGTCAGGCATCTGAAGTATAGGTGCGGAAACGAACTTGCTTTTCAAGTAATCGAATGCTCGTTGGGCAACATCGTTCCAGACGAACTTGGTGTTCTTGGAAGTTAGTGCTGTGATGGGTTGAACGTGCTTAGAAAATTCTCTTATGAACTTTCGATAGTTGGCAAAGCCTACGAATCTCTGTACCCCTTCACGAACCGTAAGTGGGGGCCAATAAAGGATAGCCTCCACTTTCTTGGGGTCCATATGGATGCTGGTGGGAGAGAGGATATACCCCAAAAACTCAATGCTTTTGACCTCAAACATGCATTTCTCCAGTTTGGCATAAAGTCCGCTTGCACGTAATCTGGCGAGTACTTGACACACATGTTCCTGAGGAAGTTCCAGCGACGGAGAGAGGATTAAAATGTCATCCAGGTACACAATGACAAAGCGGTCCAAAATGTCACGAAAGGCCTCGTTAACAAAATGTTGGAAGGTGGCAGGGGCATTGCAAAGCCCAAAAGGCATCACTAAATATTCAAAGTGGCCGTAGCGACACCTGAACGCCATCTTCCACTCATCCCCCTTTCGTATCCTCACCAAGTTGAAGGCACCCCATAGGTCAATTTTAGTAAAGATCTTAGCCGAACGTGCGTGTTTGAGTAATTCTGGGATCAGTGGAAGGGGATATTTATCTTTTTACTGTAATGTTGTTTAATTCCCTGCAATAGACACAGGGTCGCCGTCCTTCTTATGAACGAAAGATATACCAGCTCCTGCTGAGGACGTAGAGGGACGATTGAAACCCCTGGCGAGACTGTCATCAATATATATTATTTTAATGCAGCCAAGGAATAGCCGGGTCTGGTAGACAGGAATCAAGGTAAGTAAGCAGAGTCAAGGAATAGCTGGGTCCAGAGCCGGCCTTAGGTGTTCTGGCGCCCTGTGCGGACTACTCCTCTGGCGCCCCCCCATCCCAAAAAAAGAAAGGAATAAAAACTTGTAACAAAACCCCAATCACTATATACTACACCAAACATTGATGTGGTGTAGGCCTACCACTTCATTGTCTGGCTTAGTAGTAGGGATGCACCGAAACAAATTCTGGACTGAAACCGAAAGTGCAGCATTTACCTGGCCGAAACCGAATATGACCCCCCCACACCATAAAAAAATCTAACACTTTTATTTAAAGTAAGTAACACACCAAAATAGGACAAAACAATTAAATAACAATATTATATATATATATATATATATATATATATATATATATATATAATTAACAGCAATCACATTCTTATCATGCCCAGGCATACCCAGATTCCAGGATGTACTCGCAGACTTGGCATGATAGGAGTATGATTGCCCTATCTACCCCTTCTCACTCTCTTCTGCCCTATCTACCCCTTCTCACTCCCTTCTCCCTATCTACCCCCTTTCCCCTGTCTCACTCCCTTCTCCCTATCTACCCCCTCCTAACTATCTACCCTTTCCCTCTTTGAAGTTCACTTACCTTTCAGGAGTCCTGCTGTGGGGGTGCAAGGCCTCTGCCTCCCAGCTCTGCCACTGTATGGAACAGTATAGAGTGATGGGAGTTATGATGTACTTTTAGAGCATAATTAGATCATGAAAAAGACATTGGAAATGGTACAGCATAACACCCATCACTCTCACACACTTACCAATCCACACATATACTAATCCACACATATACCAATCCACACATACACCAATTCACACGTATACCAATCCACACGTATACCAATCCACACGTATACCAATCCACACACATACCAATCCACACATATACCAATCCACACATATATACCAATCCACACACATACTAATCCACACATACTAATCCACACGTACACTAATCCACACATACTAATCCACACATATACAAATCCACACATATACCAATCCACACATATACCAATCCACACATATATACCAATTCACACATATATACCAATCCACACATATATACCAATCCACATACATATATACCAATCCACACATATATACCAATCCACACATATATACCAATCCACACATATACACCAATCCACACATATACTCATGCACACATATACACCAAACCACACATACTAATCCACACATACCAATCCACTCTCACTCTCACTGAATGCTTTCCTACCTTTCCTCTTTTCTCCTTACAGCTTCTTTTCCTCCTCTTCGCTCCTCTTCTTCAGTTCTTCTGTCCTCTCTGTCTTCTTCCGGGTCAGAGGGCACGGACAGCGGTGGGCGCGGCTTCAGTGCTGTGCGCCGGGATCTTACAACAAACCCCGGCGCACAGCAGCTGTTGCCGCGCGGATCACAAGGGAGCGATATCGGAGGTCTTTAACAGACCTCCGGCTCCCTTGAACCGGCTTAAAATCACTCAAGGGAGCCGGAGGTCTGTTAAAGACCTCCGATACCGCTCCCTTGCGAGCCTGCTCCTCCAGCGGCGGACATTACTGTCCGTCTCTGGAGGGGTGCCGGGTGCCCCCCTGATGAGCGGCACCCGGTGCGGACCGCCCCCCCCCCCCCCGCTAGGTACGCTGCTGGCGGCAGCGGACCCCGCGGCGGCGCCCCCTGGAGTGTGGCGCCCTGTGCGGTCGCACAGGTCGCACACCCCAAAGGCTGGCCCTGGCTGGGTCTGGTACACAGGAATCAAGGTGGGTAAATGTAACAAGGCTATAGCAATAAGAAGCACAATAACTGAGCACTGAGCAATGCTCAGTGCTCGATTTTAAACTTGCCGCCTAAAGAACGCCACGCCCCTTGGCGTGACATCACCCAAACGCATTCCCCGCCTGAGTGGGGATGCATAAAGTTGAGTGAGGGCACGCGCTGCAGCCATGCGGGATGCAGAGGAGATGGAGAGGACCGAAGATGCACTGCTGGACCTGGTACCCGCGAGTAGCGGGTACTCAGGTGAGTCACTGCGTCTGGGTCTGTTGTACGGGCCCTGACACAATCTGTTGTATGGACCCTGACACAATCTGAACGATCTTCTTTGCAAAACTACGGATAGCAAAGTAACCTGCAATTAACTCAAGACAGCTGATATGTAAAGTGCATTCATTCTCACTCTTTATTTATTTCAATATTCCTACTACCCCTTTTCTCAATAGCTTCCTTTCCTCCCTTTTCTCACTATCTACCCCTCCCCCTATCTACCCCCTCTACCTCCCTTCTCACTATCTACCCCCTCTCCCCCCTTCTCATTATATACCTTCTCCCTCCGGTGGGCGCGCGAGGGCTCTGTCTCCCTGCTTTGCCGTGGTGCGCGCTGCTTCACTGCTGAGCACAGGAATATGACGTCATATGAGATGCTGGCACCCCGTCCGAGCTGGAGACCTTGCGGAGGAGAGTGAGGGGCGCCGAGTGGTTGCTGAAAACCTATTCATGAACGACCACTTGGCGTCCCTCTCTTCTGCGTCTGTGGTCACCCTAGTGCAGACAGTCACTGGCAGATGCAGCCCCATGGGGCAGGACTGAATTTCCTCCACAATATTATAGACATTTTTTTTAATAAAATGGTGCCCTAGAGTAAGACTGGTCAAAGAAGAGCAGCAGCAATAGTAATAGGGCACAGGGCAGGCAGACACATCCCCATGGAGCAGGACTGAATTTCTCCAATATTATAGAAATGAAAAAACAACTTCCCCCAGAGTAAGGATGATCAATGAAATGCAGCAGCGGTAGTAGTAGGGCACAGGGCAGGCAGATGCAACCCCATGGAGTAGGACTGAATGTTTCACTATACTATATAGTATACATATAATAATCAGGGCTGCCATTAATATTGATTGGACCCTGGGTAAGCATTTGCTTGAGCCCACACCACATTCCATTGCATGCAATTACATCTTCCATTCCAACATTAAAAAAACCCTATAAAAAAAGTACTTGCAGGACTGACTCCACAGGAGACCATCTCTATCCCTTAAAGCCTTAATTGTGTCAGACATAATGTTGTATACAAAACAGAAAAAAGGGCGCTTCGAAAAATTTGTGAAAATTAAACAATACTTACATTTATGAAAGTGGACTCTTCAGTAGGTGCCTTCGTTAGAAAGCCCATGGAGCCCTTTCTGGGGAATAGAAAGGAGCTTCTTCCGGTATAACAGAAGACCGGAGGAGAGATAGTTAAAAAGTCCACTTTGATACATTTCAGTATTGTTTCATTTTCACACATATTGTGGTGCCTTTTGTAAATTGTGTGCAGCACCTTATTTTTCTTTTTGTGTATTATACCTGTTTAAGTTGTGTTATTATACCATATATCTGGAATGTATATGTCAAGCGCTGAATATCACTCTCTCTCTCTCTTTTCCATGTTTTGTTGTGTTTTTTGTTTGCTTTTTCTTTTGAGTATTAATGATTGTTGAGTGCCACCTAGTGGAATACTAAGATATTTTCTGAGCCCACATATAATACAAGTCATTTAGTCATTTAGTCATTTAGAGAATATTTAGAAGTTGAACATGAGAACATGAAAACGAACATGAATGGTGCATTTTCGTTGTTGAATACTGAATAAGCTAATGTGGCGGCTGGTAAACGTACACGAAGAAGCAGAAAACGAAGAATCTTAGTGTGCGTCTCCGTTAATATCTCCTAGCTAATCTCCCTGGTTCCGTCCCCCCATACAAGTCACTGCCTCTATCCTATGTTGTCTGCTTAGCATCGCAGGGGTTAATGGTAACATGAATCTGTAGGATGACGCCAGGAGTTATAGGTCCCTAAGAGAGATGGTGACTAATAGAGTAGATAAATAAAGGCTCCAGGCACTCAAGGGTTCCAGCGTCAGGCAGATTTATTGAATGAAGAAAAAAACAATGTTTTGACCTCACAATGAGGTCTTTTTCAAGTTAACCACACATTCAAAAGTAAGAGCTTAAGTAGCACATATCAATATACGGATAGCCAATGAAAAGACCAATCCAATATAGCAACACATGTAGCATAATGATCATGCATTAACATAAGTAAATATTCAAAAGTGTACATCCTATAATAAATAAATGAGATACTTGCAGATGTTAAAAGAAACCAGTAACAAATATGAAGAAATATATCAAGATCCATATGCATTAAATGCCCAAAGGGAATATATTGATAAAATACTATGCAAATACTATAGAATACTGTGCAATCAGTGTATGTAATAGGCACTTACAGAGATTTAACCGGTGCAGTTCCATATAAAAACAGTCAGTGTTAATACTCCAAAAAAAAAATAGTGTGAATTAGGTAAAACAAAAAAACCAAAAAAAATGTGCCGATGCAAATGGGATAATCAGCGCTAAAAGAGTTAGTAAAGTGCATCGATACTAGAGGTCAGCGAAAAAATACTCAAGGTGTAACAAATTCAGTACTTTTATTAAAAACAGTTAAAGAGAGAAGAGAGATTTTGCACAAAATACTTTAAAGTGATACAGTGCTATTAAAGTGTTGCCGAAATCATGTGAATTATAAGGGCCTAAAACTAGTGTAGGACGACATCAGCACATGTAGAACAAATAAAGAATAAATAAAGAAGTTGAATCTGAAAGAAAAAAAGAATACAAATGAATCATAAAAATATGAAAAATAAAGACAATTCAACATATAATTTAAAATAAAATCAAATAAGAGGCATCAAGTCAAATTCATAATTAAGACCCCTAGGAAAGAGGGTATCCAATTCTTTAATCCAAAACGCCTCCCTATATATTTTTTTTACCTTATCTCCCCTTCTGATGGCTTCTGGCACCGTATCAATAATTTGAAATTTTAATTGTGATATATTATGTCTCTTCTCTTTAAAATGTGCAGGAATGGGGAGATCAGTAAGTCCAGTGCATATAGTGGATTTATGTTTTGAAAATCTGTCTGTAAAACGCTGTGTAGTTTGTCCAACATATACTAAGCCACAAGGACATTTTAAAATGTATACCACAAAAGTAGAATTACAAGTAACATGATATTTATTTTCCAGAGATCATTGACTGGCAAGAGACACAATTGTAGCAGGGTACATTACCCTTGTGTATTTGTGTGTCTTTGTGGATTTGGTAGTAGAGATGTCAGCCTTGACTAGTTTATCACGCAAGGACGGGCATCTTTTATATGCTATCATCGGGGGCTGACTAAATTCTGAGATATTTGGAAAGAATAAGCCAATGTTTATAAATGACTTTTTTAACGGAGCAAGATTGTTTACTAAAAGTGGTAATGAATGTGAGTCTAGGTTGTGGAACAGTCCTTTGAAAAGGGCTTAAAAGAGATTCCCTTTCCAAATCATTCACGAATAATAATTGTGATTTTACAACTTCCTCTGGATAACCTCGTTCATAAAATCTTTGTGACATCTCCTGTAACTGATCATTGACCTGCGTTTCCTGAGAGACAATTCTCTTGACCCTAAGGAATTGACTTTTTGGAAGTGATTTGAGTAAAGCAGGTGGATGAAAACTTCAGTAGTGTAGTAAGGTGTTCCTGTCAAGATATTTTCTAAATAAATTAGTCACCAATCTACCATTCTTTTTGTAGATCAGGTACGTAAAGGTACGGTCCTTTAACTGCTGGAGCCGGGTCTCAGAGCAGTTGTCTAAGTCTAAGACAACCACTGAGCAACTTGGCCTCGAAGGAACGGGGATTTGTGCCCCCCTGGCAAAGCACAGGCAGCTTGGCCTGGGGAGACTGACGGCTGCAGCATTAGGAGTTAAAGGTCCAGATGAGCGACTCTATTGGTTGCCGCCAGGGGGCTAGTCTAGCATCAACCAATATTAACCGCATTAACCCCGTATTAATCCCTGCTACAAAAACCATCAAAAAATGAAGATGAAAACGAAGACAAACACGAAAACTTGGCCGCTGCCCAAGTCTAGTAAACACTGATAGATAATCAGTTTGAATTTACTTGTTAGAATTTTATCAACGTTTATGCTGTAGGGATAAAATCATTACAAGAAAATACATTAAAAACAAAGGCATTATTTAGATAATGCACTCTTTCTCTGGTTTCCCTACTTATATCTAGCAAAGTTGCATAAGTGGGATAGTTTACATCTGTGTTACGTAACTGATGTACTTCCTAGACTACACTTTCATTACTATGTGTGTTAGGTACACATATCATACTGTGTAAATATTGAACTTTAATATAAGGCAACAAATGGGTACAGTATTCCACTGTGATTTTCCACTAACTCGTTTAGTTTACCCCTGCAAATTATATATTGTTTTTTAGTTACAATTTTATATATAAACTATCATTAAGTATGAAACAAAATCTAAAAAAGTTGGAAAAATTTAGATTTGAAAGTGTTTTTTGACCAGAATAATCAAGCATGTTCAACAAAAGTATATATATATGAGTTGATAAACCAAAGTATTTTACTTAAGGCATATTAACACTTTTTATGTAATAACTTGACTGCAAACCTGTGCCAAACTTGGCAGTAAAATGTAATTTGTTTCCCTTTTTTTTGCGGTATCAAGAGAAGTGGAGGCAGTCTGGATGTCGAGAGTGGCGGAAGCGGGAGCGCCTTTCATCTCCATCCAGCAGGGTAGTTTCCCTGGCAGCATCTGGTGGGGTGTCCTACTGGATGGATGACACAGTTCCACAGCCTCTGGCCCAGCGTGGCAGGCAAGTCTCCAGTACTGGCAGAAGATTTGTGTCTGCAAGAGATGGTGGATAAAAGCTGCACCACCTTCATCCTGTCTCGCATGGGTCTCCACTCAAAAGGCAACCCATTCAGGGCCAGCAGTGGAAAACGCTCTATTTCCAGGCTGGAAGTGGAGTGAAAGGAAGACGGTAGTGCCGCTGACACACCAGGTCCTTTGTTAGTTGCAGCTGGATGTCTGATTGTGTCAGGATTCGTGGCTGGCAGTGGTTCAGCCTACCAGCCGAGCGGTTTCCCCAGGGTTTTGTTGCTTAAAAATTTAAAATCAAGGTTAGACTAGGGGCCGGATTTAAAAATCCGGAACTGCTAAGCAGAGGCACCCTAGTATAGTTCTGCTGTACTGGTATTGTTGTATTGATTCCTATGGCAAAGTTGTTGCCCTGTTGTGTGCACCATACCTGGCTTTTCTGACTAACTGTTCTGTATATGACACTTGGCTATTTACTGTGCCAAAATCACCTGTGGCTAACCATCATTTTAGCATTGCTATCTGGCATCTGGTGCTGCCTATCCTGGAATTCTACCTGGAGTATTATCTATCTTGGTATCTGATTATTTCTACAATGCTTGCCAACTATAATGCCTATTAGAACGAATAAAACAATAATGGGGCGCAGATTCATATAAGGAAAAAAACAAATAAAACCAATAGTGTAGAGTGTAAAACCAGTGGTATGTGCGAATTCAATGTTGCACTCACAAAAGAAATGGATGATTCAGACCCATCTATGTTGAATGCAAAGTGTCTTTAATATTCTTTGTAGATTCTAAAAGATAAACTTAAAATAGTGTAGTATCCGAGAAAATGTTTAAAATTGCCAGTAGAAGATACACTCACATTTAGTTTGTGCACCAAAAGTGCTTGAAGAGTGTCAGTAAAAAGTCCACCGGTTTTCGAATGTAGAATAGTCCAAGAAATGTACTTCTAAACGCGTTTCGCCGACTTGGCTTCTTCAGCAGAAGTGTAATCAATGAAATAAGACTTATTTTGTTTTTTCCTTATATGAATCTGCGCCCCATTATTGTTTGGTTCGTTTGAATTTCTACACCCTGAGGAGGAGTGTTCGTTTTTGGGCTGCTGCAGTCTTATTAGGGAAGTATTATATTACTTGTTTATTTTATACACAACACGTGATTTTAGGTTTATCCACGTTTTTCATATAATGCCTACTAGACCTGGTCATACCTGAGCCTCCACACTGTTGGGATTATCAACCTCTTGCTAGGTGATTTAGGGCAAATAACTATGTATGTGCTCCTGGATGACAGCAGTTGTAACATTACGCTAAGGTCATGGACTGAGTTTGGCAAATCTCTTACCACCCAAGGCCAGATGCTGGAAGTCCACACAAACACTCACTTTAACTCTCCATAAAAGCTGCTGTCCTTCTACTGCATGGACCACGTTACATGATCTCACTGGGTGCCTCTGTTACACGGCACCCAAACACAATTCTGTCCAAAATATAAACATTTGGCATGTTAACAAACACATTGTGTATGCATGCCAACATAAAATCATGGTTGAGGGCCAATTTCAAAGGTCAACTTCTACATCAAGAAACCTTGTGGTACCTAAGATCTGCACCCCCTGCACTATATTCACTCTAGGGACCTGTATTATGCCCCCGTTTCAAACTGATATACAAAAGCACTTGAATTGTACTTATGTCACTGTCCCCCTATTTTTAGCAAATATTCACAGCACTCAGTACCTTTGCTGATGACATGTTTGTGACAGTCCTGAGACCAAGCATAAACAAAATACAACGTAAGTGGTCAATTTATTAAAAAGCTGAGCTGTCGAGGGCTCATTAAACTAATTTGAGTCAGCTTAAGTTGCACATTTTTGTACACTGACGTATTGGTTTTACTTTTCCACATTAAGTCAAATAGCTGTATATAGTTCCTTTACGCATCAATTCAGTCAATATGCTTTGGACAAGTTCCCACAATTATATGTTTGACTGAACTGGGTAAACACTCATCAGTGGTTAAGACATAGCTAGAAAAATGTTTTATATGTGTAGGCAGTATAGGCACTTACGTCTCATTTATCTTATTTTAAAAGCTTTTTTAAAAGGCAGTTAAATATATATTTAACATACCCTTGAATGCTAAAAGTCACAAAGCAACGTGTATATTTACTGAGGTGAGGGTTAGTGAGTTTCCAATTTGCATGCCTTTGTTCGAAACTTAAAAATGTACTTTTAACTACCCTGCAATATATCTAATAATAAAAAAAACAATAAAATACACACAATGAAAAGGTGTCCCGAGGACCCCATTAACCTAGCAAGTGCTTATGATCACCCTTTTCTTTACATTACATTATATTTATTTTTTATTTTCTCCAACCTGTGTACAGTGGGGCAGGGAAGTTATAAAATTAGCCTCATTTTACATCTAAAACTGAAAAGAAATAACCCATGGGAAACTCTGGCCCCACCCTATGCACTTCACCCCATATTCTTGCCCTGTAGGCTCACGGTTAGTGCTTGCATTTCTCTAAGTGACTTGCTTTCTGCAAGTGGTCAGTTTGTGCACCACAGCAGTTGTAAGAGAAACCAATGTAAGCCATAAATTAATTGTTTCTATTTTGTAAGAACACACATCCCTCCATAAAGTATGAGCAAGCTTGGAGATCTCACTCAGTGTACATCATGGCATATGTATGCATGCTTGCAACAGGTTTTCCTGGCTCCATACTGTTGTGGCAAGTGTTAGCAATTGGCTTCTCTGGAAGCTCACTTTGGAGCTCTGAAAAGGCATATTAAAACATTGAGAGAGATTGACAATCTTAATATGAGTCTCTTGCCTACTAAGCAGAGTTTAGATGGGGTCCTTAGCAATCAGGGAAGAGATCAGTCAGAAGAGAGCCAGGCGCATAGTTGGGTGACTGCTAGACATGGTTGCGGTGGGGGAGGGAAGAAGGAAGTAGTCCTGAGTTTTTCCAACCCAACAAATTTGCCCATTTAAGTGAGTATGTTGGAAAGGCAGACTCAGATGTGGGGTTGTTGGAAAAAACTGTTCTCCCTAACAACCGGGAGAGCAGCTCATCCAGTGTATAGGGGATCCAGAAGGAAGGGAAGCACAGGCATGTTGTGGTGGTAGGGGATTCTATTATTAAGATACAATATGTGGCTCTGATTGCAGCAACCAAATGATGAGCCATATTAGATTTAGTGTTCACAAATGTTGTTTTTTAGTGAATAGTACTGTAGATGAATGTTTGAAATCTAGCGATCATTAGTCTGTCTGGTTTAATATATGAACAGTCACACCAGACAAAAACAAAAGTTTTACATTTTAGAAAAGCTGACTCACTATAGGAGAATACTTTAAGAGTCATTATCAGACTGGGCCATTTAAATGGAGTCCATCAGAAATTGGATTATTTAAAAACTGGATTATTGAAAGTAATAGAAACTTGTATTAGGTTGGTAAGAAACCACTGTGGTACTCCGCAGAGGTGGCTAAAATAGTAAGAAACAAGAAGTTAGCATTTAGTAATAATTTAATTAAAGTGACCTAATTAATGAGAACAAAGAAAGTGAAACAAAAATAGTTTTATAGAAGTCAAAAGAAGTAAGGTATGTAGAAGATGATAAAGGTCTAGCTGACTGCCTCAATTTATATTTCTGTTCAGTTTTTACAGTAATTTGATACATATGAGTTTATCGGTGTGGTCCAGGTTGGAAGGGCCCTTTCTAAACAATTTTGAACTGGCACGAGGAGACAGGAAGAAGGGGTTACACTCCCTAGAGGCACGGGCCCGGTGGCAGCTGCAACCTCTGTAGTTACACCAGTGTGATGGGATACACCCCAAGTTATTTAAAGAGCTTGGTGGTGTACTGGCAAAATTGGTAACAGATTTAATTAAACAATCATTGTGAACGGGAGTACTTCCAGAAGATTGGAAATTAGCAAATGTTGTACCCAATCACAAAAAAGGCAGTAGGGAGTAGTTGGGAAACTACAGGCCTGTGAGTGTTAAATCAGTAGTGGGGAAATTAACTATGCTAACAATGTTAAAGGGTAGGATTGCTGAAAATCTAAAGTCACGTGGGTTTCAAGATCAATATAACATGGGTTTACTTCAGGAAGATCTTGCCAAACTAATCTTATTGATTTTTTTAATTGGGTGACTAAAATAATTGATCAAGGTCGTACAGTAGACGTGTATCCAGATTTACAGTAAGGCTTTTGACTCAGTCCCACATAGAAGACTTATTAATAAACTGCAATCTCTGAGTTTAGATCCCAATATTGTTGAATGGATTAGGGAGTGGCTGAGTGACAGACAACAGAGGGTTGGAGTATATTTAGAGCAAGGTATAAATGGTCAGAGCTATGGTAACTGACATTTAATGTGGATAAGTGCAAAATAATGCACCTAGGGCATAACTACCCAAGGGCAGAACATAGACTATTTGATACTTAGGGATTTTAGGGGTATTTTTTTCAGAGGGCTTAAATGTAGGTAGGCGATGCAATAGAGCAACAGGAAAAGCTAGCAGAATGCTTGGTTGTATAGGGAGAGGTATTAGCAGTAGAAAGAGGGAAGTGCTCATGCCATTGTGGAGAGCACTGGTGAGACCTCAATTGGAGTATTGTGTATAGTACTGGAGACCGTATCTCTTAAAGGATATAGATATGCAAGAGAAGGTTCTACTAAAGAAGGGCTACTAAAATGGTTTGTGGATTACAGGCTAAAGTTTACCTGGGAAGGTTAATATAGAAAGATGTGATGGGTGAACAATTATAGAAACATTTAAATGCTTAAAGTGAGTCAACATGATAAAGGAAGTGAGTTTATTTAAAAGAAGAAATACTACCACAACAAGAGGACATAGAAGGGCCAAGGTTTAAAAGTAACATTAGGAAATATTAGCCTTTCAGCAGAAGTGGTAAATGTTAATACAGTGAAGTCATTTAAGCCAGCATGGAATAGGCATAAGGCTAAACTACATATACAATAAGACTAGAGACTAAAGAAAGTAAGAAAGAAAGTACTCAGAGGTTGGGCTGACTAGATGGGCCGAATTATTATTATCTGCTGTCGCTCTCTATGTTTCTGTGGGATAGAGAAGGTGGTGAATAAACATTTAGGTTCTTTACTATAGGAGTGATTAGTGAAATATGACATGGGAAATTTTTCTGTGGATAGATTAGCATTTTGTATATGATAAATTGTCATTTGTTCGTAAATGTGAACCAGATTAACTGGCCAGCTGTGACAATAATGATAGTGTTGCTTAGTAAATGTGCATACGAATGATTCATACGAATTGCAAATTCACATAATTTTGTCAAATTTGACGATTCATATGAACTTCTGCCAAAATGGCGGCGCTTTCGGCCATTAGAGAATCAGGGGGGCGTCACCGGGAGGTTCACCATTTTGGCAGAAATTTGTGCAAGGTTATGTCTGCAGACAAACATAGAAGATAAAAGAGAGAAAATGAAAAAGGGAAGACGGAGAACAAGCAGAAGTGGAAGCACAAGCAGAAGTGGTCAGCAGAGAAGGTAGGGAGACATTTGGAGAGCGTGAGAGAGAACCAGAATGAGTGTGAGGGATGGGAGAGTGAATGAATGTGGGCACCAGGCAACAAATTTTGTTACTGAATTGAAAGTGCCTCCTGATTTTCATCCGGACCAATTCAGCACTCCTGACCAATATTTATTATTTTTGTATTATATATATATATATATATATATATATATAAAGCACTTTCAAAAGATGGTCAGCACTCCAGGTCTTTAAATTAACAATTTCTCTTTATTCAAAGTCAAGTCGACGTTTCAGTCATTGCTGACTTTCCTCAGGACATATGGAAACTGCTGGTTACTAGCACCAGGCTTGGGAAATTTGGAATGGTGTGCAATGGACTCTGTGAGTAAATTTATATATATATATATATATATATATATATATATATATATATACACTGCTTAAAATATTAAAGGGAACACTTAAACAACACAATGTAACTCAAAGTCAATCACACTTCTGTGAAATCACACTGTCCACTCAGGAAGCAACACTGATGGACAGTCAATTTCACATGCTGTTGTGCAAATGGAACAGACAACAGGTGGAAATTATAGGCAATTAGCAAGACACCCCCAATAAAGGAGTGGTTCTGCAGGCGGTGACCACAGACCACTTCTCAGTTCCTATGCTTCCTGGCTGATGTTTTGGTCACTTTTGAATGCTGGCGGTGCTTTCACTCTAGTGAGACAGAGTCTACAACCCACACAAGTGGCTCAGGTAGTGCAGCATATCCAGGATGGCACATCAATGCGAGCTGTGGCAAGAAGGTTTGCACTGCCAGAGCCCTGCAAAACGACCTCCAGCAGACCACAAATGTGCATGCGTCCACTCAAACGGTCAGAAACAGACTCCATGAGGATGGCATGAGGGCCCGACGTCCACAGGTGGGGGTTGTGCTTACAGCCCAACACCGTGCAGGACGTTTGGCATTTGCCAGAGAACACCAGGATGGCATATTCGCCACTGGCGCCCTGTGCTCTTCACAGATGAAAGCAGGTTCACACTGAGCACATGTGACAGACGTGACAGAGTCTGGAGACACTGTGGAGAACGTTCTGCTACCTGCAACATCCTCCAGCATGACCGGTTTGGCAGTGGGTCAGTAATGGTGTGGGGTGGCATTTCTTTGGGGGGCCGCACAGCCCTCCATGTGCTTGCCAGAGGTAGCCTGACTGCCATTAGGTACTGAGATGAGATCCTCAGACCCCTTGTGAGACGATGTAAAACAATGCTAGACCTCATGTGGCTGGAGTGTGTCAGCAGTTCCTGCAAGAGGAAGGCATTAATGCTATGGACTGGCTCACCCATTCCCCAGACCTGAATCTGATTGAGCACATCTGGGACATCATGTCTCGCTCCAACCACCAACGCCACATTGCAACACAGACAACACGGATGCTTTAGTCCAGGTATGGGAGGACATCCCTCAGGAGACCATCCGCAACCTCATCAGGAGCATGCCCAGGCGTTGTAGGGAGGTCATACGGGCACGTGGAGGCCACACACATTACTGAGCCTCATTGTGACTTGTTTTAAGGACATTACATCAAAGTTGGATCAGCCTGTAGTGTGGTTTTCCATTTTGATTTTGAGTGTGACTCCATATCCAGACCTCCATGGGTTGATAAATTTGATTTCCATTGATAATTTTTGTGTGATTTTGTTGTCAGCACATTCAACTATGTAAAGACAAAAGTATGTCATACGATTAGTTCATTCATTCAGATCTAGGATGTGTAATCTTAGTGTTCCCTTTAATTTTTGGAGCAGCGTATATATATTCACTTCAGGCACATATTATTGACTCGTCTTGAATGTCCTGCCATTATTTTATGACCTAAAGCTCAAGAGCAGTTAGGTTTTGCAACAGGGGGGACGAACGGTGTGGCTGCCCGGGTGCAGAAAGCAAGAAGATTTCCGGGTGGGCCGGCTGATTTTAAAAATGGCTCTTCGCCTCACCCCCTTGAAGACGAAACGTGACACTAGGAGGTTCCCAAAGTCACTGGAGTTCCTTGTGTGGCGGAGAGCACGGAGCAGGCATGAAAGTCAGGTAAAAAAGTACAAAAAATAGGGGCTGGCTGGGGGGCATGATTACACAAGGTGATGAAGCAACAATACACAATGAGGAGAAGGCTTGGGCATTACATATATAATTGCTAAAAGCGGTGCTGGCTGGGGGCATACATACACAATGGGGGAAGGCTAGGGAAAATACACAAGGGTGCTTGATTATAATAGTCTACAATATATAAGAACATATTTTTGTTATAGTCCTGGAGATGCTCAACAACCCAAAGAGTCCATGAAGATCCCCAGGTGCTCTCCCATCCAAATACTAACCAGATGAAACCCTGCTTAGTTTCCAAGATCAAACATATAGAGGGTGGTATGGCCATAGGCATCAGCTGAGTAACCCTGACAGACTTAGAAGCACCATTAGCCAGGTTTACGAGGCTCTCCCCGATAGATGGTCAATCAGCATCACGTACATTTTTGGCTATTTTTTTTTTTAATTTTGGGCCATTTGTTAACCCCAATTTAACTCACCTTTTTCTCTATTCCAGCATTCCCTCCTTACACAAAGTCAGACACTTTCAGGAGGGGGTTGTTGTCTTCGGAGGTTGACTTAAATTTAGACACCTTATTGGGTGACTCCTCTATCCCCACATGAGTGGTAGCAAAAATCAAAACCCTCCTAGCCTATATTTGGTGAATTGCTGGAAACACCTGAACCCAACGTAGAAGGATTTTCCTTTTTTTTGGATCCCTCATCAATCCTATTTACATATTGACTACTTTTTCATACCCTACTAGCACATCTCGCTACTGCAAAGCATGCGTAACAAATGGACCCAAGATATGCATGAAACAGGATTCCCAGTGTTTCCTCCCCATGGAGATTATGAGAGAATTCCGGAACTTATTATTGACAGTTATATAACCTCTCACAGTCTGGTGATAAACCCTCTCTACCAAACAAGCTTGCACAAATCAAGGAATACCTAGAGAACATGGTAAGGCGCAAACCACCCCCAATCCCCCCCCCCCCCCGAGGAGGCAGAGTTCCTCTTTGGGAGACAGTGCTGAGGTTAGGAGTATCTACTCTCATGCCACACTCAAAAAACTCTTAACAAGTGCTCCTGGATAGACTCCCTATCCCATTGGATAGATATGCTATCTCATCTGCTCTATTATACATAACAGATCCCCTCCCAACCATGGCATATCCCTCCTCTACCAGCTCCTCCCCAGTTTTGTTGGGAAGTGGTAACTAGCCCTGGATGTATCCCTCATCCCAACATCAGTGCTCTATAAGCAGTATAGGCCAGGAAATGTCTTTCAAACTATTGGCTCACTGATATAAGACACCCTCACTGGTATTTCAGTATCATCTCAACAAATCAAATACATGTTAGGGATGTGGTGACACGCCAGGCTCCCTCCTTCATATTTGGTGGCAATGCCCAACTTTACCAACTTTATGTGAGTCATAACTATCCTGGGACACATTCATCTATGTGCGTCATGCTTCTTAGAACAGCCTAACCAATCTTATTACTGTCTGGGTGTGTTCTTGAAAAGAAGTATTTAAACAATCAAACGCTGACACACACAACACATAATGCTCTAGTAACATAGTTTGACTTTTTTTACTTTGACTAAAGTAAGTTCCAAATCAAGCTTTACTTCAACAAGTGTCAGTAAAATGAGACTGACAAGATATAAGTGGACATAAATTAAATAGGGCTGTATGATAAGAATGTGTTGTGAGGGTCACTCCTTTTATATATACATCTTAAGCATAAAAAGATATAACATCGTCTTCTAGATTCAGGGGAACATGCTTCTTATAAAAAATAAAAAAATAAATATTCCTCTTCTTTTAGGTATTTCCAACATTTCAAAATGTGAAAGAGGCACATGCATTTTCTACATCAGAGCCCCAGCTAGGTATTATCACACAATAACATGCATTTTCTATATCAGAGCCCCAGCCAGGTAATATCACACGGTAACATGCATTTTCTATATCAGAGCCCCAGCCAGGTAATATCACACGGTAACATGCATTTTCTATATCAGAGCCCCAGCCAGGTAATATCACACAGTAACATGCATTATCATATATCACAGCCCCAGTCAGGTAATATCACACAGTAACATGCATTATATATATATCAGAGCCCTAGCCAGGTAATATCACACAGTAACATGCATTTTCTATATCAGAGCCCTAGCCAGATAATATTGCACAGTACCATGCATTATCATATATCAGAGCCCCAGCCAGGTAATAGCACACAGTAACATGAATTATATATATGTTACATGTTATAAAACATATGACATACAGGAAAAAAGGGATACTCTTGGGAACCTCTCTCAGCTCACAGGCTTCTTGCTCAGCTTCGTTCTGAGTCTCCTGACCCAGCACTTCTGTTCACTGCGCTCTATTTTCTTAGACTCTTCTGACTATTGCAGCCCCTAACTAGTCATTCCAGAATTCCTTGTACCTCCCAGAAAGTGGTTCACCCGAACCCTCTTTCAAGAGATTTCCTGTATGACCCACTTATGGAGGAGATAGACGGTCTATGTGAGAATACACACATCTAATACATCTCCTACTTCAGCTGTCTGAGTTTTTCTTCCAAACCATATGTAGTGCAAATGACCTTACATTATAAAACCAGATGTCTCACCTTACAGAAACCCAAATTTTCCCAAAACCACTATGCATAAAATGTAATATCACATTTTAAAGTCCCCCTTCATTTCTTACAAGTCTACAGTGACATTACATCTAATTAAATAAATCCAGAGCACTAGCATTTTCGGGGATCATATGCCTTTATCATTGTGATATCTCTGCACAGGACGGGCTCCACCACACACACGCATATACACACACACCCTGGAGTGATAAAACTACACCCATAGTTAAACCAACCCTGCACAAAGTCTGCACAAAACATTAACTAAATGACCGATCTAACTTGTACGATCTGTAACTATCACCTGCAGAAGGACTACTAATGACATTTGGCTGTTTTAGCACCAGAGAAAAATACTGTGTTGCTGGTGAAGGTGAACATTAAAAGGTAATGCTTAAGCTATATGAAGGAGAAATTAGAAGACAAAATCTTTTTTGCTAAAACATATTTGCAACAACCTAAAATCCTCACTAGCCAATTCTTTGCTAGAATTTTTTTATTTGGTTGACAAATTAGAACTGCTGTTAATTTGACCGTACTATATGTATTGATTTTTAACCAAGGAGCCACTGTGTGCCTTTAAGACATCTGTGGAACTATAGGAAATATTTTGATGATTTAAGATTACCCACTTCATTCTCAGAAGCCAAATCTCCTTGGTTTGATATTTCTGAAAGTCTTGTATATACCGGTATATAAAAAAAATGTACATTGTCACATGTACCATACATTTGGCTTAATGGATTTCGATCACAATTGATTTCTACTATAACAGCATTTGTTGAGAGAACATGTAATGAAACATTTGGCCCATCAAGTCTAGTCATTTTTTTGAATAGAAAGTCTCAGACTTTAATCCATCCTTGCTCTTGACTTACATTCATGATAGCTTTATGCCTATCCCATACATGTTAAAATGCCCTCCCTGTATTAGCCTCTACCACTTCTGCTGGGATGCTGTCTCACTTATCTACCACCCTCCCAGTAAAGTAAAACAATAGCTGATTGTAAGGAACAAAATCTTTAATGGGCAACAAAATATACATGAATGGTTTAATTTATTTGAAAACTGCAGTCAGGGGCATATCTAGAAATCCCCCGGGCCCACCCAACTTCAACAGCTAGTCTGTGCCATCATTGCCCCCACACAACTGGTCTGTGCCTTATTTGCCCCCCCCTTCCAACATACAACACATAAACACACGTTCCATCTCACCCCACTTACACATCCATGCTCATACATACACACAACTACACATCCATGCATATATATATATATATATATATATATATATATATATATATATATATATATACATACACACACACACACATACATATACAAACACATAAACGCTTATACATATGTCCCACCTCCCGCCCCTGCTTACCTCTCATTGCTACTGCTGCTTTCTCTCTTGCTGATGGCGCACAGTGTGCAAGCAGCCTCTGTTTCACCACGGGGGTCACGTGATGTCACATGACCCCGATACACTCCTGTCCCCCCGTGCCGGTTCAAAATAGTTTAGAAAGGGCCCTATCAACATGAATCAGTACGGACCAGGTCGGAAGTTCCCTTTATAAACATCTTTGAACCGGAACGAGGAGACAGGAAGAAGGGGTCACAGGGGGCTCCCTAGAGGTAGTTACGCCAGTGATGGCATTTGTAATATATATAAACTCTGAACAGGGTTCTCATAAAAAGACCTTCCCAAGCAGATGATGGCTATCATGCAAATTCATGGGCCTCTAGGTAGCCAAACTGTATAAATTGTAAACTGTAGACTTGACTTATTTTGGCTTTGAGTCTCTAATAATTAGCTACTCAATGCTACACATAAAATTGGAATCAGTAAAGTTCAAGGAGTACACGTAAAGCATTCAAATTCCTACAAACTTGTTTCGTGCAATTGTAACATCAGGAAATTTTCAGCAATTTCTTTCGCATCAGCTAGCACATTCCCAAACCCTTCATCAGATCTGTGTTCCACCAAGTGATTGTGCAATTTTTTTCATTTCCTGAATACAGATTGATATGTTTAATGTTGCTTGCGGTAGTATTTTGCTCACTACATTCACCTTTATATCTTATACCAAATGACAACAAAACAGATGTATTTGAATGATTTTATCTTCACTGCTGAGAAACAAGCCTGATATTTGATGTTTATGTCCCTGTTCTCGTCATCAGAGATGTCATATAGTGCATCATATACATGAGAAAAAGATTATACTAATTTCTCCAGCGTTTATTGCTGGTATGAGTGACATGGTTTTTGTTAAGAGAGTGAAGAAGAGATAATACTTGGTCATATCATAATTTGATAACACTAGAGCTGAATGAGATTGGGTCCATGAAGGTTGAATGTAACTCTCTTATATAACAAAGAATATAAAGAGCACATTATTAAGACAACTGAATTTCTTTAAATAAAACAATTCTGTAAAAATATCTAATTCTACAATATGGTGTCCAAATAAAGCAGTGTTTAGTGGTCACTTATTCAACTAGCTCAAAAAATGAGAAAATATAAAGGCCCAGAATCATCTGATTTATATATTTTTTTTATTAACTTATCAAAATCAGAGGTTGAATAACCTACAAAACTACAGTTTAAATGATACTATACAGGCATTAAAGCTGATAAAAAAAATTGACCAAAAAACTAAGAAAGGTTAGAACAAATAATATGGTTACAAAGTTAGTGGATCCGGATAAGACACATATAACACCTGAACAGTGGTGTAACTAGAAACCACAGGGTCCTGGTCTGAAAATTGCCCTATGCCCGTGACTTCACCAGCAACATTTCTCAATGTGCCATTTCCCCCCAAATGACTTCATACCACCTTTGTCCCACACAGCTTATGATTGCCATCTTTGCCCCAAACAGCTTGCCTGTGCCCTCAATCAGCTCGCTTTTGCCATCTTTGCCTTCAGACAGCTTGTCTGTTCTATCTCTGTTCCCTTCCCTGTACAATCTCTATTCAATACACAGCTTGTCAGTGTCACCAGCTTGTCTGTCTAATCGTCTGGCATCAACAAATGAGGTCTGTTGGCAGGTATGCGGATGGAAAATGTGGCACAAAAACTAAAAATGTTTTTTTTTTTTTTTTTAATGTTGTCAACATTTTATTATAAGAATAAGAAAGTCGTGTAATTATGTGTCATGAGAATGTAAATAGTGTAGTTTTTTTAGAATCAAAAACTGCGACGTGCACAACAAACTGTAACAAAATAGAGAATTTGACCTGTATTTCTATCCATTAATCAAATCTCACCTCTTGACCAATCCTCGATGCACATCAGTTTTCACGTATCCAGTGTCTCATCCGCTCTAATTCATGATAATGAATTATTCGTTTTAACTATAGTAAATAGTGTAATCTATTGTTTAGGGAAGTGTTTCAGCCATGTATCCCACATGAAGAGCATTCTGTCACTCCTACCCGAGCTCCATGCATATATCTGTTCATTTATGTAATTTTTAGATACAATGTTTATGATATCTTTAATATCCGGTATAACTGCAGTCTTCCAGAGTTTCGCAAGCAAGGTTCGGTATGCAATGAAAATATGACTTGTCGGGAATTGGACAAGACAGTTCAATTTATCTATACCTATATTCAGTAATGCTGATTCAGGAGGAATTACCATTGGTTTGAAAAATGTAAAAGGTAAATGAGTGGACAATTGGCGACCCGCTCACCTGTTTCACCCCAGAGCAAAGCATCCAAACACTGTCAGTCCATGACGTTTGGCAGTGGACTTCCAGAGCTCAGACACTAGGACCTAGCATAAGCTGCCTACTCCGGCGGAGGTAGCAGATGTTGCCACACTGCAAACGGACCCAGCCATTGGGGTAGAAACTACCCTTACCATTAGGTACATTTTGGGCATGACTCTAGCAAGGAAGCGAACTGGCAGAAAAGAGACGCTGGCGCCACCAGCAGCACTGGAAATGGAAAAAGTAAATGAGTGGGCAATTGGCGACCCACTCACCTGTTTCACCCTAGAGCAAAGCATCCAAACACGTCCATGACGTTTGACAGTGGACTTCCAGAGCTCAGACACTAGGCCCTAGCATAAGGCTACACTGGCGGAGGTAGCAGGCGTTGCCACACCGCGCGATCCACACCGCAAACAGACGCAGCCAGGGGGAGAAACTATCCTTACCATTAGGGTCATTTTGGGCATAGCGAACTGGCAAAAGACGTTGACACCACCACCAGCAGAAGCAGCATTGGAAACGGAAAAGGTGAATGAGTGGGCAAATGACGACCCACTCACCTGTTTCACCCCAGAGCAAAGCATCCAAACACTGTCAGTCCATGACGTTTGGGAGCGGACTTCCAGAGCTCAAACACTAGACCCTAGCGTAAGTTGGCTACACCGGCGGAGATAGCAGACGTTGCCACACCGTAAAAAGTGCAACCAGGGGGATAAACTACTTTTACCATTAGGGAAAATTTACTTTCCAAGCTAAGAGCTGGGTACCCCAACTTGGGCAGATTGAATTAAAGAAAGGCAATCTGCTCCATCAGATGAGGTGCCAATGCGTGAGCGCTGTGGACTCAGTATGTTTCCAGTCACGGGCTCACTTTGAACAGTGGTTGGCGGACATGATAGTAGCTGCTGCGTAACCCATGAGAGTGCATGCCACACACTCTTCTTTTCATCCCAATAGCTAAGAGGACAACATTAGGCGCAGAAGGAACTTCACAGAGGTAAAGTTTGACCATTTCAGCTGCACTACTCTCCTTTCTGCTGCTAGCTCTGTCAGATGGTCCAACTGAACCGACACAACATGGACACCGAATCAGTTACGCAGCTCATTCAATTTATACTTAACCACAATTATTTCAGGTTTGGACAGGACCTCTACATCCAGAAAACTGGGACTGCGATGGGTACTCGAATGGCACCACAATACGCCAACCTCTTTATGGCAAAATTAGAAGAGGATTTCATATCCACCTGCCAAACAAAACCCCTGGTGTACCTTCGCTATATAGATAATATTCTAATCATCTGGACCGCCAGCAAAGAGGAACGTCTCACCTTCCACGAGAACTACAACGCATTTCACCCCACCATCAACCTCACAATCAGCCACTCACCCACAGAAATAAACTTCCTGGACACCACCATCAGCATCAAGAACAATACCATCCACACATCCCTGTATCGCAAACCAGCAGACAGACCGACTTACCTTAAAAACAACCGCATCTGTTCTGATACAGCAGATCGCGACAAACAGCTCCAGAAGCTAAGGGGAGACTTTATGAACCAGGGCTACAATGCCAGGATAATTGACAACCAGATACAGAAGGCCACCAACATTCCCAGAAAAAAATTACTAAAGTACAAAGAACATCATACTGGAACCCGTGTGCCTCTGGTTGTCACTTACCACCCCCAGGTAGAAGCTCTACGCAAAATATCTAAAGAACTTCAAGCAACACTACACAGCGATGACAGACTCAGGGAAATTTTTCCACAGCCTCCCCTACTTTCCTTCAGACAGCCCCCCAATCTTAAACAACTATTAACCAGGAGTGCCCTGAACAAGTCCACAAAAAAAGGCACTTTCCCCTGCCTACAAGGAAGGTGTAAAACATGCGCACACATCCACACTGTGGACATGGTGCCTATACCCAATTCAAATACACGCCATAAGATCAATGGTGCCTTCTCCTGCAAATCTTCTAATGTGGTTTACCTTATTATGTGTGCAAAGTGTCCAACAGCCCTCTATGTGGGTGAAACAGGCCAGCCATTGCATAAAAGGTTTAATTCACACAGATTCCACATCAACAACAAGAGAGCAGAGACACCAGTGGGAGAACATTTTTGCCAAAATGGACATAGCATCAGTGACATCAGACTGGCTATATTAATGGGACTGTTCAAAACTCAGAGGGAGAGAAAAATACGGGAGGTTAAATTAATACTTAAATTTAACTCTTTAAATGCTGGCCTCAACCGGGATAGGGAATTTGTATCCCATTATCACTTTGTAGATAACAAACCAGACATGCACACAACCTGACCCCATTAGAGTTGTGAATACCTCCTGACACCTCCTTTTATGACTCCAATCCACCTCTGATTTTAACACTATTGACTGATCAAAGAACCTTGTCTTGGACATTTTGATGTTATCTGCTTCCCAATTGTAACCATGCTATTTGACTGATACTTAAAGCAGTAGCGTACCTAGCGGGGGGCGGGGGGGGCGGTCCGCACCGGGTGCCGCTCATCAGGGGGGTGCCAACTTGCCGGCACCCGACACCCCTCCAGAGACGGACAGTAATGTCCGCCGCTGGAGGAAAAGGCTCGAAAGGGAGCGGTATCGGAGGTCTTTAACAGACCTCCGGCTCCCTTGAGTGATTTTAAGCCGGTTCCCTTGAACCGGCTTAAAATCACTCAAGGGAGCCGGAGGTCTGTTAAAGACCTCCGATACCGCTCCCTCGCGATCCGCGCGGCAACTGCTGCTGAAGCAACACTGAAGCCGCGCCCACCGCCGTCCGTGCCCTCTGAACCGGAAGAAGACAGAAGAAGAGGAGCGAAGAGGAAGAAAAGGAGCTGACTGCTGCAAGAAGAAAAGAGGAAAGGTAGGAAATCATTCAGTGACAGTGAGAGTGGATTGGTAAATGTGGATTGGTATGCGTGGATTGGTATGTGTGGAATCTGGATTGATATGTGTGGAATCTGGATTGATATGTGTGGAATCTGGATTGATATGTGTGGAATCTGTGGACTGGTATGTGTGGAATCTGTGGACTGGTATGTGTGGATTGGTATGTGTGGATTGGTAAGTGTGGATTGGTATGTGTGGAATCTGTGGATTGGTATGTGTGGAATCTGTGGATTGGTAAATGTGGATTGGTAAATGTGGATTGGTATGTGTGGAATCTGTGGATTGGTATGTGTGGAATCTGGACTGGTATGTGTGGATTGGTATGTGTGGAATCTGTGGATTGGTATGTGTGGATTGGTAAATGTGGATTGGTATGTGTGGAATCTGTGGATTGGTAAGTGTGGATTGGTAAATGTGTGAGAGTGATGGGTGTTATGCTGTACCATTTCCAATGTATTTTTCATTATATAATTATGCTCTAAAGTACATCATAACTCCCATCACTCTATACTGTTCCATACAGTGGCAGAGCTGGGAGGCAGGGGCCTTGCACCCCCACCGCAGGACTCCTGAAAGGTAAGTGAACTTCAAAGGGGGGGAGAGGGTAGATAGTTAGGAGGGGGTAGATAGGGAGAAGGGAGTGAGACGGGGGGATAGGGGGTAGATAGGGAGAAGGGAGTGAGAAGGGGTAGATAGGGATAAAGGAGGGTAGCAAGAATATTGAAAGAAAGAGTCAGAATGAGAGAGCGAAAATGAATGGATTAATGTGTGGATGAATTGTGTGAATGAGTGAGAGAATTAATGAATTTGTGAGAATGCATCAATGAATATGTGTAAATAATTTGTGTGAAAGAATAAATTATTGTGTGAATGAAAGTGAATTAGTGAGTGACTGTAAAAGTGTTTGTGTTAATCATAGGTGTATAGTTGATTTGTCAAAAAAGCAAAGATGGTATAACCAGGGTGTTTATGGGACAAAAATGGCACAGGCAGGGTGTTTATGGGACAAAGATGGCACAGGTAGCGTGTTTATGGGACAAAGATGGCGTACACTCGGCTGTTTGGGAACAATGCTGACTCATGCTGGGCTGTTTGGGGGCAAAGATGGCACGTCCTATGTGTGTGTAATTTGGGTGCTGGTCAGGTTCTATGTGGGCAATGTGGACACTGTTTTTTTGGAGGGTTATTAAAGAAAGCACTATTATATGTTCAGTAAATGTTATTTAAATGTATTTATTTTACTTATAAGTTATTAATTTATTTTTTCAGATTTTACAAATTGGTTACAAATTGGTGCAATAAATATTCTTGCCAACATAATTTTGTAGATGTCTTTACATTTGGGGGGGGGTGCCACTTACAGGATCCGCCCCGGGTGCCAAATACTCTAGGTACGCCCCTGACTTAAAGAGAGGTTTTTCACATTATTGTATAACATGCCTGATGAAGGGACCTGAGAGGTCTTGAAAGCTTGCTAGCTATACTCAGTTAGCCAATAAAGGTATCATTCAAACTCCACTTGTCTCCTAATTCTACGGCTAACACGGTACCAACTCTCATCTTTTATACTATAGTGAGGCACTGTGTGCAAACTGTCAACTATACAGCACTACACAGTTGACAGAAGCACTTAAAAACAAAAATTACTAAATTAATTCAGTAGAACTAAAGAAGAGTACGCTGTGAGAAATGGCAGGCTGAGGCTTACCAGTCTCACACAGAACAGCCTCTCTCTGTAACACTCATATGCAGCACAACAGTGTTGCCAAATTAGTCACAGCAAAAAAAGAAACCCTGGAGTCATAGGCGTAAGGGGAACATGACCCTGCCAGCACTACAGGACGGTGCACATGGTATTAGGGCAGGAAAGGGTTAACTCAGCAAGGGTTAGCACGAGGTGAGAATGCACAGGGAACGAGGGGGAAGTCACAAGGAACGTGACTGTAGGGGGAAGGGGACAGGGCTATAAAGCCCCTCTAAGCACACGTGCAAGGGGCAATTACTGAACACCACAGGAGCAGTTTCCCGCCCGCCCTCCCTCTTTTTGTCTTTTGCTTTGTGTTTTTGTTTTGGCTTTGTGTGTTTTTTCTTTCCCCCTTTCCCTCTTTCTTTTTGCAGGATCCGTTTTCTTTGCTGTGGCGGAGGAGTTCCCTGGAGAAGTTTGAATGATAATGGGAGTGGCAAGTTGATGGTTTTGGTTAGAGGTTAGAGTTAATGCCCTCCCTGTACAGGATTAACCAAAGCGTTAAGGTGGAGCTCCCCTATCCGACCCGCGGTCGCTTGGGCGATTGTGGTATCCGGCGGAAGGGGTAGTGTGAAGCCATTGTTTTGTGTTTAGGTTGGGAACCCTCAGCTGTTTGTACACAGGTGTACAGAAGACTGTATAGTATTTATACAGAAGTTATTATTAAAGTGTTTTTACAATAATTTATAAGATGTTAAATAAAGTTATGTCGAGACATTTGTTAAATAAATGTCTCGGCCTTTTCTAAATCCAATCCTGCTGGTGTCTGTCTCTTATTTCGGGTTTGAGAAATGGGGAACCGCCTGGGTATGGGCAGTGCAAGGGTCAAGAATAGATCTCTAATGCAAGCTCTGCTCTCATAAAGGCGGTTTCTGAATGGAAAAAAAGCAGCACAGCCATTGGACGAGACCCTCAGCATGATGTCACAAGAGCGAGCAATCTGTGTCCTCTTCCTCCTCTTCGAAAATCTGGCAGGCGCGCCGCGAAAACGAAGATGATCATGAAGAAACGAAGATTCTTCGTCTACGTTTTACCGCCGCTATCTTCTGTTCTTCATTTCTTCGGAACAAACACGAAAACACACTCTTAGTGTTCGTTTTTATGTTCGCCTGAAGACGAATGCACAAGTCCAATTTTGAGTACCAACATGTGCGGTGCTAGCAATGCTGAGAACTGAATTATTGGCACATGCTAACTAAGTTAAATTCTGTCTTCTTCTCATAAATAATAAAGTAGATACAGCATAATTTCAGAAAAAAAAAGATTTCATGTGGTCTGCCAATTTGGGTAATCTTGATCAGTTTGTGACCCAGATGCAAAACCTTCTACTTTTATTTCATACTTGAGTGCCATGATTCCCATGTTTGTTTTAGCCAAATTCCATTGCTTAGTTCGGCCTGCACTGTTATTTTCTTTCCTAAAATAGCCACCTATCAGTCTGCAAAGTGTTAAACTACGTTAGTTTGAAATAGGGAGATTTGATCTTTTTGTTCCGTCACTGGAAATGACAAAAAAAACGGCTGCCAGCCTGCCTAATATCATTAGATTACAGTATATCACAAAAGTGAGTACACGCTTTTTTGTAAATGTGATAACACTGAAGAAATGACACTCTGCTACAATGTAAAGTAGTGAGTGTACGGCCTGTATAACAGTGTAAATTTGCTGTCCCCTCAAAATAACTCAACATAGCCATTAATGTCTAAACCTTGGCAACAAAAGTGAGTATGCCCCTAAGTGGAAATGTCCAAATTGGGCCCAAATAGCCATTTTCCCTCCCCGGTGTCATGTGACTTGTTAGTGTTACAAGGGCTCATGTGTGAATGGGGAGCAGGTGTGTTAAATTTGGTGTTATCGCTCTCACACCGGTCACTGGAAGTTCAACATGTCACCTCATGGCAAAGAACTCTCTGAGGATCTGAAAAAAAAGAATTGCTGCTCTACATAAAGATGGCCTAGGCTATAAAAAGATTGCCAAGACCCTAAACCTGAGCTGCAGTACGGTGGGCAAGACCATACAGCGGTTTCACAGGACAGGTTCCACTCAGAACAGGCATCGCCATGGTCGACCAAAGAAATTGAGTGCACATGCTCAGTGCCATATCCAGAGGTTGTCTTTGGGAAATAGACGTATGGGTGGTTCCAGCATTGCTGCAGAGGTTAAAGTGGTGGGGGGGTCAGCCTGTCAGTGCTCAGACCATATGCCGCACACTGCATCAAATTGGTCTGCATGGCTGTCGTCCCAGAAGGAAGCCTCTTCTAAAGATGATGCACAAGAAAGCCCACAAACAGTTTGCTGAAGACAAGCAGACTAAGGGCATGGATTACTGGAACCCTGTCCTGTGGTCCGATGAGACCAAGATGAACTTATTTGGTTCAGGTGGTGTTAAGCGTGTGTGGCAGCAACCAGGTGAGGAGTACAAAGACAAGTGTGTCTTGCCTACAGTCAAGCATGGTGGTGGGAGTGTCCGGCACTGGGGAGCTAAAGTTCATTGAGGGAACCATGAATGCCAAAATGTACTGTGACATACTGAAGCAGAGCATGACCCCCTCCCTTCGTAGACTAGGCCGCAGGGCAATATTCCAACATGATATTGACCCCAAACACACCTCCAAGACGACCACTGCCTTGCTAAAGAAGCTGAGGGTAAAGGTGATGGACTAGCCAAGGATGTCTCCAGTAGGGCTGCAACTAACGATTATTTTAATAATCGATTAGTTGGCCGATTATTTTTTCGATTAATCGATTAATCTGGTAAAAAAATGCAATTTTTTTTTAATTTAAAATATTGTAATAAAAAACGTACAATTTACACTTTCATCTCTTTATCGCAATGGCCTCTCTCTCTTTATTCACCTTCTTATTTTACTGACATAATAATAAAAGCTACAAGAACCCAAACACAGTGTTTCTCAAACTAGGTTTTAATACAAAGTTATTAGTAAATATTAATTCATATGTTAACTATTTTTCATATTTAATAAAAACTATGAGAAAAAAGCCTTGTTTATATTTTCTTTTATTTACCAAACTGCCCCCAATTATGCACATCTGACCCCCAGCTTGCCACTCTGCCCCATATATGCCTTATACCTCCTATATGCCAGAGATTCCACTGTGCCCCCTGATATGCCTTATACTCCTTATATGCCAGTGATATGCAACTGAGCCCCCTGATATACCTTTTACCCCCAGATATGTCTTATGCCCCCCTGATATGCCTAATATCGATATGCCTTATACCCCTATATGCCTTATAACTTCCAATATGCCACTCGCCCCCATTTATGCCTTATACCTCCCTATATGCCACTGTGCACCTTGATATGCCCCCCATAAATGCCCTGCACCAACCTGAAATTCATTTTACCCCCACACACCACTCTACCTCCCCTATACACCACTCTAACTCCCCCAGATATGCCATTCTGCCTCCCTGAAATTCATTACACCCCCATACACCACTCTGCTACCCTGACATTCATTATACCCCCATACACCTCTATAACTCACCCACACAACACTCTGCATCCTCCCCCTCCCATACACCACTCTGCCTCCTCCCCCTCCCATACTCCACTCTGCCTCCTCCCCCTCCCATACACAACGCTGGCTCCTCCCCCTCCCATACACCACTTTGCCTCCTCCCCCCTCCCATACACCACTCTGGCTGCTCCCCCCTCCCATACACCACTTTGCCTCCTCCCCCCTCCCATACACCACCCTGCCCCCCCCCCTCCCATACACCACTCTGCCTCCTCCCCCTCCCATATACCACTCTGCCTCCTCCCCCCTCCCATACTCCACTCTGCCTCCCCCCCCATACTCCACTCTGCCTCCTGTCAGCAACGGAGGTTCACAAGACACCAGGGAGCCGGGTAGAGAAGCAGAGTGGCATATGGGAGGGGGAGGAGCCAGAGTGGTGTATGGGAGGGTGGCTCACATACACCCCTCTGACTCCTCCCCCCCATACACCACTCTGCCTCTCTCCCGACTCCCTGGTGTTTTGTGAACCTCCGTTGCTGACAGGCACTTTCACTGCAGCTTCATAGAAGCCTCAGCGTAAGTGAAGGTGAGTAACGGAGGCTGTCTGTGCACATCGCGCAGACTCCCACTGGCTGACAGAGAGGATCCTCTGCAGGAGACCTTGATTCTCTGTCAGCCGGTGGGGTCTGCACGATACGCACAGGCAGCCTCCGTTACTCACCTTCACTTACGCTGAGGCTTTTATGAAGCTGCAGTGAAAGTGCCTGTCAGCAACGGAGGTTCACAAAACACCAGGGAGTCGGGAGAGAGGCAGAGTGGTGTATGGGGGGGGAGGAGTCAGAGGGGTGTATGGAAGTGGAGAGGAGAGACGGAAGTTGTCTGTGCGTATCGCACGGACACCCACCGGCCGACAGTGAGGGGAATCCAGGTCCCCTGCAGCGTTGCAGGGGATCTGGATTCTAGTGTTATAATCCGATCTCTGTTTGAGGTCGGATTATATAAGGAGAGGAGTTTTTCAGAGCATTTGCTCTGAAAAAAACTCTTTTTATAATCGTTAAAAATCGATTCGACTAATCGATACTGAAAATCGTTGTCAACAATTTTAATTATCGATTATTGTCGAGTTTATCGATTAGTTGTTTCAGCCCTAGTCTCCAGACCTAAACCCTATTGAGCCATCATCCTCAAACAGAAGGTGGGGGAGCTCAAGGTCTCTAACATCCACCAGCTCAGTGATGTTGTCATGGAGGAGTGGAAGAGGACTACAGTAGCAACCTGTGAAGCTCTGGTGACTCAATGCCCAAGAGGGTTAAGACAGTGCTGGAAAATAATGGTGGCCACACAAAATAGACACTTTGGGCCCAATTTGGACATTTCCACATAGGGGTGTACTCACTTTTGTAGCCAAGGTTTAGAAATGAATGGCTGTGTGTTGAGTTATTATGAGGGGAGAGCAAATATACACCGTTATACAGGCCGTACACTCACTACTTTACATTGTAGCAGAGTGCATTTCTTCAGTGTTATCACATTTACAAAAATGTGAGGGGTGTACTCACTTTTGTGAAATACTGTATGTGTTCCATGTTTTTTTGTGTTGCTATACTACAAATCACAGTACTACCATAAGAAAGCAAATACAACTGATACATTTGGAACCAAATCATAAATACAGCAGAGGTAAGAGTTAACTTAAGGGACCAGACCTGACTGAATCTGCTTGCCATAACATGCTAACACCAGCAAAGCAACTTCTCTGCTTACCATTGTAGTAGTGGATAATTCCTCGCCACGCTCTTCTTTTTTGTTTTATTATAAAGAAGTATTCTGTTTTAAAATAGAAAGTATAGTCTGTTAAGTTAGGAGTAAATTCCATTACTATTTCAGGTAAATCTTGTGAAGTAATACTGTTCTCTTTATTTACAGAACCAGTAACATGTGCAGATCTAACATTCTGAGGATCATTTGGGTTTTTTCTCTAGTTGCCATTCTAGTTCTTAGCTTCGTTGTCCATAGGAAATTAGCCAAGGTATGTGGGTCAATGGTTCAAATGATAACTTTCAGGGAGGGACTCTGGCTCCTTGCTTCCCACCCGGTTATAAATACACACTACAACTCACACTCACCAAAACAGATACTCGCTAAAACATCTTCAATCTGCCATCACACATCACTTCCATCATATCTACCATGCATCACAACTCACCTTTTTTACACATACCACCTCATTACTCTCATCATGCCTATCACACATCACAACTTACTCCCATCTCACTCTTATCACACATTACAGCTACTCTCATACACACTGCTCGAATGGGCTGGCTCCGGGGCCCATCTGATAACTTTCATTCGATTATATAAAGTTTTTCTTTGTAACTGTTTTTTTTTGCTTTTGTGTTTTGTTCTCTCCCACCAGACTTCGTTGAAGTTCCCATTTGTCCCTTTGGCATATTTAGAACAAAAGACCTCATTTGTTGACTCAACAGCAGTTCATGATTCTAAGGACATTCATGTGAAAATAGACAAGATCTTAAATGCCATAGATCACACAATTTCTAATGCATCTTTTAAATGTTTAAATGACACAACCAGTGGTAAAAACAGCAGAGCAACCGTATTAGATTACAGACTGAAATATTGTACTGGAGATTCATTAACTGTCCAAGTTGACATGTTTGATTACATGGGAAAAAGGAAGACATACGGTGGAGACTTTTTAAGGGCACGAATATATTCCCCTGAACTAGGAGCTGGAGCTTCTGGAAGGATTCAAGATTTTAACAATGGGACATACAAAATTAACTTCATTTTATCTTGGGAGGGGAATATAAGAATATCCATTATTTTATTACATCCAAGCGAAGGAGTGTCAGCCTTATGGAAGGCAAGGAATATTGGATATAAATATATCATATACACTGGTTTATTTCTCAATGGAACTCGAGAAGTTTACAGTGAATGTGGATTTTATTTGGATTCTCAAGAAGAAAAATGTGAATATGCAGATAAGAGAGATGGGGAATTCTTTTACTGCATTAAACCCACAGGAGTCCCTTGTGAGGCTCTAATCTCAATGATGAGCAAGAACCGACCACATTCATATCTAACCAGCTTGGAGAAGGATGTCTTTACTCGGTAAATATGACTTTGTACTGTCACAGAAAGACAAGTTTTAAACAATTTTAATTTTACAAAGATATTACACATTTAAATACATTTTAAGGGAGTTTATTACCTAAGGCTTACCTTCTTCAGGTAATTTTTCTAGCGCTCTATTAGGTAAGGTTCTGTTATGTTTAAGAGTGAGTAAAACAGTTAATATATTCAACAGAATCTTTATTAGGTTTCTTCCAACCTGAAGTGGTTCCAGTGTATAGGGTCTCAGCTTTAGTCAATGACCATTTCCAAATTAAAGATTGTACATACAAAGTAACTCAACATTTTGTAAAACCCTCTCAAAAAGAAAAGCTAACAAAACTCCAACAAAAATTTTAATTTTCTACGTTATTATAGATTGTAGGCAGGGTGAATCCTAGACCAAATTACATCACAGGCAAGACTACACCCTCAATTTTTGTTTCCATTTTAGATAGCATCATGTGTTTACACAAACTATTCTGAGCTCTTAGGATGAAAGGATATCATGGAAGATGGAGGGGCACTGGAATTCCTGTTGCAATAGGACAGCCATTGGTTGCAATGTGAGAGTAGCCAATGTAGACAATGACAGTATACTAACTGAAAACTGATCTCTGAAATAGTAGTATAAATAATTGTTTTTTTATGTTTTGATTTCTGTACATGGAATGAAAGATCAAATATTGGTGTAGAAATCACCACAGAAAATGGAAGCATTGATGTTGTCAAATGTCAAAGTAAGTTTTCCTCAATATTTTCCTTTCAGTTAAATATAGTATATGTGCTATGATAGAAACTTGTTAATATGAACCTATTACCTTGTAGTGTTCCAGAGAATATAAACATTGACTTCTGTCTAGGGGCGCTTCAAAACACACGATCGCGAATCACTCATAAAAAATAAAACGAAATAAAAAAGAAAAAAGCAAATAGTGTGATACAGTAAAAAAGTTACTGGAATTTTTGCACAATGCTTCAACCGATATATAGATCTTTAGCGCGTGTATCAACCACCCTTCGGTATGATCACTGGTTCCTTAACCTCGCGTGCATGGAAGAAAAGAAAGATCCAATAGGGTAATATCTTTAAAACCACTATTTACGCGGTGAAGTAATGCACTCACGTTTAGATGGAAGATCACAAGCTCATCTGGTAGGTAATCTTGAGTTGATGGTGTCTGGGTGGAGTTCCTGGTGCAGCTTTGCTGACCTTCAGGTGCCGCTGAGTTCCAAAAAGTTGTTGCTTTAATATTCCAGTGTAGGTTTCTTGTAAAGTGCAAGTGCTTGTGTGGGCAGGGCCGGCCCTATAATGGGGCAGACTGGGGCAATTGCCAGCGCTATTTTTTTTTTTTTTTGAAGCGGAGGAGAGAGAGAGGGGCACCGAGTGGTTTTCGCTTACCCGCTCGGCGCCCCTCTCTCTCTCTCCTCTGCGGCGAGTCTCCCTGTTCGGTCCCGGTGCCGGCTTGTAATGCAGAGCGCCGGAAGTTACGTCAATTTCCGGCGCTCAGCATTACAAGCCGGCACCGTGGCAGAGCAGGGAGACTCGCCGCAGGACTGTTTAAAGGTAAGTACCGGGGGCGGGGGATCGTAGATTATGGCGTCGGCGAAGTTTAAAATGCCGCCCCCCGGCGTCGGCGGCGTTTTAAACTTCACCCCAGGCGGCGTTAAGTCTTCGGCCGGCCCTGTGTGTGGGTAAAATAGCTATTATGATATCAGTATACAGGGTGTAGTAGGTGGTGTATATTCAGCAGTGGATAAGCTGATTATATGTGTAAAATGATCAATATAAAAAATCAATAAATATATTGAAAAATAAATAAATAAATAATTTAATCCGGGACTTAGCCCTTACAGAACATTGATCGGCAGACCACACTATATAAGTGTTTGACAAGTCTGTCCAAAATCAATTGATAAAAGCAGTATAAAAATCATGAAGTGATAAAAACAACCAAGTAAAGTACAAAGTAAACAATCCTCTACGCGTTTCGCCAGTATCGGGCTTCCTCAGGAGGTATAGTATTGACCCAGTTGTGTTCGTCCTTTTATGTTCCCCGGAGTGCGTCATCCGCGTGATTTTCGTTCCGTCTGTCTCTTCGTTTGCTGCATCTATTCCCGGCACGTCGTCGCGTATTTCTTCCTCTTGCGTGCGTGTCATGTGACCTATACGTCCGTTCGGTCTTGCGTTCTTCGTGTTTGAATGGGTAATCGGGTGTATGAGTCTTCTTCCATCTCATATGATCGAATGGGACATCCGATGTATACATCTTCTATCTGCACGGAATCGGGGATCACAAGTCCCGGGAAATAAAATACACATTTAATGTATGGACATCGTAGTGTTTATTTTTTGTAGATCGCGGGGAAAGCGGGGAAAGCTATATATCGAGGGGTCTTTTCTGTAAAAGAAATATACGTGTATTTTGTCTTTGTCGATGGTTATAGGGGTAGATGTAACGAATAAAAAAATCATTTTAAAATAGGCAAAATGGAAATACGATAAAATAATTAAATCATATGGCCATATGAATATGGTTTAACAGGGGGCATCTATCTATACACACCACAATAAATAATAAAAAAACAAATAAGAGGAGGGTAGATCAAGACCCAGTGGATCCATGTAAGGAAGAGTGTATTGGTGGGTCAAAATATATATATACACAGATAATATATATAAAAATATATAGATAATATATATAAAAATATGAAGATATATGGAAAGAATAAGTAGTGCCAACACCATGGAAAGGTAAGTGGAACCTGCTAATACTAGGACAACATTGAAAAGGTTAGTAGAATCTTTTTGTATTATATACCTATGGAAAGGTAAGTAGGGTGTTATCAAGTACTCTATAGTATCAGACAAAAAATATATATATAGAGGTTTGAAGTGGAACTGAGACCACCGATAGAGGCCACTATATAAAAGACAAAATGTCTATTTCTAAGTTCAGGCCACCTTTTTTAAAAGTTTTTAATTTAAAAATCCATTCAGTTTCTCTCTTGGAGAGGTGTTCTATATTATTGCCCCCCCTCCAGTTGGGAGGTACCCAATCAATGCCGATGATTTTGAGTGTTTCTGGAGAGAAGCGTGAACAAGAATTACAATGTTTGGGTACACTATGTTTCGTGTTGAGATTTCGAATATTTCCTATATGTTCCAGGATGCGTTCCTTCATAGGACGAATGGTTCTTCCGACATATTGTAGCCCGCAAGGGCATTCTAGAAGGTATACAACATTTTTTGAATTGCAATTAATGAAGTGTTTAATACTATATGTTATACCCGTATTTGTTCCTAAAAAGCTATCAGTTTTTTTAGGAAGATGTGTACACATCTTAAACCAGAAAGAAGGACAAGATTACCTACCAGATGAGCTTGTGATCTTCCATCTAAACGTGAGTGCATTACTTCACCGCGTAAATAGTGGTTTTAAAGATATTACCCTATTGGATCTTTCTTTTCTTCCATGCACGCGAGGTTAAGGAGCCAGTAATCATACCGAAGGGTGGTTGATACACGTGCTAAAGATCTATATATATTGTGAGTGCAACGGTTGAAGCATTGTGCAAAAATTCCAGTAACTTTTTTACTGTATCACACTATTTGCTTTTTTCTTTTTTATTTCGTTTTATTTTTTATGAGTGATTCGCGATCGTGTGTTGTGAAGCGCCCCTAGACAGAAGTCAATGTTTATATTCCTTTCAACATTCCGTGGAGAGTGTTTATAGGGCTGCAGCTATAAACCTGATCAAAGAAAAAGGAAAGTATTTTTTGTTCTTGCCTTTTGACACTTGGTTTCACCCTTTTCACATTCTACACTAGTGTTCCAGAGAAGAGTATAAAGTTCTTATGTATTACATTACCCACTTACTGTCAAAGTAAGTTTTCCTCAATATTTTCCTTTCAGTTAAATATAGTATATGTGCTATGATAGAAACTTGTTAATATGAACCTATTACCTTATAGTGTTCCAGAGAAGGCAGAGTATAAAGTTCTTATGTATTACATTACCCACTTACTGCAGGGCAGCGCTTTATGTGAAATGTAAATGTGGCTCTAGACCCAGTGGGACTCTGGGAGGTGCTGCTCTCTGTTTTGGTATTCACCACCAGTTTATCTGTTTTTCCATCTCTGGAATCTGTCAGGGGCTCAGATTCTCTCTCAATCTGTTTTGCCCATGTAGGCCATTCCACATGCATGTTCTATTTTATATACCAGAAGGTCGGTGGTACAAGTAATTCTATGACTGATAGAAAATTGTTTTTGAGGGGGTGTGTGTGGATTAAGTTTCTGGTATCATATGCCCACATGTAACACATCTCAAACAATCGGTAGGATTCTCCACTGGTCTGCTAAATTGTGATTTAAATTGTGTACTTCACAGAGTGATATATAGGAGTATAAGGCATTTCTGGAGGCATAGTGGCATATAGGTGGTTAAAAGGCATATACTGGGGCAAAGTGACATATAAGAGGGTATAAAGGCATATCAGGGAGGCAGAGTGGCAAGCCTGGAGGCAGATGTGGATAACTGGGGGGCAGGTTGCCAAATAAAAGGAAATAAAAAAAATAGTTTTCCATGTGAATTCATATTTACTAGTAAAACATTTTTCCTATAGAGTAGTCTTATATTCAGGCTTTTTTCCTAAATTAATATTCAGCTTTTGGAGGGTCATCTTATAATTGCGCAAATACGGTATTTAGTGTCTCAAATTATGTCACATTTATATTTTCAGGGAATACTACAAAAGTGAAGTCAAAATGTGCTATTGGAATGTCTCCACCATTTCCAGGTGGCTATTTCTTGAATAACATTTGGCACTCACTCTTCTGCAACCTTTCTTCATATGAACCATTGTATAACATCAAAACATGCTTATCTGGGAAAATGATTTATCTCATGGGAGATTCAACTGTTCGTCAATGGATTGAATACTTTCCAAAAGTCATGAAGGGTAAGTGTTTACATAGTAGGGATACACATATTGGTGAATAATTGTAAATAAATTCTAAAAACTGTGCCTGATTTACTATAGTAATGAATTATGATGAAAATATGTACCTTCTACAAAACCCCTGACATAATCCTAATCCTGAGTACTCGATAGCCTTACACCGGTTTATGATAACACTGTTCTAACACAGTCATGTCCTAACAGGCTTTAGTGAAACCATCCCTTGTTCACATGAGACTCTTGAGACTAGGCATCAATAGTGAGAAATTGGCATTTTGCAATATGTGTTTCAGTCGCATTGACATTTTGTGGTCCATAACTTCCCTGCTGGGCTAAGAGAAGAGCCAGCTGTCATGAGAAACAGAAAACATGTAACTGGGGGTCTTTTAAACCATATTTCAGTGATCGTTTTATTTGACAGAAGATATTGTGCTATAATTCAGTAAATATAATAAAAAGGTAACCAATACCATACAATTGTGATTCATGGACTCCACAGTTAGATACTTTTCACAAGTAGAAACCCAGGCTATTTAGTGCAGAAAAAGTTTCTCTCATGGTACAGGAGAAGCTTGAGCCAAGTGTTTCCTAGCTCACATTCTTTCATTCTTGGTGAAATGGGTCCAGGCAGATGTTGGGCTGAAACCCACACTGGTTCTCCCAGCTATAACTGTCAGCAGGACAGAAAGTTCAATACATCTCTGTAGAACTTAGTAAGACCCCATTGTGCATCTTAACATGTTCCATTTCAAACAGAGTATCTTTAAATGTTTGATGTACCTCAGCCCACTCTAGCTATCCCAGCTATATCAACAGGAACTTCTGGGAAGTGTTTAAAATCATGATTCCTATCCGATACCAGATAAAGCCTATTCCAATAATTTTTACATACATTTATTTCTTTGCCAGACTTGAAATTTTTTGATCTTCGTGGAAGCGGAAAGCTCAAGACACTTTTAACTGTGGATATGACCAGAAATGTGTATATTCAGTGGAAGAAGCATGGACACCCATTGGTGACTCAACACTTGTTTACTCTTAAAGACTATGCATCTGTCCCCCGTGAAATTGACCGCCTTCCTGGTGGACCCTACACTATCATTGTTATTGCTCTAGGACAACACTTTAGACCTTTTCCTCTGTCTTTGTTCATCAGACGAATTCTCAGTGTACGTGAGGCTTTAGAACGTCTTTTCCTGCGAAGCCCAGACACTAAGGTCATCATTAAGTCAGAAAACACCAGGGAAATAACCACAGATGTAGAACGATTCAGTGACTTTCATGGTTACATTCAGTATATTTTGATGAAGGATATCTTTAAAGGCCTTAATGTTGGGGTAATTGATGCTTGGGACATGACCACAGCTTTTGGTTCATATGATGTTCATCCTCATGAAACCGTCATTAGGAACCAAATTAATCTGTTTTTGGCCTATATATGTTAATTTAAAAAATTGCTGTAATACATACTAAATAATATAGAATTTTAGTTTTTGCTTGGGTTTACAATTACGTTTTGTAACTCATAGAATGATTTTCATCTCATTTTATAAACAACTTCAATTCATTGATTTTCCATGAGCAGATAATTCTCAAACACAGGTTATGTTGTTTGGAATATTCCATGGTCTATGGCAGGTTGAACGCGTATTAAGATAATTCTTTAAAGAGAAGGTAAACATAACGATTTGACATCTAGCATGTTTTTCTTCTATTAAGGGTGGTGTATTTGGGGTCTGTTTGCCTTAAGGTTTATTTTATTATCCTTCCCACTGCACATGGGTTTGGAAAAGAGTGAGCCCCTTATTTAATATAGGATTCTGGAGACCCTTGTTTATTTTATTTAAAATATAAGTTAATGTAATTATTTATTTAGAGTTAGTCATGCTAATTTTACAAGTTTCAGGTGAGACCTTTTGAATTGTCCTTTTACACAGGACCAACAAGCAGTATATATTATTTGAAACTTTATTTGCAGTTTTTCCTCACTCTTTTGTCTCTGCCTTCATATCACACAGTGGTCAAGAAGCATGCCTATGGTTGATTAGGTATAGGGGATTATAACTACAGGCAGAAAGGAGCCTTCAAAAAATGAAAAATGCTTCATGGAAGTTCTTAATCTCCACATCACAAGTGTTGTTGATGTATGCCACATGATCACTCAATGTGAATTGCCTTTAAAACTTAAAGGGACAGTTTACTTTCCCTGATACTCCTACTAAAGAATGCATATTAATGTACTCTTAGTAATATTCATTTTTCAAAATGATAAAAAAAACACTCTCTCTCTGTGTCCCCTAGTGCTGTCCCTGCCTTCTATCTGTCCCCTACCTGCTTACTCACCTTCTCCAGCAGTTTCCTGGTCTGCTCTGATCTCTCTGCAGACGCATTCACCATGCTGACAAGTAGCAGGGAGGAAGAGGGGGGTGTCAGTATTCACATATTAATTATGCTACACTTGAAATTTTTTACTGAAGGGGTGGTGGATATGTGAAACAGTGTTCCAGCAAAAGACACTTGAGGTCCACATAACCTCTGAGACTTGTACTTTTATTTAATGTAATAAAGATTTAATTTACTGAGGGGGTGGTGGATATGTGGAACAGCCTCCAAGCAGAGAAAGGGTAATGTCCACAGAATCCCTGAGACATGTATTTTAATGTAATCGAGTGTTACTTACTATAAGGAATGTACTTTACTGAGGCGTTGGTGGATATGTGGAACACCCACCAAGCAGAAGTAACCTGATACAAGCGTTCACGGTCATGAAGATACAGGGCAAATTAACATTTTTAATATTCATACACACGACTTCTTGTGCGGCACCATATCTGAGCGGTCGCGCTATGTTTGAGTTCCCACAGCAGCGAGCCATCCGTCACCATCTCCGACTCTGGTGGGATAGACATCTGTCCTGCTAGTTTCTACGTTGCTTGCTGGAGATGAGGTTGCTGGCCAACTTGAGCTTCCATTCGCCCAAGAGCTCACCAGCTCGTCAGAGTGCTTAGGCCCCATGTTTTAGATTTTAGAAAAGCTTACTTTTCTAAAATGAAAATATGTGTAGAGGAGTCATTATCGGACTGGCACAATTTAAATGGCGTTCAGGAGAAATGGGATTTTGTAAAAGCTGTATTATTGAAGATAACAGAAAATTGTATTAGGCTGGTCAGTAAGAGTAAAAAAATTAAAGAAACCACTGTGGTACTCTGCAGAAGTGGCCAAAATCGTAAAAGACAAGAAGTTAGCCTTTAGTAGATACAAAAATACCCAAAGTGAGGAAGATAGACAGATCTATAAAATTAGGCAGAAACAGGCAAAGAAAGTTATAAGAGCTGCCAAATCACATGCAGAAGAGCGAATTGCCCTCTCAGTAAAAAATGGAGATAAAACATTTTTTAGATATATAAATGAGAAAAGGAAAGTTAAACAAGGATTAGTTAGACTAAAAACAAAAGGCATATATGTAGAAGAGGATAAAGGTTTAGCTGACTGCCTCAATGAATATTTCTGTTCAGTTTTAACAGATGAAAATGAAGGGATGGGACCTCGTTGGGAAAAAAAAGACTGAATTTGAAATATGTGAGTTTATCGAGGCGGAGGTGCTACTTCAGTTGTAGGTAAAGTCGATGGGGCCTGATGGGATACACCCCAAGTTATTAAAAGAGCTCGGGGGTGAACCAGCAAAACCGTTAACTGATATATTTAACGAATCATTGGTAACGGGAGTTGTCCCTGGTGATTGGAAAGTAGCAAATGTTGTGCCCATTCACAAAAAAGGCAGTAGGGAGGAGTCAGGCAACTACAGGCCAGTTAGTCTTACATCTGTAGTGGGAAAATTAATGGAAACAATGTTAAAGGAAAGGATTGTTGAACATCTGAAGTCACATGGGTTTCAAGATCACAAACGACATGGGTTTTCCTCAGGAAGATCTTGCCAAACAAATCTTGCTGATTTTTTTGATTGGGTGACTAAAGTAATTGATCAAGGTGGTGCAGTAGACATTGCGTATCTGGATTTCAGTAAGGCCTTTGACACTGTCCCACATAGAAGACTTATAAATAAACTGCAATCTCTGGGCTTAGATCCCAATGTTGTTGAATGGATTAGGGAGTGGCTGAGTGACAGACAACAGAGGGTTGTAGTCAATGGCGTATATTCAGAACAAGGTCTTGTTACCAGTGGGATACCCCAGGGATCTGTACTTGGACCCAATCTCTTTAATATTTTTATTAGTGATATTGCAGATGGACTTGATGGAAAGGTATGTCTATTTGCTGACGACATAAAAATTTGCAACAGGGTTGATGTTCCTGGAGGAAGAAGCCAAATGGCAAACGATCTAGGTAAACTGGAAAAATGGTCAGAGCTGTGGCAATTGGCATTTAATGTAGATAAATGCAAAGTAATGCATCTGGGGCATAAAAACCCAAGGGCAGAGTATAGAATATTTGATACTGTCCTAACCTCAACGTGTGAGGAAAGGGATTTAGGGGTAATTATTTCTGAGGATTTAAAGGTAGGCAGACAATGCAGTAGAGCAGCAGGTAATGCTAGCAGAATGCTTGGTTTTTTAGCAAGAGGTATTAGCAGTAGAAAGAGGGAAGTGCTCATGCCGTTGTACAGATCACTGGTGAGACCTCACTTGGAGTATTGTGTACAGTACTGGAGACCGGATCTCCACAAGGATATAGAAATGTTGGAGAAAGTGCAGAGAAGGGCTACTAAAATGGTTTATGGATTACAAGATAAACCGTACCAGGACAGGTTAAAGGATGTTAACCTATATAGCCTGGAAAAAAGACGGGACAGGGGGGATATGATAGAAACATTTAAATCAACAAGGTAAAGGAAGAGAGTTTATTTAAAAGGAGAAATACTACCACAACAAGTGGACACAAGCATAAACTAGAGGCGAAAAGGTTTAATGGTAACATCAGAAAATATTACTTTACGGAAAGGGTAGTGGACGCATGGAATAGCCTTCCAGCAGAAGTGGTAGATGTTAATACAGTGAAGCATGGGATAGGCATAAGGCCAAGCTAGATATAGGATAAGGGCAAGCACTAAAAGGAAAGTACTCAGAGGTTGGGCAGACTGGATGGGCCTACTGGTTCTTATCTGCCGTCACTTTCTATGTTTCTGTGAGTTTTTAAGACCCATTTTGATCTGTTAGATTCTTGGAGGGTGTTGAATCCACAGGGGAGGGAGTAAACCTTTGTTTCTGGAATACATGGTTCCCTTTCTTTCCCTTTGATTATTTTCTTATCTAACCAGGGTTGTCGCCCCATGTCTTGAGGGGGTATTGACGATACAGATCTCTGATCATGCTCCAGTTACCCTGAGACTTTAATGGCTCTGTTTAATAGTATATTTAGTGGGGACATTCAGCTAGAATGACTGAGCCTCGCAGCATCCTGCTACCCAAACCAAAACAAGTCATTCATTGGTGACTTCATACAGGCCAGTCACACTTCTAAACCAGGATTTGATCTTTACAACCATATTGGCACAGAGGTTTCAACCTATACTTCCCGATAGCTTACATGATTTTACAGCGGGGATTCATTTGGGGGAGGTAATCAGTGGTAAATATTAGGGCAGCAATAGCCATGGGCGTAGGAACCCCTAAAAATTTGTGGGGGTAGCATTTGTACTGGCAGGGTATATTCTTGTTGTGTGTGTGTGTACAATTTCCTCACAAAAAAGTATCATGTTCAGTTTTCACAGAGAAGTTCTATATTAAACAAACAGGTCAAGGAAAATTAACCAAAAGTTTGGCATATATTTCAGTGATTTTAACAAAACAAAAGATCCTACAGAAATACAGTTTCTGCATTTGTGGTCTGGGAGCAGGCAACACTTAAATACTATTAATATCTAAATAGAAACATTTTATTAACACAGGTCGGTTGATGCCATGAGTTGTAGTTTTAAGCTGCCCTAATAAAGTAAGGTAAATAAAATACAAATTTACACAAAAATCAAGTGCTCTCAGTATTAATCTGTATTTATTAAGATTGTATGCAATTGAAGAATTAGTGTTTTTCATGGCAAGTCATCCCCCAGAGATGTAACCATGTTTGAATAAAAAAAGTTGTAATAATGCTGGGTCTCAAGTACTGGGACACCTGACCATTCTGCCAACAGGGACTTTTATGACATTGCATTATAAATACATAGACATTAATATGTAGTTGGCCCCACTTTGCAGCTATAACGGCTTCCACTCTTCTGGGAACGATTTCGACAAGATTTCGGAGTGTTTCTGTAGGGAATTTTTGCAACCATGCCTTTATGGACCTTGTTTTGTACACTGGGGTACAAAACTAGCTTAGCACACCGACATTTTTTCTTTTCCCTGTTCACACTGGGGCACAGTCATGATGGAATAGAAAATGACCTTCCCCAAAACCGTTCCCACAAAGTTAGAAGCATAATGTTGTCCAAAATGTCTTGGTATATCACCTCCAGCTCATAAAACGTTCTACTGGATGAATGGGAGAAAATTCCTACAGAAACAGAAAAATCTTACAAGCACAGATGGACCCCAATGGACACGGCCACAGAGACTACTATGATATATTGAAGTAACCATCTAAGACTCCTAACACGTCATGCACACAGGAACTTATCCACACACTTAAACACTTGAGTAACATACACACACACACACACACACACAATACACCCCAAAACATTCCAACACTAATACCTAAACACTGATAATTTTGTCCTAGCGCCTAGGTGTTTGTGAGCCAAACCGGTGGCCGAAGCACATCTTCGGCAAAATGACGAAATTAAATAAAAAAATAATAAAACAAAATCCCCGCAGGGGCCGCACTGCTTAACTGTGTGTCTTACTGTGCAAGCAGCGTCTCTTGTGCTGGCCACAGGAAGCCAGAGGAGTCACATGAATTCATCTCACATCACATGACTGCTCCATTCCTCCTCCCAGTGAGCAGGACAAGAGAAGTTCGTGCAGAGAGAGAGAGAGAGAGAGAGAGAGAGAGAGAATCAGCAGGGCACCTATGGAAGTCTGCGTGTGAGAGATCTGCAGTGCAGGTAAGGGGGTAAAGGAGGGTGTATGAATGAGTATATGAATGAGTGTGTGTGTGTGTGATAGCATGGTTGTGTAAGTGGGGGGGGAGCATGGCACAGGGGGCTCTAAGTGATGTGCAGCATCAATACACAAGGGGGGCAGCAAGCCAGGTTTCGGCATGTACTCCTATCATGCCAAGTCAGCCAGTACATGCTGGAACCTGGGTATGTTTGGGCAGGACTGTGATTGCTGAGTGCTGGGGCAAAGTGTGAGTGCTGGGGCAAAAAAAAGTCCTGGCTCCTAACCTTTTTAGCTGGCTCCTAGATGTAAAACAAAATTTGTCAAGCCCTGTACTAACATACCCATAAAAACAGATGTGCACAATAACATACGCTATCATACCCAGACACACATTGAAACACATCCTTCACTTACGCTGCCTACCCCTAGATGTAACACGTGGCGCTTTGTATTAGTGATGCCCTAGACCAAGTAGCACCCCGCAATATTCTCGTGTCCAAATGCTACATACAGTGACAGACACACACTAATTTTAACCAGAAATAGGCCTGGATTTAAACATGTGTTACAGGGAATCATTCTCTTCCCTTTAAGTACAACATGCCTGTTCATATACACACACACACACACACACACATATACATATACACTGCTTTTACGCATGCCTGCACACAAAAACACACAAATACGCTGCAATTGCCTGCACATACACACTTGCCAGTACTCACACATATGCACTACCCTTATACATGCCTCCCCATAAATATACACTGCCCTTGCACATACTTACACAGACGTATACACTATAAGACAAATACACTCCTTATATACACACACACGTATGCACATACACTGCCCTTTTATACGCGTGCCCATACACACACATATACACACCTGCCCTATACACACACACACACACGCCCAAGTGCCCATACACATTCATAAACATTGCCCATATACATGCCTCACCATATGTACACACACACACATCTACCATCAGACCCCCCCTTCGTTTTGCACATCAGACCCCCCTTCGTTCTTCACATCTCTTACCTTTCTCTTCCTCCTTTCTCTTCCTCCTGGTTTGCCGCTCACTCTCAGTGCAGTTGCGCACAGCTGTTTATGCTGAGCGCCGGGGCTGGGATATAAACGTCATATCTCGTCGTCCGGCGCTCAGTGACAGAGAGCACACTGATAAGCGTTACCTTAATGTTGGACTGGTTAGGGAAATCCGTGACCTCCCTAACCAGTCCTGCAGGCTGCAGCTGCTGATCGGGCAGCTGTGCAGCCCCTCACAGCTGCGCCTGAGGGCACTTGCGTCACTTACAGCCCTGGGGGGGGGGTTCTCTATTATCGGTCCCCCCCGCATGATTTCCTGGGGGGGGGGTCTGTCCCCCCCGGTTCCTACGCCGGTGGCAATAGCAGCAGTACAGGCCAGCTCCCTTGAAGGCTTGGATGAACATGCTCTTTTAGGGATGTCTGCTGCCTCCCTTATTGTTTGCCATCACCCTGGATCCTGTCAGATATATACAGTCATGGCCAACAGTTTTGAGAATGACACAAATATTAGTTTCAAAGTCTGCTGCCCCCTTTAGATGATGGCAATTTGCATATACTCCAGAATGTTATGAAGAGCGATCATATGTATTGCAATCAATTGCAAAGTCCCTGTCTTGAAAATGAACTTAGCCCCCCCAAAAAAAGGACCAGCTGACATGTCAGTGATTCTCTCTTTAACACAGGTAAGAACTGTTATGCTGATGGAGTTAAAACAGACTGGAAGCTTTAAAAAGGAGCATGGTGGGATCTAGGAAGTTGAGAAAGGCAGCTGTTACTTTTTATTTCTAGACCCTATGAAACTATCCCCCTTGCACTAGGGAAAAAAGCTTGGACTAGCTTGAAATGCTTTTGAGGAGTAAGGTGGAGTCATGAGATATAAGATTTATTTAAAGATTAAATCCAGATCTCTGCCCTTGTCAAATCTCTACTTTTGGTTTCTTCTTGGCCCCCTCCGCCATAGAATATCTTGGGATTTAAAATCCAAATAATCTGTTTCTACTATAAAGGCTAAATATCTCCTCCAAAGTAAATCAACATTCAGTCTGAATCACAGGCTTGCGATAAATTGAATTTAACCTTTTCAGACAGGATTACCCCGATTAAAACAGTGAGCTTCCCCAAATTGCTAAATGCACTTCAGGTAGTAATTCTTTTACACATTTATGATAATAAAAAATTTCAAATGTTTGCCAAGTTTATATGGAAGAGTAAGAGATAGAGGATAGGCATATCGTGGCTCCAGCAATCTAAATCAGATGGTATCGAATTTACCCATTCCATTGTTCTACATTATGGCTGCTTTGGTGAGGCACACAATTAACTGGCTGCGTCACAATCCGGTGTTCTGAAATTTGGAAACCCCCTCCAGCTGCAGTACCAAATGTAATAGTGCCATCTACAAAACATATGGGCACACTGGGCAGATGCCCAAAGACCCCGCGCTATGGGGGCCCTCTGATGAATCACATTGCTGCCATTAGTGTAATTCTCCACGAAGCCCATAAAAAAAAAATTAAAAATTAAAAAAAACACAGTAGAGTACCTGTCGAGTGGAGAGGCCGCCTACCCTGAGCTGGTCTTCAGGGCCGCTCTGAGGCAGGTATAAGATTGTGAACTCCCCAACCAGTCCCGCTCAGCTGAAATGATGAACCTCGCGCTCCAACAACTGGATGGAAGACGAAAGATGAGAAAGGTAAGAGATGGGGGAAAAGGGGTGCAAGGGCAGTGTATGTATAAATATATATATATAATAAAAAAAAAAAAAAAAAAAAAAAAAGTGGTGGAACTTATAAGTGCACCCCCCAGTTTTTTTGTGTTACCTTATGTGTAGGGCTGCAACAACAAAATCGATAATAGATTATGAAAACAGTCAACTATTTTCATTATTAGTATCGATTGATTTTTACCGTTTTATAAAAATTAGTTTTTTCAGAGCAAATGCTGAGAAAAACTCCCCTCCTTCTATTATCCGACCTCAAATACAGATCGGATTATAACACTAGAATCCAGATCCCCTGCAGCGCGCTGACATCCTCCGCTTCTCCCCCTCCACTTCCGCTAGGGCTTCTATTACTGAACGCCGGCGTCACGTGACTTTCCGTTGCTCCATCATGGAAGCCCCAACGGAAGTGGAGGGGAGAAGCGGAGGCTGCCTGCGCACAGACCCCCACCGGCTCCCAGAGAGGATCCAGGTCCCCTCCGCTACTTTCCTTCACTTACACTTATATTAACCCCTGGTGGGGCAGATAGATCAACAGAACAAAAGAAGATAAGGCATATCAGGGGGCACAGTGACATTTTAGGGGGTATAAGGCATATCAGGGGGGCACAGTGGCATATCGGAGAGTATAAGGCATATTGGGGCACAGTGGCATATCAGTGACATATAGGGGGCTATAAGGTATATCAGGGGGCACAGTGGCATAAAGGAGGTATAAGGGATATCAGGGGGCACATTGGCATCTCTGGCATATAGGAGATAAGGCATATATGGGGGCAGAGTAGCATATAGGAGGTATAAGGCATTTCTGGGGCAGAGTGGCAAATAAAAAATATAAACAAGAGGCATTTTTCTCAGTTTTTATTAAATATGAAAAAATAGTTTACACAAATTAATATTTACTAGTAAAACTTTTTGGTATTTTGATAAAACTAAGTTTGAGAAATAATGTGTTTTGGGTTTTTGTACCTTTAAAATATAGCTTTAATTATGTCAGTAAAATAAGAAGGCGAATAGAGAAATGCCATTGTGATAGAGATAAAAGTGTTAATGACACATCTTAAATGTAAATTAAAGTTTTTATTTTAAATAAACAAAATTCGTATATAGTTTTTTTAATCCGATTAATCGAAAAAATAATCGGCCAACTAATAGATTATGAAAATAATCGTTAGTTGCAGCCCTACTTATGTATCCCCCTATATATTTTACCTAGGGTCACCACTGGTTGCTGAGGACCTCTTTCATTGTTTTTGGACCTGCCCTGAGGTTGTTTTTTTTTTTTTTTTTTTTTTTTGAGGGGGCGGGAGACATAGCGATGCCGGGTGGGCGCCTCTGTGGTGTGGCCATACATCTTACCCCAGAGATAGCGATTCTGGGAGTTATGGGTGGGATGAGGTACCCTTATTCAAGGTTCTTGCAGATCCTTTTTGCCACAGCCGGAAGACCATCTTGCATCCATGGATCCACCCCTCCCCTCCCTTTTTAATGCCATCTGGCATTCAGAATGGATTGGTTGGAGTCTACCTTAAAAAGAGGCCAAACCAGGGAAGTTATATGATATCCGTTTCCATTAAATGGATTAATTTGATTACTTGCCTAAAATCTGCTCGTCCAATACTTTTCAACAAACCAGTTGGTTATGTGAGCAGCCCGTTGTGGATGGGTGCCCCATCCAACTATAGCACCCACCGAAGCACTTTAATAAGTCAATAATTAACCGCACACCTGGAATAACAAATCTCACCTTGTTTATTATTTTCTGTCTTTGTTCAAATATAGAAAACAGTGGCTGAGGTTTACAATGATCATTTTAGTTTTATCATCTATATTCATTGTCTAAAAACATGTGTTATTAATGTTATAACATAACATTGTTTATATGTTCTGTATTGGAATTGCTTTTCTTTGTCAATAAAAAAAATATTCACACACACAGCGATACAAAAAATATATCATAAAAAGTTTTTTTTGTATAAACAATAAATTGCCAAATTATTTCAAGAAATGTGCCAGATTTACCACAAGGCTTCCTCAGAGGTGTTGCATTGAATGACAAACAACCCTGGAAGAGATTTAGAACACAAAATATACCAAACAAGGGAGGGAGAAAAAGGGGTCAATCTATATGAGAATGTACAGGGTGCTAGATGTACAAAGATGGCACATACAAGCTGTTTCGGGGGGGGGGGTGCAGACAAGCCGTTTGGGTGCAAAAATGGTGCAGATAAGACTTTTGGGGACACAAATATTCTGTGATGAAAAGGAGGGATCATGAGAAATGTGTCAGTAGCTGATTGATGCAAATGGAGACAGTGGAGATCTCCCATTCTAAGTCATCCCGACTAGCAACCAATTTAGATTTACACTTTATATTATATGGCCGCAACGGTTTGGACACTGGGCTAGTTCTACTCAGTAGTACCCAGTTGTGGATGGTCTGGCAGGTCAGTAAATTGCAATGCTTTTTTATTTTTTGCATTAGCGTATATACCTATTCACCCTTATATCTATAGGCTTCTTGAGGTTTCCATGTCTGGTGGAAACGTTTCTCCAACAGGGTGTTAGGGGGATCTACAGCTAACTCATATTTGTTAACAAAACAAAGCAATAATTGAGTGCATGCCCAGTAAATACCATTCAAAAAGAACATCTAATACTATATGGCCATCTCTTGTTTAGCCCGCGGCTACATCAAAGTATAACTAATTCCAGATAGAGATCGTATGCATAATACTAGGGCAGGATGGACAAAGCAGAAGCCATCCTGTTATTGGGACCCATATATAAGGACTAGGGGAATTAGGGTACATCTTTTTGCAGAAGAGGGTTGTAGTTGAGCCTATAGAGATAGGTTAGATAAGGCTTGTGTAAGGTAAAGGAAATGTTTAGCTCAATTGTTTTAATCTTATGTTGTGGCAAATGTACTGCAAGGGCTTCTGATTTATGAAAATTAACTTTAAAGCCTGCCAGGACCGAATATTTTTCAATCATCTGGAACAAGAACTGAAAGGTTGTCGTCACGACCACCCGCATAATGGCACTCACCGCAGGAGTTATTCTGCCCAATCCCCTGATACCAAGAGAGAGGCCCTTAGTAACAGAACCAGGACTTAGAGGATCCCAACAGTAAGGAGGCCAAGCGTGGGCAGGTAGATATAGGTACTGAGTAAATAAGGTGAAGGAATCTCCAGACGAACCCCACAGGTAAAATGGTGCCGAAGGGTTTGACACAGAACAGGTAGTACAAGCCTGAGGGTCGAGACACGGAGCGGGAAGTCAGACAAGCCAAACTGGTACATGAATCACCGGGCAGAGGTACAGAATCAAAATCCAAAGAGTAGTCTGGCAGGCAAAGGGTCAATATTAAACGAAGATCAGGAACACAGCAGCAAACGAAGTATAGTAACACAACAGGGTGCAGGAGAAACAGATTTACGTGTTTTTAAAGCCAGCACCAATCAGAAACCCCGACTCCAAAATGACATCATGGCCGAGCCTCCAGTCATCCATCACTGCCCCGATACCAGCCACGCGGCATAGCCCCGCCCCCGGAGTTCCTGCAGTCGACCCCAGGAGAGGAGGAGAGTATACGGGCAGGGGAATCCCCAGACTCAACCCCTTGAGTCCCACGCCGGCAACGGAGCTCCGGGAAGCAGTCTCGGGTTTCCGCGGAATCCGCGGACGACAGTCCGCCCACCGGTACCGGGGACCGAGGGATCGGGAACCCGGCATCCGTGAGCGGCGATCCGCCCGGATCCATGTCAGTTGTGAGTGGTTGTGCAAGGTTGAGAAATATCATATGCATATGCAACCATTTTAAAGGATTTCTCCCCCACACCAATACCCTTGATCCTGGGATTACTTCTAATTGTTTGGCATAAGAGTTCTAGAGATACTAAAGAGCAGGGGCAAGAGGGAATGTCACTGCGTTGTGAACAAGTTCAGCCCAGGTGGTCAAAGGCTCTCCTCACTCAGAGTTTTTTTTTTTTTTTTTTTTTTAGTTCAGAGCGTACCAGAGGAGATGTTCTGGTATTGTCAGCTGCCTGCCTTGTTAGAATAAAGCCTACTTGGTCAGGGTGGATTAAGATAATCATTGAAGTGTTAAGAACAGTTGGACAATATTTTGGTGAACATTTTTAGATCAGTGTTTATTAATAAAATTGGTCAGTATGATTAGGTTAACAGTGATTTCAGTTAACATTTGTTGAAACATCGCAAGTAAATGGGGGGGGGGTGGAAGTGTTATGGTTATAAAACAGATGAGCCCGGTGCCTCCCTAAAAAGTTCCTCCTCCGTTATCGGACAGACAAAATCTTTTGATCAGAGTTAGAGCGTTTATGCAACAGGGATTGCATGATTCCGTATTAAAAGCGTGTAGAGACGTGTGCTATCTGCGTAGGGGATGTGTGTAAGCAGCCCTTGTGATCAACTATTTGGGAAATGGCATTTTAGTTTAAAACTATGATGCGTCAAGAATGGTATAGGAACATAACATATACTCAGTTTTGAAGTTAATATTTGGTGGCAGGACAATTTAAGCTTCTAAATCATGCTATATAACAAGTATGATAAAGTATTGTACTCTGTCTACCAGTCGGTTTTCTATGTTTTGTCTTCTAGGCTTTTCAGATAAGAAACAGGAAGTTCTACTTACCGAGAGCTTCTTTTCCCTGCCAATCCCTGGTGACACTAAGGATAAAGAAGCTCTCGGTAAGTAGAACTTCCCGTTTCCCTGCCATCCCAGGTGACACTAAGGATAGATGTACCAAACCAGAAGGGTGGGAAAACTTGAGACAAAACAGCCTCAAGGACCTTCCGACCAAAAAGAGAGTCCTCCTGAGCCATCTGGTCGATACGGTAATGCTGTACAAAAGCGTGGAGAGTTCGGCAAGTAGCCGTCTTGCAGATCTGGTCAGGCGAAATACAGCATCTTTCGGCCCAGGAAGCGGAGACCGCCCTAGTAGAGTGGGGCACGGATCCCCACAGGAGCAGGTTGGCCAACCGCAGAATATGCCAAGTTGATGGCCGCAACAATCCACTTAGACTCGGAGATGCCGACACTCCTGTTGGGCCCCGAAGAGGCCACAAACAAACGAGAGGACTGACGTAGGGGCAGAGGCAGAGTCCGTTCCAAATAGATGATGAGGCATCTCTTCAGATCGAGAGTGTGAAGAGCTGCTTCTTCAGCTGAGCCAGGAGCAGGAAAAAAAAAAAAAAAAAAAAAACCAGGTAGCACGATCTCCTGGTTCCTGTGGAAATCCGACGAGCAGAAGTAATGGCTACTAAAAAGGCCGTCTTCAGCGATAGAAAATACAGAGAAACCGACTGAAGAGGCTCAAAAGGAGGTAATGTGAGTCTACGAAGGACGAGATTCAAGTCCCATGGAACCATCCTGCTAACAGAGCGAGGACGCATCCGGACGATGGCCTTGGCAAAAAGTTTGACCGCAGGCAGAGCTGTAAGCTCGAACCCACTGATGGCAGAAATATGCACCCGGATAGTGGAAGGTTGAAGTCCACTGTCGAATCCCTTTTGGAAGAAGTCCAAAATGGAGGCCGAGGAACAGGAAGATGGCAAAATTCCCTTGGAACAACACCAACCCTGAAATCTCTTCCAGATCTTAATGTATCGCAGAGAGGTAACCTTCTTTCTACTCTACAGAAGCGTCTCAGCCACAGGAAAAGAAAAACCTTGCGCTCTCAGCAGTTCGCATTCAATCTCCAGGCCGTCAGGTGGAACATGGCAGGGTTTGGGCGAACGAACGAACCCTGATGCAGAAGGTCTCTCCAAGCCGGGAGCTTCAGAGGGGGAGAGAGACTTAGAGTGATGAAGTCCGAATACCAGACTCGCTTTGGCCAGTCTGGTGCTATCAGGATCACGGAGGCATGGTCCTTCTTGATTTTCTGTAGGACCCTGGAGACCAGAGCAAACTGAGGAGAAACGTAGGCGAGAAGGAAATTCCATTCCTGTTCGAAGGCATCTATCGCCAAGGGATGATCCTGAGGCCTGAGGGAACAGAAGACAGGAATCTGAGCATTTTCCTGGATGCCATAAGGTCGATCTTGGGTAAGCCCCACCGTTGGACGATGAGGTCGAAGGCTGCTGGATGCAGAGCCCACTCGCCGCTCAGCACAGGAGTTCTGCTCAGGAAATCCGCTTGAGAATTTAAAGTCCCTCTGAGGTGGACAGCAGACAGAGTCATGTGACAGGACTCTGCCCAAAAGGAAATCCTGAGCGATATACGGAGACGTCGTGCCCCACTGTCTGTTGACATAGGTTACCACTGCCTGATTGTCGGAGCGAAGCAAAGTGTCTTTGCCGGCGAGCAGATACTCCCAGTGATGCAGAGCGCTTTCTACTGCAAGTAACTCCATACAGTTCAAGGGAAGAAGTTTCGTAGCTAGAGACCAAAGACCCTGCACGAACAGGTTCTGAAACGTAGCTCCCCATCCTCTAATGCTGGCGTCGGTGGTGAGAAGTACCTTGGAGACAAGAGACCAACTCCTCCCTCCGGTGAGGATGTCCAGTTGGAGCCACCAGGAGAGGGAAGCTCTGACATGCCGAGGAAGACAGACCTGCCGGTCCAGAGCCAATGGGTTGTCTTCTAGATGGTTGAGGACAAATCTTTGAAGAACTCTCATGTGGGCCAGAGCCCAGGGCACCGCATACATTGTGGAGACCATCTTGCCCAGTAGGGACATGCATAACCGCAAGGAGCTGCGGTGCGCAGAGCAAATCCTGCGTACTAGGAATCAAATTCCCTTGATCCTGGCAGGAGGAAGGCAAGCTTTCCCGGAGCAGGAATCCAGGCAAAGACCCAGGAACACTAGTTGTTGAGAGGGAACGGTGCAGGATTTTTCCCAGTTCAGAATCCAGCCGAGATCTTGCAACGTGTCGACCACCGTGGAAAGGTGAGCCCAAAGAATCGGCGCTGACCGGGCATGGATAAGCCAATCGTCCAGATAAGGAATGACAGATTCCCTGAACTCGGAGATGGGCCGCCACGACTGCCAAGAGTTTCGTGAAGACTCTTGGGGCCGCCGACAAGCCGAATGGAAGGGCTTGAAACTGAAAAATGCTGGACAGCTGTACCCCAAGGAATCGCCACTCTCAGGAAACATTGATGAGACTGATGGATGGATGGATACGTGGAAATATGCATCCTTCAGATCTAATGAAGCCATGAGGTGTCGAGGGTGGATCTTACGGTTTCCATCTTGAACCAGACGAACTGGAGGAGACTGTTCAAAAAGCGCAAGTCTATGATTAGGAGAAGACCTCCTGGTCTCTTGGGGACCAGAAAAACCGGAGAATAAACCCCTTGGCCCAGTTCTGGCCAAGGGACAGGAACCAGGACTCTGAGGTCAGTGAACTGCTGAATGGTAGATAACAGGACCGGCCGCCTCGCCTGGTCTGGAGGAAGGTGGGAGATCAAAAAACGGTCTGAAGGTCTGGTCCGAAATTGAAGTCGATAGCCGTGCGATACAATGGCTCTCACCCAAGGGTCTCGGGTGAGTGAGAACCAACTGTCCCTGAAAAAATCAGAGCCTTCCTCCACACCTGATGTTTTCAATGGAGGCGTCACAGAGAAAATCCCCGGCCAGTTTCACGGCAGCAACATTCTTGAGGCCAGTTTCCCTGGAGGTCTTGGCAGCAATATCCTCTTCGATCTGGGAGAGCCAAATCTTGACAGCTCTGGAAACTGAGGCAGAAGCAATTCCAGGTTTAAGGATAGCAGCTGAAGCCTCAAATGATTTCTTAACTGCAGCTTCAGCTTTCTTTTCCATCTGGTCAGAGATATGAGAGCCATCCTCAAGCGGCAGAGTAGTCTTCCTGGAAACCCTCATAACAGCAGTATCTACCAGCGGGGTGGCACAAAACTGAGCAAAGTCCTCAAAGGGAAACATGCGTTTAACCTGCCTGGACAGGTTAACCCTCCTTTCCGGGTGGTTCCATTCCTGCTTGATAATGTCAGATAGCGCAGGATGAACAGGAAACGAGGCAGACTGCTTGGAGAAGCTGGCACCAAAGAAAGGGTCACTCTTCTGGGTGAAGGCCTCCACCAAATGCATAGCTGACCTCACAGCAGAAACTAAAGTCTCAATCTCTTCTACCGGGAACAAAAATGAAGTTTCCTCCCGGATCTCTCCTTCCTCCGAGGAACCTTCCTCTACCTCATCATAGTCAAACTCAGAGTCTGAGAACAAAGGCTGACGCCCCAAGAGAGTGGGGTCTTGTGCCGCTGGAAGGTGGTGATAGGCAGGAACAGTCTGACGGAAGGCAGAGAAGGTAGACTACATCTCCTCTTTAAGCCCGGTCAAAAACTCCCTACCCCCAGACGGCTCAGAATCCGCTACAGATCTCAGGCAAGCGGAGCAGAGCGTCTTCCTTGAATCCTGCAAAGCCTTGTGACACCTGGAGCATTGGGCGTGTTTAGACTTCATAACAGCCTTCTTAGTTTTGTCCTCGACAGAGGGCGGCTCAGCATTATCAGGGGCCCACATAACGAAAGATGCAACAGCACCCAGCCAAAAGAAAACAGCAGGAACACACATAGCAGTCAATTCACTTACCATCTATATATACAGTGGAAAAGAGCTAAAATTAGGCTGTTATCTGCAACAGCAGAGAATTTGGCGCCAAGAATTTGAATTCTGACAGAGAACAAGGCTTGGAACGCACAACCGGAAGTGCGAAAGCAGAGCATGGAGATTGGATGATAGGCACATGTACCCCCTTTTAGCAGGATTGAATTTCCCCAATATTACACAAATTAAAAGCCATCTCTTCCACCAGGTGTGGAGAGAGCTGCATTATCTGGGTGTTTGTTAACGGTCACAGAGAAAACCTTATCCCTTTGGACACTAGTGGGTGGGCATGAAAGCAGCTGCTGGGCCACTAAGGAGAGCCCTGGCCAGATAAAAGCTTTCTGGTGCCAGTATAAGGTAGCGGCAGTTTATAAAGGTGGGCTTTGTCCATTTCAGAGTATATGTCAGAGCGAAGTGTATGGTCTGTCCAGCTGCTTTGGATAGCTAGTCCTTCAAAAATCAGACAAAACTGGTAAAGGAAGGGCACTATTATCCTACTGAAAGTAGTGCGACAGGGAGCACAGTAGTAGGGAGGGCCTCTAGTAGCCTCTCAATAAACGGAGAAAGCAGCACCTCTGACAGCCATAAGAAGTTCAAGCAGTTGCGGAAGATGACAGTCCAGGCCAGACTTACTCTTTGTTAACAATTTTGGACCGGCATTGGGAAGCAACATTTGAGCACAAGAGAGAAAGCTGTGGGAGAGGTAAGGAGATACGAGAGGAAGGGAGCATATATGAAGGTTTGTAAGCATGGATGTTTAGGTGATCTACAGGAAAAGATGGCAGGCAGGCTGGCTGTATCGATGGATGCACAGACAAGTGTTTTTATCATATGCCTCCTGTCACGTCTTTCTTCCAAGCAATCAATGTTAAGATCCTTTAACCTTTCCTGGTAAGGTGTATCCTTAAATCCATAAACCATCCATACCAGGGCCGTAGGAAGGGTGAGGCAAGTGAGGCACTTGCCTCGGGCGCAGCTGCGAGTGGAGGGGCAAAGACACCCGATCAACAGTTGCAGCCTCCAGGACCGGTTGGGGAGATGCCGGGGGTTTAGAACGTGTGAAGAATCAAATGACGTCACCCATGGCGCTCTGCATCAATAGCTTGCTTGTATAGTGCTTGTAAGCTGGTGTGTGTATATATGTGCATAAAGGCAGTCGTGCGTAAGGACAGTGTATGTGTATATGCGTATTAATGAGCAGGTGTGTGCGTAAGTGCAGTTGTGAGGAACGACAGTGTATGTGTATCTAGGCAGGTGTGTGTGTATATAAGGACAGCGTGTATAAAACGACCTTAAAAAAAAAAAAAAAAAAAAAAAAAAAAAAAAAGCCGGGGGGGGCCACAGTTTTCCATTCTTGCCTTGGGCGCAAAAAGAGCTAGCTACGGCTCTGATCCATACCCTTCTGGAGATATAGTCTCCAAGTGAGGTTTCGCCAGTGCTCTGTACAACAGCATAAGCACTTCCCTTTTTTCTACTGCTAAAACTGCTCACAGGCAGGCAGGAAAAAAGACTAAACTAAAATATAAAAAAAAAAAACAGGGGGTATACACTCTGTCAGAGAAAAATAAATAAAACAAAATAAAAAAAATGCAATATTTAGGTTCCTTTAATTAGGTTACGCTATTAGCCACATGATATGTGGCATGTAAAGGAGTAAAAACAATGCTAGAGAGGCAGTATGTAGAGTGTGGCAGGATGGCCCAGTTCTTGACAAGAATCTCCAAATACAAACATCAGAATAGCAACATTACGATCCAACCGGAAAGCTAACACACAAGCTTGTTAAAATGTACCTTTTTCTCAGAGTGTCAGGCTTAACTGCCTCTCTCTCCCTGTTGTCAGACTCTTAATGCCTCCAGAGGCTGACCTTAAACATTGCAGTACAGGTTAATTGAATTCACCTGAAAGGGCTGCCTTCCATCTGTTAACCCTTTCATGCTGGGAGTAGAGACACTCCAACCTGCTACTGACAGAGAAAGTCTCTCTAGCTTTGCCACACCAGGTATAGAAATAAGGCTGTACCTACAGATACACCCTCTACCTACCTGCCTCAAAGATGACAGCTTGCACAGATCTAGAGGTTAAATGCCAGTTTGTTCAGTAACTCAGCTCTACTGTAGTAAGGAGATATTTACATCATGTCCACTGAGTGAAAGCTTCATCTTCATCTATCTTGGTCATCATACATGGAGGGAATTTGAGTCCTTACACAAGTTAAACAATGAATTTATGAATTTACCTTTGTTTCTCTAACACTTTTGTTGTACAAACTGTTTTGGTACACAAACTGGTCACTTACAAAAAGCAAGTCGATGGAGTAAGCCCTTACTGTGAGCAAGCTTAGTGAGTTTTTCTATTTGTATATTTTTATACAGACCAACACAGGTGATTAACCCTTTACCAATTGTACACACTGAAAAGATACTTTTTTCACAAACCCTTCCTACTGCAAATTGAAGGGTTTGTGACTAGAATTTTGGTATTTTTTTTAATGCCAATTATCTGCTGTTTTGGTGCAGAAAAAGCAAGTCATGACACAGGCAAGCTGTTTCAGGCAACAAAGCTTTTTGGGGTCTAAAATGGCACAGAAAAAGCTGTTTGGGGGTCAAGGTTGTACTGTGGGACATGTTTGTGAAGGTGGGGCGCATGGGGCAATTTTTGCACCAGAGCCCTGTGGTTCCTAGTTATCCCCCTGGTCACACCACTCAAACACGGACACTACCTTTAAATGTGAAAAAATATCACCCTCTGGTGTCAAATGTGCTAGGTTTGCCACTGGAAAAAGGATTAAGTATTGGACTATTTTATTGTATCTGCTTGTTTGCCCAGAGTAAGTCATACGGATACATCTTAAATTGTTGATTTGTGGAAATTTGGAGCTACAGCATTGCCTTTTGTGCATGCGATGGAATGTAAATGAGTAAGGGGTTACAAAAAAAAAACATTATGGTATATGCAACATTCCCTACAGAGCCCTTTGTACCGGTATATCTAAACATTTACATGCTTGTCATATAAAAAAAGATGTTCTAAACAAACTCCCTGGAGTAATAAAGCAATAAAACAATGTTAGCATGAGCCAAGGTGAGCCAAGAGCACATGTATAAATAGCAAGTGTACAGTGACAGTAAATTTAATTAAACAAATCAAGAGCATAAGTGACAAGACGACAAATATTTCAGGGGAGTGTACCCCTTTATCAATGTGCCTCGACAGGACACACACACCTACGTATAACCCCAAAAGTGATTAAACGCCTGGAGTCTGCACAAAACATTACTAATGACATTTTCTGTTTCAGCATTAGAGAAAAATACCACACACACACACACCTTGAGTGATAAAACTACGCCCATAGTTGCATCAACCCTGGAGTCTGCACAAAACATAACTACAGATTCAACCTGTAACTATCACCTGCAGAAGGACTACTAATGTCATTTGGCTGTCTTACCACCAGAGCAAAATACTGTGTTGCCAATATCCTGGTCAAGGACAACATTAAAGGTAACGATTGAGCTGAAATTAGAAGACTAAATATTCTTTTGCTAGAATGCTTTATATATATTTGCAAATTCTCCACTAGCCAATTCTTTGGAACACATCCTTATATGATTAACTAATTGCTGTTATATGTATTTATTTTAAACTAAGTAGTCCTTGGTCTCGTCTTAGATTTAAGTTACCTTTATGCCTATCCCATACATGTTAAAGTTCCCTCATTGTTTTAGCTTCTACCACATCTGCTGGGAAGCTATTCCATTTGTCTTCCAACATCATAAGAAAGCTGATTGTTAGGAAAATGAGTTAGATCCTTTAACGGGTAACAAAATATACAAGGATCTTTGAATTTAGTAGAAAACTGCAGTTATAATATGTTTATGATCTACTCATGTAAATTCATGGACCTCCTAGTAGCCACAAAAGCATTTTTAGAACCTGTTTTGTGAACTGTAGGCTTAACTTCTATCATTTTTCTTTGGGGTTAAAGTCTCTAATAATTAGCTACCAAATGCTACAAATCAAATGTGAATCAGCAAAGATCAAGGAATACATGTAAGGACCCCCTTTACGTATGTAATGCCAGACTACAGGTTCTGACAAACTCTGACTTAGAAATGTTATTTATTTAAACTAATTTATTTTATATTTGGTATTTTTTCCAGTTAACTTACTGCTTACAAATTTGTGCAATAAATATTATTGTGAACATAAAATTTTTGGTTTGTGTTTTTACCTTTTTAAGGGGGTAATGACATATTTCTGCCCTGTGTGCCAACTACTCTAGGTATACCCCTGAATTTAACTATGCATTATACAGAGCCAGCCAAGCTTCTGATACAACAGAGGTTCACTGGGGTCTGGACCTTCATAATGAATAGTGAAGTCAAGGAACACAGCTTTCATGCAAATTCTCAATGTAGTGAATAGACCCCAAAGGGAGAATTGACAGGACTGTTTGCAGGAGGGTTGTGTTTCAGTTTTATACAGAAAATAGCCGAAAAACAACATATTAACCCTTACACCAACATGCCTTCATTACGCATCACAATTCTGTTGCGTGCGCTCCAACAACTTATCCGTATCAAAGGGCTCCACCTAAGATCACTGTTAGTGCCTCACAGGTTTCACCTAAGCACATATTAACAATGCAGATATAAATAAACCTTATAATTCACACAATCATTAAAAGCTTCTTAAATTTCAGCATTGCAAAAACTAAAAAAAAAAAAAAAAAAAAAAAATCAGTAATATGCCAGCCGAGCAAGCTGTATTTTAAAATTCACAGTTACAGTAATTCCTATCAGCAAGATCAAGACCAGGTGTGCATGAAATTGTTATACTAAGAAACAGAGTATTCCATACAAAGTATCAATATCATTAAAAAACTGTGGCTATATGACAAATAAAAGGAATGGTTTCCAAAGTAAATACATTCAACTGCCCTTTTAAGCTTTTAAAACACGAGATGTCAGTGCCTGTTCTGACTACTTGATTAAGTAGACTGTAAAATAAATAGCTGGTTGTGGCTTCAGCACAGTTGATTGTCTGTACAGTTTCGTTGACCCATGTCATTTAAACATATGAATCTGTGAGTTTGTCCAAAGCCATGGAAACTTCTTATGGGTGGGCCACTTGGAGGTCTCCCTATTCTGGAGGTGTAACTTGTAGAAGGGGCATAGCCTAGCATAAGCTGTGTATATGGGCATGGTTAACAAGAGCCATAGCTAGCTCCTTTTGTGTCCGAGGCAAAAACAGAAAATTGTGCCCCCCCCAGAATATTTTACAGGGGTGAATTTGATGAAGGTAGATAAATAGGTTGATTAGTTATATTACAGCAGTAGAGAATGAAAACATTAAATAGCAAAACTAATTTCACCCAGCCGCGTGATTTATTCACATTTTGTGCAGGTGCAGGCCTGACGAAGTGTTTTGCACATAATTGGACATTAATTGGACATTAGGAACACTGACACAGCAAAGTAACCATTGGCACTCTAGGGGTTGTGTACTATGTTGTGCATTTGGAATGGAATTGCAAATTTACAAAGAACAAGCCCAGACACCCCCCCCCCACGACTCACACGATTTTCATCTGAAATACGTGAGCTTAGGGCAAAATGATGGCACATACTGTGACATTCTTTCCATCAACTGGAGGATCAGGAAGAGCGTGTCACTGGAAGCACCACCGTTTCGTAGAAGTTCCCACCGGGTTATGTCTGCAGAAATGCAGACAAAGATGATTGAAAATTATTGAAAATAGAAGAGATAAGAGAAAATAAGAGATGAAGGAAAAAGAAGATGTGGAAGTGTTGGCACTTGGCAGAAGGGTTTTGGTCAACAGAGAAGGTAGGGAAACATTGAGAGCCTACAGTGGTGTCGCTACAGGGGGGCAATTGCCCCCCCTAGGTTATTGCCCAACGGATTGCCCAGGACAGTCCCGCAATGAGACTTTAAGTCCTGGGCAGCCTCAAATGCTCAACCCCTCCAGTCTCCTCCACGAGCTGACGTCATATCCGGCGCTCAGCAGTGACGCCGTGCTTGCCGCAGCAAAGCAGGAAGACAAAAGCCTTGTTCTCCGAATTCTCTCGACTTAAAGGTGAGTGAACTACAAAGGGTGAGAGGGTAGATAGTGAGTAGGGAAAGAGGAGTGAGAGGGGTTATAAGTGATAAGGGAGGTAGAAGGGGTAGAAAGTGATAAGGGAGGGAGAAGGCGTAGAAAGTGATAAGGGAGGGAGAGGGGCTAGAAAGTGATAAGGGAGGGAGAGGGGGTAGACAGTGAGAAAGAGGGTAGTAAGAATATTGAAATAAGTAAAGTGTGAATGAGTGAGTATGAATTAATGTGTGGATGCATTGTGTGAATAAGTGAGAGTATGAATTAATGTGTGAATGAATTGTCTGAATGAGGGAGAGCATGAGTTAATATGTGGATGAATTATCTGAATGAGGGAGAGCATGAGTTAATATGTGGGTGAATTGTCTGAATGAGGGAGAGCATAAGCTAATATGTGGGTGAATTGTCTGAATGAGGGTGTCACAATGGGGTTTTAGAAATACAAGTGAGGAACCCAGTATGCAGATATGGCACTGGTAACGAACACTGGAAGCTTACGAATAGTCAGACAAGCCGGGTCAGGAGTGGAGAAGGCAGCAAAGTCAGGAACAAGCATAAATCAGCAACGGAGAGAATAGTCATATGATCTGGGTCAGGAGTGGAGAAGGCAGCGAAGTCAAGAACAAGCATAAATCAGCAACGGAGAGAATAGTCATACAATCTGGGTCAGGAGTGGAGAAGGCAGCAAAGTCAGGAACAAGCATAAATCAGAATCTTCAGAAATCACAATAGGATCAGCTCAGCCAGAACAATAACGGAGCACTGAATGGCAGTCAGTGCTCAGCTTTTGAATCTGCCACCTTGCTCAAGCTCCACCCCCAACGGATGACATAACGTAATCCACGTTACGTTGCCTCCAGGGAGGCGTACTACAAAAGAGGGGGCGTGGTTCACCCGCACTCATACCGCCCATCACTTGCGACAGGGATACTCCTAAGGACCTGCCACTGGTGTCAGCTGGATGCTGGCACCTCGAAGCAAGGTCCAGAGCCGGACGACCATGGCACTGTGAGGGAGGTAAGCTAGGCGCGGGTACTCGGGTGAAGTGCTGCGTTGTGGTTCGCGTCGTGAACCGCGACTGGTGCTGCATTGCGGTCCGTGACGCGAACCGTGACAGAGGGAGAGCATGGGTTGTCTGAATGAGGGAGAGCATGAGTTAATATGTGGATGAATTGTCTGAATGAGGGAGAGCATGAGTTAATATGTGGATGAATTGTCTGAATGAGGGAGAGCTTGAGTTAATGTGTTTGTGTGTATCATAGATTGTAGAAGGGCAAAGATGGCACTAGAAGGATGTTTGAGCCTTGGGACCAAGATGGCACAGGCAGGGTGTATATGAGACAAAGATGGCACAGACCAGGCTGTTTGGGGACAAAGTTGACTTATGCTGGGCTATTTGGGGACAAAGATGGGAAATCTTATGTGTGTTATCTGGGTGCTGGCCAGGTTATATGTGGGCAGTGTGGACAACAGGGCTGACTTTCGGGTGTGCAACCTGTGATCTATTCCTGTAATTTAGGGGGTTTAAAATATACCTTTAATGCTGAGTTTTTATGTGAATTCCAATTGATCTGTACCTGCAAAGCTGGGTTTCTGTGTTATTCTGTAGACCCATATCTGCTATGCTATGTTTCCATACATTATTTATGTATACCTGCAAGTATAGGGTTTTTTTTGTCATATTCAGTTGATTAATACCTACAATGCTGTTTCCATGTATTTATTTGATCTATACCTGCAATGCTACGTTTCATATATTATTATTGTATACCTGCAAATACAGGATTTCTATGTCTGATTCTGTTTATTTGATATATACCTTCAGTGCTGAGATCACAAGTGAATTTCAATTGATCTATACATGCAAAGCTGGGTTTGTGTGTTAATGTGTTGTTCTATACCTGCTATCGGCAGCAGGGTCTAATATTTATATATATATCGGCAGCAGGGACTAATATTAATATATATATATATATATATATCGGCAACTGGGGTTAATATTAATATATATGGGCAGCAGGGGCTAATATATATATATCAGCAACAGGATCTAATATTTATATATATCGGCAGCAGGGTCTAATATTAGGCCCTGAAATAATTTAGTGGAAAAGTTAAGGTATTGTGTTGTTTAAAGGATTTCAAGGATTAGTCGTACTAAATTGTGGCTTTAGGCTTCCCATGTTGAATGATCAAGTATTGTATTGTCCAATAACAAAAGTATCATTCCATAGCACATTACTTTTGGCAATATATATATATATATATATATATATATATATATATATATGTTTTTCAGTGATGATTTAATGGTGGAAATTATTAATGCCCCCCCCAGTTTGACTGTGGTATCTTGTGTGCCCCCCCCTATATATTGTTTCTAGAGTCGCCACTGACTGTAGCTGAACATTAACCCTTGCTCATTTTTTTTGTTAAAAAAATAGTTTTCTGTCACAAATTTATAGCTATTCACAGCTCTGAAACCTACCACAATAAATTAGATCAGGAACCAAAATATTTAAAAAATCATTTAACTGGTTAAAAATATTCAGGGTAAATATACATTTTCCTATAATGTTCATGTATAATGCTTAGTTTCTACTTTTAATTGATTCAGTACTAAAATATTTATTGATGGATTTGGTGAAAAAAATTGTAAATTTGGTTTTCCCATCAAAATAACTCAACACACAGCCATTAACCCCTTAATAGCAAAGCCTGTACATGTACGGGCTCAAAAAGCATTCTTCTCAATGGGTTTAGGGACCGCCCATTGTCCTTAAGGGGTTAATGTCTAAACCTTGGCAACAATAGTGTAGGAGGGATGATCTTGAGGAGAAATAAAAGTCCACACCACATAGGTCAAAATCCAGGTGATCAAAAACAAACACAGTATAATGGTGCAAAACTAGTTCCGAGTCAAAGTCCACACCAAGAATCAAATGAAAAATAACAAGCAGAAATGTCAAAAGCCTCCAGATGCAAGTAGAGCCAGAAAACAATTTCACTAGCAAGGAGCTAGGAGCATGCCCAGGAAGATATGGGGCAATGATCACCTGGTATAGGGAAGGCCTGAAGCCAATGAGCCACAACTGTGGCATAGGCATGCCTAAGGCTAATGTGAATAGAGACCAGCACACCTAAAACCACCCACTGGTCTAGTGGTCGGTTAAAGTACTTACTGAAGGCAGGGTTGCTGGTTCGATTCCCAGTGGGTCTGACATGCTGCTTATTAAGTATTAGGAAATGTACTTCACAGGACACAACCAAGAACAGGGTGTAAAGCAAAATGAAAAAAAGCTGTCTGTTAATTTGCCTCTACAGATAAACAAGCATTATATTATAATTTAGATCAGTGCTCCTCAACACTCTCCTCAAGGCACATATAACAGCCCGGGATTTAGGTATTACTCAGGTGTGTTTAAGGTGTTTTTGTTTTTTAATTGTACAACACGTCAGACACACCTGGATAATACCTATATCCTGGACTCTAAGGAGACGGTTGAGGAGCACTGATTTAGAGCAGCTTCTATTGCAGGCACTTCATGTGTGCACTACACGCCCCTCCCTTTCTCCTGTGTTTTTTTTTCTTTCTATGCAGCAGGACACTGTCTCATGACATGTAAACATGAAAATGAAGTAGTCGGTGAACATGTGCACGATCCACGTAGACAACCTCCACTGTCGGCACTTCTGCCGGTGCTTCTATGGTGGAGAACCGGAAGGTTTTGTGACGCCGGTGCTCCACCATAGAAGCCCCGGCGGAAGTACTGGCAGCAGAGGTTGTCTCCGCACATCGCGTAGACGTCCACAGCTGCCCAAGAGGAGGATCCAGGTCCCCTGCAGCACTGTGGGGGATCTAGATCCTAACCCTGCTGCACAGCAGGGATAAATGAAAAAGAAAAAAAACACCCGTCCGGCACCCGGGCGTCGGGTGGTGCTAACTGCGCTCAACCCTGAATATGGGCCACACCCCCACTTTAAAGACCTAAAGTGGGGTGAAAAAGCGCAGCCTATATTCGGGCCAATACTATATATATATATATATATATATATATATATATATATATATATATATATAGATATAGATATATACAGTAGATATAGATAAGTATATATGTTACAAAAGACTGTTGAATAATATGAGGAATAAACAAACGCGTTGAGGAAGGACCTTTACCCTATCTGAGGAAGGACTTTTATTTGTTATATATTTAGATCTTTTTAAAGTTTTAATAGCGTCATTTGATTTTTTAAGGGGCTAGTTCCCCCAATAAATTTGTACCATCATTACCTTTAAAGTCTATATATATATTTAATCCGGTTGGAAGAAGCTGCAGTACTTTTTTGGAAACCCTACACTGGGAAGACCATTCCTGGACGTCCCTGAGCGTCCCTCCCTGAGTGCAGTTTGCACATATATGGATGTGCATGGAATCCTGTGAGTGCAATCTGTTTCAAAGCTTATAAGCTTTCACTATAAATATCATATACATATTTTTTAAGAAATACAAAATTATTTTTGGCACTTATGTGAATGCAATTGACGCCGTATATTTAAACACAGTAGGAACACAATATGTATATAGGTTGAACTTGATGGACTTTGGTCTTTTTTCAACCTTATGAACTATGTTATGTTTTTTGTAAACACTCTACACTATTATTGTTTGTTTGCTTTCTCCCCTTGATGCATGAGCACCCCTTAACGGAATCGAATTTGAATAATCTGATTTAGCAGATGTTTTCATACATTAACATTATCCCTTAATATGTCAGAGATTTCTTGTTTACTTTTCTTACAGGTCCAGTAGCATGCACAGATCTAACATTTTAAAGATCATTTGGGGGTTTTCACTAGTTGCTATTCTGTTTCTAAGCTTCATCGTCCATCGAAAATCTTTTCAGGTACGTGGATCAGATATTGCAATTATTGTCTAATATATATTGAAATTTGTTTGCAGAAAAAATAGATTTGGTCTATAATGTTTTTTTTTTACTTCCTCACAGCCTTTTAAGATGCCATTTGTTCAAGTTACACACTTAGAAAAAAACATTTCAGCTTTTGATTATTTGGACTTAACAGGTCATAATTCCAAGGACATGGAAGTAGACAAGATTTTAGAAGCAATTAATCACACCATTGCTAATGCCTCTTTTAAATGCTTAAATGACACAACCAGTGGCAAAGACAGTATAGCAACCATATTAGATTATAGACAGAAATATTGCACTGGAGATTTCTTAACTGTCCAAGTTGACATGTTTGATTACTTTGGGAAAAGGAAGACATATGGTGGAGACTTTTTAAGGGCACGAATATATTCCCCTAAATTAAGAGCTGGAGCTTCTGGAAAGATTGAAGATTTTAACAATGGGACATACAAAGTCCACTTTACTTTATCTTGGGAAGGGAATATAAGAATATCCATTCTTTTGTTACATCCAAGCGAAGGAGTGTCAGCCTTATGGAAGGCAAGGAATATGGGATACAAAAATATTATCTACACTGGCAAATTTCTCAACGAGACTCAGGAAGTTTTTAGTGAATGTGGATTTGACTTGGATTCTCAAGAAGAGAAATGTGAACATGGGGAATTCTTTTACTGCATTAAACCCAGAGGCGTTCCTTGTGAGGCTCTAATCTCAATGATGAGCAGAAACCGACCACATGCATATCTCACTACCTTGGAAAAGAATATCTTTACCCGGTAAATATCACTGTGTACTGTTTTACCAAAGGTTCTATTCACTACTACAAGTGATTAGGAGTTGGTAAAAAATGCACAACTTTACTAATGCCAACTCACATTTGCACTCACAGAACAACACTCACCCGCCACACCACATATTACAAATCATATTAACTTAAATATAAGTATGTTAAATAAGGCCCACATCCTTGAAATTATACCCTCTGGTATTCATTACATTTAACCTAGCCAAACTAGGCAAACTTTTGTTCTGAATCTGGTACTGAGAAAGCAAAATCAAGAAGAAACATGAATTCAATTCTTTCTATCCTGGTTGAAGTTTGTAGAATCGTTGGTTTGTGATACGTTTTGTGTATTAGTTATCACATTTCAAGTTTCCATTTTAACTGAAAATATATAGATTTTGAAATTTTAGGTCTGCAACCATTTTCAAAATAATTAAACATACACAGTAACCCACTGTTACTCACCTCAAGCCTGGGGAAAACTTGAGTATGGCACAAGAAACCTCTAGAATAACAGGTGATAATACGGTTAGGATTTGAGTTTGTATTGGTATTTTTAGCACTTAACCCGGACCAAACATGTATATTACTGCAACTACTACTTGTGCTATCCACTGTAATAGACATGAAATAGCATCTAAGCTGAGCTTAATATGTGAGAATTGAACAATTAAGACTGAATAAGATAATCAAAATAATGGTATCTATTTCCTCATGGTTTTTACATTAGCTCTATCATAACAAAACACCAATCCTCTATATCAACATGTATTAAATGTGCTCACAAACAAAGTTACACAAACAACTTTTTAGTCACAAGAAACATTGTGTCTTTCTTCTGGATTTTGGATTAGTGTACTGAAGCATCCACCAAACCCACATGAGAGGTTTGCTTCTGTGTTACAACTTCCTTTCGCTGGCAGTTCACAAAACTTTTTGCAATCTAGCCCAGTATGTACGGCTAACACTTATTTTAGTGAACTAATCGGTAAAAGTTAATGAGTATCCTACTATCTGTCGTGTGACGTGATCAGCCAGTGTAGTTTTAGTCACATGGTACTGTCAGTAACAGTGGAAGCTGTATGACTCTCTGAAAGGAAATTCTCATAGTTACTGTGTCAGGAAGTTGTAGCTACAGAAAAAGAGATACTTTACAGGTGAAAGTTTGGATCTATGTTTATGGAAGTCATTGTGTATGTACAGTATGTGTAATGGATTAATGTACACATACATGTGTGTGTGCATTATGCCATTGTGTATGCGTGTATATCACTGTAGCAGCACAATTTTAAATCAAGTTTTTTTTCTGAAAAAAATAATCTGAAAAAACAACCTCCTCTTTTAATCAAGGTATGCTTTTATTCAGACCTCGGGTTCTGCAGAACTGTTGCACAACTGACTAAGCCTAGGGGCTTGTCACTCATGCGCACTCACGCTCTCTTACACTCTGACGCTGTCATGTTCTCTCACATTCTCACTCTCTCATTCACTTTATCACACTCTCTCTCTCAATGCCTCCCCACATTCTCTGCAGACTGCTTTCATGTCCCTGCCTCCTTTCCCACAGCTCTGCTTCTTCTCTTGCCTCTTTTTGTTCTTCTTTCTTCGCCCACTTCTCCCAGTGTACCATGCCTCCCAAAGCACTTCCACAAAAGAAGCCTACAAGCAAACCTTTGGATTGGAGAAATGAGGGGCTGTCCCTATGGCTCCTCCCTTTTCGGGAAGTACTCTGATAGGCCAGAATAAGGAAAATCCCTTCACAGAGAAAGAGAGGCATAGAAATGTTTCTCTTTCTCCCATAAGTCATCTTCATCATTCTGGCTCCTCAGAGTACTTCTGCAAAAGGGCAGAGCCATCGAAAGACTCTTCCTGTTCATGGCCTGGTTCATGCAAAAGTAGAAGAAGAAGACACTGTGCAAAGAGGACAAAGAAAGAACACAGGGGGAGAAGATGACAAAGAAAGAAAAGATAAGCACAAGAAAGAAAGGTGGGAAGACATTGATAGAGACTGTGAGAGAGTGTTAGAGTAAGATCCAAATGTTAGAATGAGTCCTCTTAAAATTGAGAAAATACAGTAAATTGAATGCATTGTTGTTTAAACGGTCATAAAATGTTTGTGTTAGGTTGCAGTAGTATAATAATTCATTGTTTTTTGCTTTTTATTTGTTTTTGCTTCTTAACATGGATTGAAAGATCAAATATTGGTGTAGAAATTCCCACAAAGAGTGGAGTCATTCATGTTGTCAAATGTCAAAGTAATCAAAGTAAGTTTTCTTAATTATTTTTGTTCACTTAAATATAGTAAAGATATGCTGAATAAATACTGAAACTGAAATTGTTAATCTGAAATTATTACAATGCAGTTTTCTAGAGTATGCAGAATACAGAGGTTTATGAATTTAAATCAGGATTGTCATTATTTGCATTAGTAAAGCTATTCTTTGTCAAAAATGTATGTTTAAAAATAAATGGTGTAATTCAATGTCTACTTCAATATGGGTAGATAGCAGTGGAGGAACTACCGGGGTCGCAGGGATCGCGACTGCGACCAGGCCCTGGAGTTCTGCCAGTCAGGGGGGCCCAAGGGGTGCCGAGCGGTTGCTGAAAACGACCGCTCGGCAACTCTTAGGCCCCCCTGACTGACAGAAATCCAGGATGCCTCATCTCCCCGCTGCTGCCGCCGCCGCCACCGCCTGCCTCAGCACTGCCCAGAGTGCAGTGTTGGGAGCGTGAGGCGTTTGTCTTGGGTGCCGGCGCTTCACACTGAGCGCCGGCATATGACGTCATATGCCGGCGCTCAGCAGTGAAGCGCCGGCACCCGAGACAAATGCCTCACGCTCCCAACACAGGAGTTGACGGTAAGTGACCTACAAAGGGGGGGTAGGGAGGGAGTGGGTAGATCGTGAGAAGGGGGGGTAGATTGTGAGAAGGGGGGAGGGAGTGGGTAGATCGTTAGAAGGGGGGTAGATTGTGAGAAGGGGAGGTAGGGAGGGAGAGGGTAGATTGTGAGAATTGGGTTAGGGAGGGAGAGGGGATATTGTGAGAAGAGGGGTTAGGGAGGGAGAGGGGAGACTGTGAGAAGGGGGTAGGGAGGGAGAGGGTAGATCGTGAGAAGGGGGTTAGGGGAGATCGTGAGAAGGGGGGTAGGGAGGGAGAGGGTAGATAGTGAGAAAGGGATAGATGGGTTGGGGGTGGGGGGGCCCTTAACAGAGTCTCGCACCGGGGCCCTGAGGTTTCTAGTTACACCCCTGGTAGATAGATAGATGTATTAGCACAGTATACAGCACAGTTCTAAATTACTTGCGCATTCACACGCCCGCAGTAAGTAAAACATTGAGTATGATGTCACATATCAGAGCTACACACAGAGTGGTAGTAACAAGGAGCTACAACAGAGAAAAGTTAAAAAAAATCTAATTATATATATATATATATATATATATATTTGTTGGTAACTAACATATTTCTGTTTTTAGCGAATACTACAGATGTGAAGCCAAATTGTGCAATTGGGATGTCACCACCATTTCCCGGTGGCTATTTCTTAAATAACTTTTGGCACCCACTCTTCTGCAACCTTTCTTCATATGAACCACTGTCTAAAATCAGCACATGCCTATCTGGGAAAAGTATTTATCTCATGGGAGATTCAACCATTCGTCAGTGGATTGAATACTTTCCAAAAGTTCTCAAAAGTAAGTGTCTTCATTGTTGATATTATTAGCAAATAACTGTAGATACATATTGGTATTTTTGTCTGATAGATTATGTTGGATATATGGACATTCTACAAAACTACAAAAAAATCCCCTTCATGTGTACCTTCCCTATTGCCCTCCTGTAATCATGTCCTTAGAAACAGAAAACCTGTAGCTGGGAGTATCTGCGGGAGATAAGAAGCTTTAATCCCCCACATCTGCTTGACAAATACATGACCAAAATTAAGGAGCTCACTGTAAAGAGACCCGCTGTAAAGAGAAATGGCTAAATTGTAAGTAACTTGAAATGCCCATCCAATAGGTCTTATTTTGGTACCATACAATGTTCATACAAAATAACTAAAAATCTAATAATCGTTGTTAGTTGTTTTTTTCAAGGACAAATTGGGCTTCCTTCATGAAGATGTAAGGGACATAATAAAATACTATACAGAAACATATTCTTGTTTAACCAAGTAATAAAAACATAACACATACATTTGGATGAATCAGGCCGTGGACTTTTATTCAGTTTACCAATCAATACAAATAACTTTCATTTATAACTTGAAACTTTATAACTGATACATATAAATAAACAACTCCAGCCCTTGGCATAAGCCCCAGAGCACATCTTAAAACACATCATCTTGCCAACCGCCCTATAAGCCAGCTAGCATAACTCAAATATCAGTTCACCCCATAAAATTATAGGGTAACCATACTCCAATAAAAGCCACGACACATAAGTATTATGAAATATAAGGGAGGGTGGGCAGATGCATCTTCATCAACTCGTCCATCTTCAGCTTACCACTTCGCCACTGCTCACCAGCCTCAAGGACAGTGCAGTATCGGCTAGGCGGTTCGCCAGGTAAGTAAACTAGCCCCCTCATGAGCCCTCTATTTATACTTAGTTTCCCGCCCATTTCGCAGCGCGAGACAGGGCGTGGCACACCTAAACGCAGCGCGGGGGACCCACGAGATGGCTCGAGGCAACCAAAAAAGGCAGCAAGGCGCTAGCGCAAAACACATTCTGATTATATAACATTTTTTTTTTTTTATGAAACTGACCTTTCCATGACCCTGTTTCCATTGAAGGAAATGGAATAACCCTGACGTTTCCCTGACCCTGTTACCATTGAAGTCAATGGAATAATAGCTCACTACCTTGTCCCCACATCTTCATGTCACCCTGCCCTATTTGTGCAGGCTTTATCAAATAACGGGGGAGCAGGTCTGATAGGAGCCCAGGTGCAGGGGATACGAGGGGCTTTGTCTGTACCCCACAATGCATGATGGCTTGGGGTTGGTACAGACAGGCGCCGGAAATAAACCACAGACAGAAGATGCGGATTAAGAGTTGTATTGTAGATGATGGTACAACATACAAACAAGGAAAGTCTCTTGGATGAAAGCCCCCGGAATGGGGCACACACGGCAGGAAGCCCCCGGGATGGGGCACACACGGCAGGAAGCCCTCTTGCAGGGCACACGGCTAGAAGCCCTCTTGCAGGGCACACGGCACAGCTAGAAGCCCTCTTGCAGGGCACACGGCACGGCTAGAAGCCCTCTTGCAGGGCACACGGCACGGCTAGAAGCCCTCTTGCAGGGCACACGGCACGGCTAGAAGCCCTCTTGCAGGGCACACGGCACGGCTAGAAGCCCTCTTGCAGGGCACACGGCACGGCTAGAAGCCCTCTTGCAGGGCACACGGCACGGCTAGAAGCCCTCTTGCAGGGCACACGGCTAGAAGCCCTCTTGCAGGGCACACAGCACGGCTAGAAGCCCTCTCCCAGGGCACACGGCAAGTTGCCCACTTGCAGGGCACACGGCAAGTTGCCCACTTGCAGGGCACACGGCAAGTTGCCCACTTGCAGGGCACTCGACTTGGGAGTCCACTTAGTGGGGCGCTGGCTGCAACTCAGGAACACGGCAGGTTGCCCGCTTGCAGGGCACACGGCAGGTTGCCCACTTGCAGGGCACACGGCAGGTTGCCCACTTGCAGGGCACTCGACTTTGGAGTCCACTTAGTGGGGCGCTGGCCGCAACTCAGGAACAAATCAGGAAACAAAGCAGGAACAGATCAGGAACCAGATCAGGAACCAGATCAGGAACCAGATCAGGAACCAGATCAGGAACCAGATCAGGAACCAGATCAGACAGTCCTATAATGTCAATGTCAAGGCCCAGACTGCAGGGCTGGGCAGGTTTATAAAGGCTGACTTGATCAGGTAATCAACTGCAGCTGGACCTGATAATCAGTCTGAGTGGTTCTGAGTGGCAAGGGCGGCAACTAGTGGCTGAAAACGTAAAATGAGTAGCACCAAGTTTAAACAAGTCCATACAGCGAAGGGTGAACGTTACATACACCCACCGCAAGGAGCAGCCTCCAGATGCTCACAGACCTGTGGTCTCACCATCTTTCTTTGTGTCTGGGTCTTGGTCTTTGTGTCCACGCAATCAGCTTCTAACACAGTCCTTACTGACTTGCATAAGTGAAGTACACAGTCCGCCAACAATTCCAGTACTGCAGGTATCCCCGCGGACTCCTTGTAAAGGCCTTGACATTCTGTCACGAACCGGGCGAGCAGGGGATACGAGGGGCTCTGTCTGTACCCCACGATGCATGATGGCTTGGGGTTGGTACAGACAGGCGCCGGAAATAAACCACAGACAGAAGATGCGGATTAAGAGTTGTATTGTAGATGATGGTACAACATACAAACAAGGAAAGTCTCTTGGCTGAAAGCCCTCTGTATGGGGCACACGGCAGGAAGCCCTCTGTATGGGGCACACACAGCAGGAAGCCTCCGGGAGGGGGCACACACGGCAGGAAGCCCTCGGGAGGGGGCACACACGGCAGGAAGCCCCCGGGAGGGGGCACACACGGCTGGAAGCTCCCGGGAGGGGGCACACACGGCTGGAAGCCCCCGGGAGGCTTGCAGGGCACACGGCACGGCTAGAAGCCGTCTTGCAGGGCACACGGCTAGAAGCCCTCTTGCAGGGCACACGGCTAGAAGCCCTCTTGCAGGGCACACGGCTAGAAGCCCTCTTGCAGGGCACACGGCTAGAAGCCCTCTTGCAGGGCACACGGCACGGCCAGAAGCCCTCTTCCAGGGCACGGCTAGAAGCCCTCTTCCAGGGCACGGCTAGAAGCCCTCTTCCAGGGCACACGGCAGGTTGCCCACTTGCAGGGCACTCGACTTGGGAGTCCACTTAGTGGGGTGCTGGCCGCAACTCAGGAACAAATCAGGAAACAAAGCAGAAACAGATCAGGAAACAAAGCAGGAACAGATCAGGAAACAAAGCAGGAACAGATCAGGAAACAAAGCAGGAACAGATCAGGAAACAAAGCAGGAACAGATCAGGAAACAAAGCAGGAACAGATCAGGAACAGATCAGGAAACAGATCAGGAAACCGATCAGGAAACAGATCAGGAAACAGATCAGGAAACAGATCAGGAAACAGATCAGGAAACAGATCAGGAAACAGATCAGGAAACAGATCAGGAAACAGATCAGGAAACAAAGCAGGAACAGATCAGGAAACAAACAGGCAGTCCTATAACATCAATGTCACGGCCCAGACTGCAGGGCTGGGCAGGTTTATAAAGGCTGACTTGATCAGGTAATCAACTGCAGCTGGACCTGATAATCAAGTCTGAGTGGTTCTGAGTGGCAAGGGCAGCCACTAGTGGCTGACAACGTAAAATAAGGAGCACCAAGTTTAAACAAGTCCATACAGCGAAGGGTGAACGTTACAATGGTTTTCTTATCCTGAACAGAGGTAAATTTTGTCTACTTTTATTCCCTTCTTCTGGGAAATAGTATATGACATTATTGTATATGACGGCTTGTGAGACTGCAGCTTATTACCCGTAATAATGATGTAAAAGGTTTTTTTTTTGCCTGTAACTTAAGTTTGACATTATTTGTATCTATTAAAAATTTCACTAATACTCTTTAGATATTATTAAATTATTTTTAATTGTCGTATTAGTAAGACTAATAGAGAGATAGTGATCTTTCTGTTATCGCCCTGATTATTATATTTTTTGGTTGCTGAGTGGATTGGAAATTAATTGGTTTGATGTTAACAAATGCTGTTTATATAGGGTGATATCAATTGATCAAGCTGAAAAGTTTATGCAATGTACTGTTTCATCTGTTGCATTTTGTATGTGTTAGACTCATAAGATAATGATTAATATTTGATAACTAATAAATACACTATTTTTTACTTGATTAGTTTTACATGTTTAAAGGATAATTTGTATTTTATCTTCTGCGCTGCACGGGTAACAGATATTTTGTAGATTGTGTTTTTACAATAAATATTATTTTGATTGACTATCGTGGTGATATAATACCTCATTTTGAATTATAATTTTTGGCGCGATCTGAAAGGATTTAGGATCAGACATAAAATATAGGGTATCTCTTTATATTAATATAGTGGATGTGGTCCTACAATAAGTAGCGTCGGCATTCTGTGTATGTCGTAGAATATTGGTTTTGCCTATTTTATCTCATTAATATCCCCAACAACGCACCTGCAAGAAGTAAAAAATTGAAGCTTGAGCCAACCCATCTGTGGCTACCCTTCACTCAACTATAGCTGTTGCAGGTACAAAAAATTCAGTTTGTCTTAATAAATTCATTGCACTCCTGACAATTCCACTGGATCCTAACATCTAAGAGAAGGCAAAGTTTATCTAAGAGTTTTTTCAATACAGTAACCTTTAAAGTTAATGTATCTTTAATTGGGTGTCTGGTGAGTTATTTTTTTGAGTAAATCATCATTGCCTTAGGACATAACATTCTTATCAGATAAATAAATGCCTGTCCTAACAAATGTTTCTTGACTTTTATTTTTGATAGGCTTACAGTTTTTTGATCTTCATGGAAGTGGCTGGCACAAGACATATTTAGCTTTGGATATGAAAAATAATGTATATATCCAGTGGAAAAAGCACGGACACCCATTTGTGACCCAGAGCTTTTATACTGTGAAGGACTATGCATCTGTTCCTCAAGAAATTGACCGCCTTCCTGGTGGACCCTACACAATCATTGTCATTGCTCTAGGACAACACTTTAGACCATTCCCTTTGTCTTTGTTCATCAAAAGAATTCTGAATGTACGCAAGGCTTTAGAACGTCTCTTTCTGCGAAGCCCAGACACTAAGGTCATCATAAAATCAGAAAATACCAGGGAAATAAGCACAGATGTAGAACGATTCAGTGACTTTCACGGTTACATTCAGTATATTTTGGTGAAGGACATCTTTAAAGGACTTAATGTTGGGGTGATTGATGCTTGGGACATGACTACAGCCTTTGGTTCTTTTGTCGTTCATCCTCCTGAAACTGTCATTAAGAACCAAATTAATATGTTTTTGTCTTACTTATGCTAACTGAAAATTTTAAAATAGTGATTATACACACAAAAGTAGGATAAAATGTTACTTTGTTTGAGTTGCTATGTATTTAATTTACAGATTTAACAGATTAACAGAATTGTGTCCTTCATAGCTTAAAAGGCCCATATTTTGGAAGTCAATGAGGCTGGCCAATAAGTATTTCATAGCTCCTTGGTCATAGACATCATTTTTTTCCCCTTCAATCGCAGTAGATTCATTAATCAGCACCTTTAGAGTATAGTATAGAGCTTGCCTTAGCATTTCCTTCCCATAACCCTGCCACCACCAAGACAATTTATAAATGGGGTGCCGAATAAGGCCAAAAACCCACACAATATACTTTAACACAATAATTATGTGATTTCAAATTACAAATAAAATTGTATAATCAGGTAATGTGAATCTTTACCAGATAAAGGCAGAACGTAATAAAGAAATGTATTATGAACAGAAAATATTCGCAGTGCATACAAAAAAAAAATGATAAACAATTGGTTGATGCCAGAGAAGGCCCCTGCAGGCGACCAATAGGCTCACTCGCCTGACTGGTCTCCCTGCTCCAACAGTTAAAAGTCAGCACGAACGACCAATAATGTCGCTTGTACGGACCTTTGTGACTTTGTTTATTTTGTGGGCATCTTCAAATTTGTAAAAAACACAATCTTTACTATTAATGCTACAAAACTGGCTCCCAACAGCACTACAACAGAAGGTAGACAACAACACCCTGCACCAGATAGAGAGAGCTCAAGACTACTGATTCGGCCCAGAAAACCCCACAAGCAATAAAAGACCAAGACAAATGATTATAAAATCACTGAATTTTGTGGATACGTTCAAAATCTTAGCAGCATACCTTAACATACCTGATTTACAATATGGGCCTAACAAGATAATCATATTTCAAGACTACTTTGCTGTAGTGGCTGGAAAACAATGAGAATTCACTAAGTTTGTAAACAGCTCATTAAAAAGAAAATGTTCACCATGTTCTACTCAGTAAAGCTTGGGTTTGCTCTGAATGGTTCTTCGCAAAATCTTTGACACACCACAGGAAGCAACTGCAGAACGGAAAGCTGCACAACGATTACCTACACCAACTACTCACACAGACAACACACGTGTGGACTAGTCCACTCTGAACTTACTCCATAAGATGGAAGATATGGACTCATGAAGGATTCATCAGATATTGGCTCGTAGTAAGCCTGTGTGAGTAGTTGGTGTAGGTAATCGTTGTGCGGCTTTCAGTTCTGCAGTTGCTTCCTGTGGTGTGTCACAGATTTTCTTCGTAGTAAGATTTTTTGGTTATGGTTATATTTGTTTTGGTTCTTATAAAGTATAGATTTGCACTGCTTACATCTGACAATACAACAAGGGAATTTCAACTCATCTAACATGATATGTTACATTATTTTCTAGGGGATATCCCTTAATGTACAAGGAACCCCAACATTAGCACTGAATTATATTAATCCCTTCATGACTAAGCCCGTACATGGACGGAGTCACCATGCAATGCATTGGTGACAAAGCCCGTACATGTACAGTCTGCTGTTAAATACCTGCATCAAAAACACAGCGATCGTCGGCTTTGCAGGAACCACGGAAGCCTCACAAGTAAGGCAGACCGTGGATCATGGGAGGAAAGCCACTTCCTAAGCATAATCGGTGTTGCTGACATGCCTCGATATAAGTAACACAACCCCCTGCCCCGATCGCCTTGTGATTGTTCCGAAGAGCAACCACAAGCGCCATTAGTGGATGGCGTTGCCACCACTCACAAGATGGCAGTACCGCCAACTGTCAAATGTCACAGAGGGTCTATCCAGGTACTGCATTGAACCATGCAAGTCAATGAAGCCCGACACGCTAATCACAATGTGATTAGTAAAATAAAATAAAATAATTTTAAAAAAATTAATAAAAAATAATGTAAAATATTTGGTAATATGTCAAAATAATCCCCCCCTGTCACAAGAAAAGTCCAAATATATATATATATATATATACATATATACAAAAAAGTTTTTTATGATCAAGTCCTAAAATTAGTGCTATATCTTCACAAAACATGTTGCATCGATAGTCTTAAAATATTGGCATTTTAAATACTCATGGGGTGCCTAGTTTAAAAAAATGTATGATTTTATGGGGTAAATCGAATTGAGCGGCTTGAAAGATGTCCCAAATATGAGACATGGGCACAGGTGGCATTTCACGTCCCGAATAACCCAACAAACCCATGCATGGAGGGTATCGCTGTACTTGGGAGATGTTGCTGAACAAATATTGGGATACTGTGTGACAGTGATATATACCAGGAGCGGCAAATTTACACCTGAAAAAATACAAACAGAATTACTACCATAAAGTTAGACAAAGGCTGATGGTACAATTAGTGCATGGAAAGGGTTAAAATACCAGCATTTGAAGTACCCTGGGGTGTCTAGTTTTCAAAAATATATGGTTTGACTTCAAAGATACCCGGCTGTCAGAGATCAGAGTTCCCCACACCGGGGTGGCCGGGGAACTCTGGCAGCCGGGGGTTGTCTGCGCGATGGACGCAGACAACCCCCGCTGCTAACCGCACCTCCTCCCGACTGCAGCGGAAGTTGTCTACGCGAATCGCGTAGAGCTCTACACGCTGCCCGGACTAAGCACCGGGGACTCAGAAGCACCGGTAAGTTTGGAGCAGGGAGGAGGAGGGAGTGTTAAATGGGGGGCATAAGGCATTTCGGGGGGGGCAGGTTGAAAAAAAAGGAAATAAAAACAAAATATTTTTTCTCAATCATAGCTTTTATTTAAAAAAAATTCACATAGTTTACATGAATTAACATTTACTGGTAAAACTTTTTTCCTATAGGGTCGTCTTATATTCAGGCTTTTTCTTTTTTTCATAAATTAATATTCAGATTTTGGGGGGGTCGTCTTATAATCAGGGTCGTCTTATAATCGAGCAAATACGGTACTGAGGCACACACTGGCAGTGGTACAGCATAACACCTATCACTATATATACTGAGGCGCACATTGACGGGGGTACAGCATAACACCTATCACTATATACTGAGGCACGCACTGACGACAGTAGAGCATAACAACTATCACTATATACTGATGGGGGTACAGCATAACTGTTATCATGATATACTGAAGCAGACATTAACGGGATAAAGCATAACTTTAAGAGTGCAGCCTAAAATTGGGTGCAGCCTGTATTTGAGCCAATACGGTACATTACCTCAAGAAACACATCGGAAGACAGGACATATCTCGACCCTTAAAGAGTATTGGATTCGGGATTGCTGCTCAGATTGCTACTCAGCCTCATACATAAACAAATCTAGAGTTGTAGCAGTCATGATTGGCGACTTACACAATACAATAATTGATCCCTATGCTGTCCTACTAACCCTCAGCTGACAGCAAGGTAATAAAATAGACCAAAATCGTTGTGTTTATTCCAAAACGGAGTTTACTTCTGTGAATAGTTCTGTAAAAGCTGCAACACAATCAGATAAACTAGAAATATAAAATGCATTTAGATTCAACACTTTGCAAATAAATACAATACTCAGGGCCGGTCCGAGTTGTCAGTACCTGCTCGGCGCCCCTCTCTCCTCTGCGAGCCCTCTAGCTCGGTGCCGGCTTATAATGCTGAGCGCCGGAAGATGACATCATTTCCGGCGCTCAGCATTACAAGCCGGTACCGAGACCGAGCAGGGAGACTCGCCGCAGGACTGCTGAAAGGTAAGTACAAGGGGGGGTAGGGTAGATAATAGGGAGGGAGGGAGAGGAAGGGTAGATAATGGGGGGACGGCAGGGTAGATAATGGGGGGGCAGCATTTTAAACTTCGCCCCAGGCGGCATTTTGCCTTGGGCCGGCCCTGACTATACTAATCAACTCTATACAGAGAGCTTATATTAAAATTTTACACTGTGGAATCCGAGTGTAAAATAAACTTACAGGGTTATGTGTATCTAGAAGCAAAATTGAAGAGCTTCATTTGTCTGCTTCTGACACTAAAATAGCTTCTACAACTAAAGTAAAACGTTATGTTGTTCAATAACAAACTGGGAACCAAATTGCTATTGCAACAAACACCAGGTTTGCTAGCACAACAATCATGACAGCACAATCCCAGTGGTAGAGCTAACTGTCTGTAACCAAATATTTTGTGTGGTCAATACTTATGCTCCCAATTACTCAAACAATGCCTTTTATATTCATATGTATGTAATGTTTAACAATATATCTAAGACAGTACACAAATCAGCTTCTACGGAAGGTATCCATGTTTTTACACACCTCACTATGTCCGGTAGACCCATGGCATGTAACACGGCCAACCAGTAAAGAGATTAGACATGATCCTCACCCTAGCAACTCTTCTGCCGCCAGTCTTTGCTACATAAATAGACGTTATAGTTGTCTCTGATCATGCCCCGGTTTACCTCACTCTCAACTTACCTTGTACTCTCATAGAAAATGGAGATTTCCAGCATTCTATCCCAGGAAGACTTCAAAACCATGCTAGAAACATCTTAGGCAAATTACTAAGATGATAATTTAGAACAGATAGATAATTATATTCTTTTCTGGGAGGCTCAAGCGGAAGTTGTGTACGCGAATCGCGTAGAGCTCTACACGCTGCCCGGACCAAGCACCGGGGACTCAGAAGCATCGGTAAGTTCGTCTTATAATCAAGCAAATACAATAACTGCTGTTAAATGGTTTTACGAAAATTAATACTTTTTATGGCTAAATACAGCATTAGAAACATCATATAAAGCTTGCCATATTTATCTTTGCTGGGAACTTCTTAAAACTCTGTGTGGTTTTCTGTGTTAAATCTTCTAAGGAGAGACTAAAATGAAAACGTTTATTAACTTAAAGGGACCATTCTTTCTAAGTACTTTAATATGCATTCTTCATTAATGAGGCAGCATGGGACCCTGACGTATACCATGATTGGCTGTCCATGATTGGTTGTATGAAAATGTAATAATTTATAATTCTGTGACAAATGTGAATAACTGCTTCTGTAAGCATGGTTTCTCTTCCCCTATCTTTTATAGCCTAACAAAACAGACAGCTGACAACACCTTTGGTTGCGGTAAGATTATGGAAAGTCTAAGCCTACTGGTTATACTGACAGCACTGCAAGGTAAGATCATATATGTAACAATGTAAATTGATCCTTAAAGTTCTCCATAGGTCATACATACTGTATTTATGTTTTAAAACGTCTACCTATGCTATGACTACAAAAAGTCCCAGGCTATGTCTACAGGCTGTTTTTATTTCCTAAAAAAAAATGCCATATTACTGCTGTTATACTGCTTTATTAAATATATGTATTTCTATATTTCACGGGAAACGCTTCCTTTTGATCCTTTTGACTTTTTTGGCAAGTAAAGTACACTATTTCACAATTCCTATAACATTCTTGTTAATGTAACACCCTTCAAAGAAGCACATTTTTCTACAGGTAATAAACAGTGATTAAATAAGCACAAGGTGCATTTTTATGTATGCATAGAGCATTTTCTGTAGACCAAAATACTGAACACATCTAATAAAGTAGTTATCAATATGCTAGTATTAAATATAATAGAAATCCCAAAAGAGCTCATCCAGTGTTGTGAGATTTGTGCACGTAATAAATAACTTTTACTTTTACTTTATAAATTAGAACGGTTGAGAGTAGATTTAACATGTATCAGCAATATCAAGACTTTCTCTGTTTTAGTATAAAAAAGTTTTATTTTTTTCAGCCCATTAAAAACAATATTTAATAGGTACAATACAATATCAACACCACATAGTTCCAGTCCATCCTACATCGATTGGTTTTGGCGCACAAAGTATTATTCTCACCTTGAGAATGGCACTTTTCCTCTGAAATCTTTAGAAAATGTACTACCTAGTTACTGTATCTGTGACAATTGTTTGCAATATAATTAAATGTGAAATTTTTCTTTGCAAATTGAAAACATTATATTGAAATTATTTTTGCAGGCTGCCATTTACAGATACTGCATGTAACCCAGAGGCCTTCAGCGAGTGCCGTACCAGGCAGCAGCATAACTTTAGAATGTAACTACGGCCTCAGTAGCTTATATGAGATGAGTGCCGGTTCGTTTAAATGGTACAGGCATGTACTGAATGGTGATGAGATTTCACTTACAAACAAACATTATAAAGGCAGAATTGTAAGAACAAATGGAGATGATTTCATGAAGAAAAAGTTAGCTAACATTGAACTGCAGAGATTGGAGCTCACAGACACCGGGATATATATATGTGAAGTTTCTGTAATATCCATAACCAACATAACAGAATATGGGAAAGGGACATTTCTTAATGTTGCAGGTAAGATTGTGTAATAATTCTTAATGAATATGAAACAAAAAATATATACAAGACCAATTCCATTTAGGCACAGGTTCATGATAGTAACCCTTGCAGTCAAAAAAGCCAGTGTGTGTTTTCTTGGAAGTCATTGTTTAGAATTAACATAGCTTGTTACTACAGAGGGGAGACCGACAGATTAACATCATTGGGGCTCTGGCCTGTTACATAAAAGTGCAGTAAAAGAAGCAAAAGGCATTAATCTTCTCACAGATGCAGTACATAACACAATGACAAGATTTAACTTCAGTCACAAGTAACAAGAAGCACCATTAAGACACACAACTAAAAAATAAATAATGCACACTTTCTAAAATTTGCCTAGAAAATCTCTATTTTATGAGGTGATTTTGACCTCACGACAAGTACAGTAATATATTTTGAGGGGCTTTTTTTTAAAATTATTTGCATTGTGTGGCTATTATCAATTCTAAATATATTATATTTATGAGAATATAGCTTATGTGTGTACTCTATATATATAAAAAAAGAAAATTATTGTTGAACAAAAGGCATGGTGAAAATTCTGGAAATGCCAAAAAACATTTTACTGGTATACAGTATTGAGATTCCCTTCTGCCTTTCAGGTGTTCCAGAAGTCATTCATAAACTTAACCCTTTTATCATACGTGTGTGTATAATTGGAGGAATTCTCATCATTTTAATTTCATCTGCAGTTTTATTAAAACATGCCAGACAAGGTAAGAAATATCTGGAAATGTAATACTAATGAAATGTATGATTTTTTAAATACAGTTGAAGTGGTAACTTCGCCCCAGTCGGCATTATGTCTTGGGCCGGCCCTGCATATAGTATTTAATATTTATGCCTCAAATAGGTGCTTTTAAATAGTATATGCTGGGTATATTGCTGGGTACAGTGCCCTCCACAAATGTTGGCACCCTTGGTAAACATGACTAATCAAAGCTGTGAAAATGTGTCTTTATTGTTTAACCTTTAGATCTTTTTTTTTTTTTTTTTTTAAATACACAAGAACACTCTGCTCCTCAGAATATCAAAAAATTCCAAACACAATACAGGTTTATAAAAAAAAAATATTATTATTATTGGCACTTTTTATGTGCTACCTCCCTTTGCCAAGATTACCAGCTCCGAATCTTCTCCTATAATGCCCAATGAGTTTGGAGAATACATGGTGTCTCTGGCATACTTGCAGCTTCCAGCTGGATTGTGCAGCTGCACATTATATGTTTTGGCCACATGGTTCTTCTGCCATCAAATTCTGTGTTTATACTGTTGCAGTGTACAGCATATAATGGCATATAAAGTCCCTTAAATGTATCAGATTTTTTTATGAATTATACTAACTGCAACAGTAGACAGATAACTCATCCACCAAAGAACTGTAAGTGTTACTTCTTTTTCATTATGTTTCTTCACTAAAATGTTAGCTTCCCTGTTTAATTTCAACTTCTTCTATTTCTGATTCTCCACAGAAGACCAATTGCTTTCAGTGAGTTAAAAATGTAAGGTATATTTATTTTTACTGAATAAAGTTTTTAGGGCTACCATCATGGGGGACAACCATTACCAGCCCAGGGAGACAAAAACACAACAAGATGTTTAAAAAAACAAAAAAGCTGTGCACTGGACCACTAATTTTATTGAAAGACAGGAGGCTCATATTTGCATTGACTTTCTTTACTGTCACCTTAGCAGCAAAGATAAAAATAGAACATTGGTAACCAATCATAAAAAAGTTCAACAATATAATCATGAAAGCAGACCCTCCTTTCTCCTCTTTCTTTGCTGCTCACCATGAAGTTCTATTACATTTAAATTTATGTATGATTCTCGTGTTTGTTTAGGGTAATTATAACATATTACCTTTAATTTATATTCTAGTGATTGCATCACCTTATTGTCTGTATTATTATTATTGGTTTTTGGTTTCATTCTTGTTCTCGCAAGACTTTTGACGCCATTTTGTTTTCTCTTCTGCACAGCAACTGTTGCTGTGCAGAATATGTTCCGGGAGTGGAGAACCAAACCGCAGATTGGTTTTCCAGGAATTGGAGAGATGCCAGCGACTGGATGATCCACAGGACAGTCTTTTGTTCCCTCGATTCCCTCAGGGGTCCTTTAACACTAGATCTGTTTGCCTCTCGGATAAACCGTCAGACAATGGAATTTTTCAGTTGGCTCCCAGACCCGGAGGCTCTAGCTACGGATGCATTCTTGCAAACCTGGCCTCCATTGGGAGTTAATGCTTTCCCTCCTTTTTCCCTTATTCCCAGGGCCATCCAGCACTCCTCAAGACCCAGATAACTGTAGTTCTGGTAACTCTGTTATGGCGCTCCCAACTTTGGTTTTCAGCTCTTCTGGAAATGTCGATCCAGGATCCTTTAGCGCTCCCTGTTTTTCCATCTCTTCTCCAGGGACCAGAAGGTCAGTCCCATCCTCTGATTCTCGAAGGCCGTCTCTCCTTAGTTGCTTGGACAATTTCCGGGGATTTCACCCTGTCCAGGAATTATCGCAGGATGCTAGAGATTGCTCAGAGACTCTTGGGCTCCTGGTAGACACCAGGCTTATAGAGCAGCATGGAAGTCCTTGTCTGCTTGGTGTGTGGGACGACAGAGTGATCCCCATTCTGCCCCTGTTACTTCTATATTAATTTTTTTAGCAGAAATGTTTTCCTAAGACAAATCTTACAGCTCCATTAATTTCCAGCGGACATATTGGATCCAAGGAGGGTCCCATTGGAGGGATCCTTTAGTTTGTTGTCTTCGTTTACGTCGACCTCTGAATGCTCCGTATGATTCATTCTGGGATGTTTCCATACTCCTTGATTTTTTACGGCAGCGGCCCGACAATGATTATTTGACATTACGTCAATTATCAGCAAAACTTACCATATTGCTTTGCTTACTTCCATTTCGTCGCGTGTCCGAGTTAATTTCTTAATTCATAGACATACGAAAACTTCTTCGACTTCTATTTCTTATCCTTATCTCACTGAGTATCCCAAACTCTGTATCGCTAGATGTCTTCGGACTTACCTTGCTTCTCCTTTTCGTCCAGTTTCAGCTTTTCAACTTTTAATTTCTTATTCTAAACCTTTTCATCCGGTTTCCTCGCCAACCTTAGCAAGATGGATTCGTAGGCTTCTCACTCTCGCAGATATCAATCATCATTTTGGGGCGCATTCTGTCCGAGGGGCGGCGGCTTCAGGTGCTTTCTTCGCCGGAGCTTCTCTATCAGATATTCTTCATACAGCTGATTGGTCACGTGCCTCCACTTTTAAGGCATTTTATTTTCGGCCATTATCTTCGGCTGTGTTGCCTTTATTGGCCCAACATTAAAATTGCAAATATGAGCCTCCTGTCTTGCAATAAAATTACACAATTATCCTAGACTCGATGACCGAATAATTGGAATTTTAATAAAGACAGGAGGCGAATATTTCCCCCCTACCACCCTTTTGATATATTCTTCTTATTTTATTGAAGTTTACTTATTTATATTTATTGCTGCTTGGTGGTATGTTGTATCTTATTATCTGTATATTTACGATATCTCTCATTGTATTTTGATTATTTAATGCTTATACAATCAGAGACTGTCATGTGTCTCTCTTATTTTTTCAGTGTAAACCATTGAGCGAGGTGTCCACGTTCCTGATCTTCCTAATTTCTTGGGCTTAACCTTGATGCTTCGATCAAGTTTTCTTCAGACTGTTTACTTACCTGTCTTCCATCTTCCGTTTCCATGGTTCACGTGCTGCAGAAAGAGGAGGAAGGAGGGGCTGCTTCCATGATTATATTGTTGAACTTTTTTATGATTGTTACCAATGTTCTATTTTTATCTTTGCTGCTAAGGCGATAGTAAAGAAAGTCAATGCAAATATTCGCCTCCTGTCTTTATTAAATTTCCAATTATTCGGTCATCGAGTCTAGAATAATTGTGTAATTAGAGGTGGCTGGAGAAGCCCTTACTCTGGTGAAGGAGGTTTCAGTCAATCAAGAGAGATTTCTGATTGGCTGTGTCCCTCCACGTGGAGCTCAGTGTAAGCTTCAGCCAGCAACAGGTAAGAAACCCACTGCGTGTATGATGTATGTGTGTGTAGGTGACTGTGTGTGTCTGTTTGTGTGACTGTGTGTGTAATGTCTGATAATAGCAGGTGCTAATTGTCTGAGACTACTCATGTCTGGTAATGGAGGGGTTTAATTGTCTGTGACTCCTTTTGTCTGTTAATGACTGTATGTATATTATAATAATATAAATATATGATGCAATCTAAAATCAACATGGTTCATGAGGCTTCCTGATAATTTCTATAATATAAAATGTATTTTATGTGTATACACCTGTGGAGTAACCGCATCCACCCCATAATGAATTTTTGAATGGCAGAAATAAAATGTGGGATAAGGTGACCAACCCGACAAACCCATGCATGGGTGGTATCAATGTACTCAGGAGATGTTGCTGAACACATATTGTGGTGTTGTCTGATAGAGACATATATAAGGAGCTGTAAATTTGTGGGGAAGAATATACACAAAAAATACTACTGCAAACTTTGACAAAGGCTAGTGGTAAAATGTGTTTTCTTCCCTGAGTTAAAATACCAGCATCGGAAATATCCTGGGTTGTCTAGTTTTCAAAAATATATGGTTTTATTGGGCTCATTGAATTGGCCAGGCTCAAAGATGCACCAAATAGGGCATGGGCACAAGATCACCAAATGTCAAAGTTCAACATTGAATAATGTGTATGCCCCAAATGTGGCCCTTTTGCCTCCAAACAGCCAGGCAAACCCATGAATGGGTGGTATCACTGTACTCGGGAGATGTTGCTGAACACATATCGGTGTGTTGTATGACAGTGTGACATATACCAGGAGCCATAAGTTCACACCTGAAGTAAAATGTGTGTGGAAAAAAAGCGAAACAATTACTACCACTAACAAGGGGACATCCTCTACGGCTGGAGGAAAGAAGGTTTCTACACTAGCACAGACGGGGGTTCTTTACAGTAAGAGCGGTGAGATTATGGAACTCTCTGCCAGAGGAAGTGGTGATGGTAAACTCAATAAAAGAGTTCACAAAAGAGCCTGGACGTGTTTCTTGAAAGCAATAATATTGCAAGTTATGGATATTAGATTAATAGGGACAGAACGTTGATCCAGGTATTTATTCTGATTGCCATATTTGGAGTCGGGAAGCAATTTTCCCCCTGGTATGGGGCAATTGGCATCTGCTTCATAAGAGTTCTTTGCCTTCTTCTGGATCAACACAGTAGGGACACAATATGTATATAGGTTGAACTTGATGGACTTTGGTCTTTTTTCAACCTTATGAACTATGTTACTATGTTACTATGCTGAACACATATCGGTGTGTTGTATGACAGTGTGACATATACCAGGAGCCATAAGTTCACACCTGAAGTAAAATGTGTGTGGAAAAAAAGCGAAACAATTACTACCACAGAATTTGACAAAGACTGGTGGTAGAATTAGTGAAAGAGTTAAAGTTTTCAAAAAGATATGGTTTTATGGTTTGATGGGGTAAATTGCATTGGCCAGCTTCAAAGATGTTCCAAATAGCACATGGAGGCTGAATTAGCAGATATGGAAAAAATGATTATGAAATAGCAAAATGCTATTTGTAATTATCAACCGATAACATGAAGAAAACAGTAAAACAAAAAAAACATTGGGCATTTCTAAACTTAGGACACATAGTAAATTCTACTTAGCAAGTTTTTTATTAGCTTTTATAGATGAGTAAAAGATTTTTCAAGTAAAATTCAATTGTTCACCATATTTTATACTTTTTTATAATAACTGATAAAATACAATCAAAATAATGACATCTAAATAAAGCCATTCATGTCCTGTAAAAAAAAATATATAACTTGTGTGGGTTCAGTACATGGGGAAGAAGGAAATTACAGCTAAACACGAACACCACAGAAATGTTAAAAAAAAACATCAGCCTTTGTCACGAAGGGGTGACAAATAACACTTCATTCACTTAAAATAACCTAGGAATTTGCTTCAAGTTAAATAAGTAATACTAAGACCTGTTTTGGTATTTATTTTTTCATATTTTTTAATATTCAACAATATTATTAGGTTATTGTATAAGAGTAGGCTACACAAGTACATGAGTTTAACTGTTAATAGGTCTTGGCTGGCATCCTCAGTCCTTAGGTGCTTTGATGTGGTTTGTGCAGTGGCAGAACTACCGGGGTCGCGACTGCGACCGGGCCCTGGAGTTCTGCCAGTCAGGGGGGCCCAAGGGGTGCCGAGTGCAGTGAAACTGTGCACACCGCAGCAGAGCAGCGAGACAGAGGCCTCGCACCCCCACCACAGGACTGCATGGTAAGTGACCTACAAAGGGGGGTAGGGAGACGACAGATAGTGAGAAGGGGGAGTAGGGAGAGGGTAGATAGTAAGATGGGGTAGGGAGAGGGTAGATAGTGAAAAGGGGGGAAGGAAGAGGGTAGATAGTGAGAAGTGAGAGGGTAGATTGTGAGAAGGGGGGGTAGGGAGAGGATAGATAGTGAGAAGGGAGGGGTAGAGAGTGGTAGATAGTGAGAAGGGAGGTAGGGAGAGGGTAAATAGTGAGAGGAGAGAGAAAGGAGGATAGATAGCCTGAGAAGGGAGGAGAGGGGTTAGATAGTGAGAATGGGGGGGTAGGGAGGGATAGATAGTGAGAAGGGGGTAGGGAGAGGATAGATAGCCTGAGAAGGGGGGAGAGGGGGTAGATAGTGAAAATGGGGAGGTAGGGAGGGGGTAGATTGGGTTGAGAATGGGGGGCCTTAACAGATTCTCGCACCAGGGCCCTGAGGCTTCTAGTTACGCCCCTGGGTTTGTGGTTTGTGTGGATGCCAAACCAATTCAGCTTAATAGCCTCTTGTTACTTGGCATCAGTTATCTAGCCTGAGGGTGCAATTTACCTGTCATTGTGTTGATTGGAGACTGGGATTCACATCCCCTAATGATTAAGACTCTGGATTGGTGGAGAATTAGGTGAACTAACTTTCCTTAGTAACTGCAGTTAATAATACAGCTTTCTGATTGGCCATTTATGTTCCTAGACAGGCGATACAGAACATTTAAAAACCATAGTTAACTCATGATGAAGCCTTTTGGCAAAGCATGTATCAGGTGACCCCACAGAGGCTCTCCAGCGTTGCCCCTTGTAGATTGGAGCGTGAAATTTGAGGAACAATCAGGTAATAATACCATTCACAACCAGACACTGAGGTGCCAGTATCATTTTTAAGTTTTCCCTAACAAAGTGGACGCATTATATACATACGTTGACAGGCCCCCCTCCCGGCCCATTTGCCCTTTAAATGGGGGTGTTTCCCACTGACATCAGCGGGACTTCCCACCGGCATCACGGGACTTTGCACCGGCATATCGGGACCACCCACCGATATCACAGGATCGCCCACTGACATCAGTGAAGAGTGAAGTATATATAGGGACATTTATGTTTGAGCTGTTTTGTGGGGTTCGTTAGTTGTTTTACTTATGTTTTATGTGTCAATATGTGGCTGACTAATGGCTGGGGGTGATGCGATTTATTTCTCAGCCGATTTTATTTGATCTGAGTATAAAAAAGTAAATTTGTAATAATTTATTATACCCGTTTTCTTTTGGACCCTGTGATTCGTCTTTTTACACATACAGCATATTCTTTAGTAGTAATTCATCTTTGAAGCCAGCCAATGAAATTCAAGGCATACATTTTTGAAAACTAGACACCCCAGGGTTTAAGTGTAGGGAAAAAGTGCGGCCTATAATGGGGTAATTAAGAAACGGTTTGGCGAACTCTAAATTTTTTAAGAAACGGTTCGCATGAACCGGCAAGAACCAGCTGAATCCCATCGCTGTTTTTACTGGGTGCCCCCATTTTGTGAGAGGCAGCATTTCTATTGTGTTTGTGATCTCTAGAGCGATCACATGGGCCCCTGGCTTTTTACTTTTTCAATATCGAGGCAATTCAGCAACACTGACTGTGCTTAGGATCATTGATTAAGACCAAATAATACCTCTCCCTTGAGGATTATATAATTGATGAATTTTATAAACTGTTAAATAATACATTTTGTAGTTTTGCAAACCAAGAGAGCTCCAGTCCTAATTTTTGTTGCTGTTGAGAAGGTATGGAGTAGAGCCCTGTGCGGGACTGCTTTTTTTGTCCAATCCCGCCTGCTCCTGCAATGTGTGTTTTCCACTCCTCCCTGCTCCCGCCACATGTGTCCAATCCCGCCCCCTCCAGCCACATATGTGGTCCATCCCACCCGCTCCCACCACATATGTGGTCAATCACGCCCACCTCCTTACCTGAACGCCCAGGAACACAGCAGAGTCACAGGAAGTGACGTAAAATCACGTGACTCTGTGTTCCTGGGCAGAGCAAAAGAAGAGACGCTGTGAGGAAGCAGCGCAAAGGCAGCCTTGCGGGAGTGCGTGGGATTTACGGGACCCCCAGGTACAGTGTCTGACCGCCTGCACCCTCCGCAACACCAGCAAGACTGCCTGCAAGTTTTTTGGCGGGTCCCTCATCCCAATGCAGTCCTCTAGTGTGGAGGTTTACAGACAGTGATGCTCCCTAGGGAATATAAGGTGTGTGCATAAGACGGTTATTGCCCATGAGGTCATTTGTCGTTAAGGAGTTAAAGATCACAGCTTGTCAAAACAGATCAAAGAAACTCTCCAATTAAGCCAATTGGCAGCCAATTAAGATCAAAGTATCCCTCCAGTAGACTGGAGCCCTTGGGATCCAGGACCCAGCAACATAAAAAACCTTGCTACCACTACAGTATTTGGTACATTACTTGCTAAATGTATTGAATGCACAGAATGCAAAATTTGTGGGCCAAAAACATGTCTCCCTCTCTGCCCCCCAGTCCTGTCTGTGCAGAAGAACCTTGAGGTTCACAGGAACCCTAAAATTTGTACTATTATTTAAGTCTTATTTATGGAATATTTACTATAATGTGGGGTTGGTGGATATGTGGAACAGTTTCCTAGTACAAGTAACAAAACCCCTTACTTCTCTAATATAAGTTGGTACTTTGGTTGAGATCTTTAAAGATATTAATAAAAGTTGAATTTTAGAGTGATCCGAGGTAGGATTTTTTTCAGTTTAGATATCTCTGGCGTTGCAATGGTTAACTATATACTTTTTTTTCTTTTGCTGTAGGTAACCTTTTGCACCACCATCCTTGATGTTTCCTGTAGCGTTTGCACTTACTATTACTTAATAAACAGCACCTATTAGATTGATTGGGCCATGAATGCTTAGCACATGTACCCAATTTGAACCTTAACCACATTTTCTGGGAATGCTGCCAAAATGCTAATCATAGCTTGTTTAAGCACCTGTTGCCGGGATAAAGCAACATTTTACAATTACTGGCAAACCTCCTAGAAAATGTGTGAGAGAGATAACTAATCTATGAACAAATTTAAAGACATTTCAGCAGGTTGGCAAATAATTTTTGTCTGGGATCACCAAGATTTTTGCAAAATATATAACACAGTAGTGAAATTCTGGACATAACTGCTGTTAAATGGTTTTGCGGAAATTAATACTTTTTATGGCTAAATACAGCACTAGAAACATCATTGGAATTCATGTAAAGCTTGCCATATTTATCAATCTTTGCTGGGAACTTCTTAAAACTCCTTATGTTTTTCTGTGTTAAATCTTCTAAGGAAAGACTAAAATGAAAACATTTATTTACTTTCTAACTACTTTAATATGCATTCTTCATTAATGAGGCAGCATGGGACCCTGGAGTATACCATGATTGGTTGTCCATGATTGGTTGTATGAAAATGTAATAATTTATAATTCTGTGACAAATGTGAATAACTGCTTCTGTAAGCATGGTTTCTCTTCCCCTATCTTTTATAGCCTAAGAAAACAGACAGCTGACAACACTTTTGGTTGCAGTAAGATTATGGAAAGTCTAAGCCTACTGGTTATACTGACAGCACTGCAAGGTAAGATCATATATGTAATAATGTAAATTGATCCTTAAATTTCTCCATAGGTCATACATACTGTATTTATGTTTTTAAACGTCTACCTATGACTACAAAAAGTCCCAGGCGATGTCTACAGGTTGTTTTTATTTCCTAAATTAAAGTGCCATATTACTGCTGTTATACTGCTTTATTAAATATATGTATTTCTATATTTCACGGGAAATGCTTCCTTTTGATCCTTTTGATTTTTTTTGGAATGTAAAGTACACTATTTCACAATTCCTATAAAATTCTTGTTAACGTAACACCCTTCAATGAAGCACATTTTTCTACAGGTAATAAACAGTGATTAAATAAGCACAAGGTGCATTTTTATGTATGCATAGAGCATTTTCTGTAGAACAAAATACTGAACACAACTAATAAAGTAGTTATCAATATGCTAATATTAAATATAATAGAAATCCCAAAAGAGCTCATCCAGTGTTGTGAGATTTGTGCATTTAATAAATAACTTTAACTTTATAAACTAGCACAGTTGAGAGTAGATTTAACTTGTATCAGCAATATCAAGACCTCCTCTGTTTTAGTAGAAAAAAGTTTTATTTATTTCAGGTCATTGAAAACAATATTTAACAGGGACAATACAATATCAACACCACATAGTTCCAGTCCATCCTACACCGACTGGTTTTGGCGTACAAAGTATTATTCTCACCTTGAGAATGGCACTTTTCCTCTGAAATCTTTAGAAAATGCATTACCTAGTTACTGTATCTGTGACAATTGTTTGCAATATAATTAAATGTGAAATTTTGTAAATTGAAAACATTATATTGAAATTATTTTTGCAGGCTGCCATTTACAGATACTGCATGTAACCCAGATGCCTTCAGCGAGTGCCGTACCAGGCAGCAACATAACTTTAGAATGTACCTACGGCCTCAGTAGCTTATATGAGATGAGTGCCGGTTCGTTTAAATGGTACAGGCATGTACTGAATGGTGATGAGATTTCAAATACAAACAAACATTATAAAGGCAGAATTGTAAGAACAAATCAAGATGATTTCAAGAAGAAAAAGTTAGCTAACATTGAACTGCAGAGAGTGGAGATCACAGACACCGGGATATATATATGTGAAGTTTCTGTAATATCCATAACGACAATAACAGAATATGGGAAAGGGACATTTCTTAATGTTACAGGTAAGATTGTGTAATATTTCTTAATCAATGTGAAACAAAAAATAAATACAAGACCAATTCCATTTAGGCGCAGGTTCATAATAGTAACTCTTGCAGTCAATTTCAAGTTTCCCGAAAAAGCCAGTGTGTGTTTTCTTGGAAGTCATTGTTTAGAATTAACATAGCTTGTTACTACAGAGGGGAGACTGACAGATTAACATTATTGGGGCTCAGACCTGTTACATAAAAGTGCAGTAAAAGAAGCAAAAGGCATTAATCTTCTCACAGATGCAGGGCATAACACAATGACAAGATTTAACTTCAGTCACAAGTAACAAGAAGCACCATTAAGACACACAACTAAAAAATAAATAATGCACACTTTCTAAAATTTGCCTAGAAAATCTCTGTATTATGGGGTGATTGTGACCTCACGACAAGTACATTAATATATTTTGATTTTTTTTTCATTATTTGCATTGTGTGGCTATTATCAATTCTAAATATATTATATTTATGAGCATATAGCTAATGTGTGTATATATATATATATATATAAAAAATTATTGTTGAACAAAAATGGTGAAAATTCTGGAAAAAAACATTTTACTGGTATACAGTATTGAGATTCCCTTCTGCCTTTCAGGTGTTCCAGATGTAATTCCTAAACAAACCCCTTTTATCGTACCTGTGTGTGTAATTGGAGGAATTCTCATCATTTTCATTTCATCTGCAGTTTTATTAAAACATGTCAGACAAGGTAAGAAATATCTGGAAAATACAATGTAATACTAACGCAAAGTATGATGTTTTAAATACAGTTGAAGTGGTAATACAGACTGTAGGGTTAAACACCCCACCTACCTCACAGGGGACTCATTAATAGTTTCCAGAGAAAGCTTTAAAGTGCAGTTGTTTAGAAGACAGTGCAGGCCCACTGATTCAGCTCCAAGATAAGCAATACAGCCATGTTAGGATTAAATAAGACTTGCCAAAACAGGGGGGGGGGCTATGGTATAGTGGTGGGGTAAGCAATATGTGGCCATATAGTGTGATGGAAACTTAAATATTTATGCCTCAAATAGGTGCTTTTAAATAGCATATGCTGGGTATATTGCTGGGTACAGTGCCTTCCACAAATGTTGGCACCCTTGGTAAACATGAGTAAAAAAAAAAAAGCAGAAGACAGATAGGGACCCCAATGGTGTAGTGTCAAGCAGTTATTACCGCACGCAAATGTAGGAATGCACTTACACTTTTTGAGGGGGTGTAATACCCATATACATCAAGTGTTTTTTCTCTGCTATATGGGTATTACACCCCCTCAAAAAGTGTAAGTGCATTCCTACATTTGCGTGCGGTAATAACTGCTTGACACTACACCATTGAGGTCCCTATCTGTCTTCTGCTTTTTTACATATGCTTACTACATACCCACCCGGAGGATTTGATGTTTATGAAGCCTGAATACATGTACACATTGTGAGTGCATTATATAGACATATGGTGCTTTCATCCGTGCATAATACTACACCATAATTTTTTTCTGTTTTATTTTTTATTTTTTTTCAACCGGTATACACGAGCGCCCCCTAGTGATCTTTGTTCTAATTTAAAACACCCGGAGAGTGTTGTGTACGGGTTGCAGCTGGGTATCCGGTCAAGTGACAAAAAAGGAAAGTATATTGACCATTGTTTCCTCTCTACACACCTTACTTCATACTGGTTTTCATCACCCCCTTTTTTCTAAACATGAGTAATCAAAGCTCTGAAAATGTGTCTTTATTGTTTAACCTTTTGATCTTTTTTTAAAAAAAAATACACAAGAACACTCTGCTCTCCAGGATATTAAACAATTCCAAACACAACACAGGTTTATAAAAAAAAATTTATTATTGGCTCTTTTTATGTGCTACCTCCCTTTGCCAAGATTAACAGCTCTGAATCTTCTCCTATAATGCCCAATGAGTTTGGAGAATACATGGTGTCTCTGGCATACTTGTAGCTGCCAGCTGGATTGTGCAGCTGCACATTATATTTTTGGCCACATGGTTCTTCTGCCATCAAATTCTATGTTTATAATCTTGCAGTGTGCAGCATATAATGGCTGGAAATTCCCTTTAATGTATCTGATTTGTTTTATGAATTATACTAACTGCAACAGTAGACAAACTAATTATTTTCCTCTCCCACAGCTAATTCATCCACCAAAGAAACGTAAGTGTTACTTCTTTTTCATTATGTATCTTCACTAAAATGTTAGTTTCCCTGTTTTAATTTCAACTTCTTCTATTTCTGATTCTCCACAGAAGACTGATTGCTTTCAGTGAGTTAAAAATTAAAGGTAAAGTTATTTTCACTCAATAAAGTTTTTAGGGCTACCATCATGGGGGACAACCATTACCAGCCCAGGGAGACAAAAACACAACAAGATGTTTAAAAAAATAAAAAAAAACTGTGCAATGGACCACAGATTAGAGGTGGCTGGAGGAGCCCCTGGTGAAGGAGGTTTCAGTCAATCAAGAGAGATTTCTGATTGGCTGTGTCCCTCCACGTGGAGCTCAGTGTAAGCTTCAGCCAGCAACAGGTAAGAAACCCACTGCGTGTATGATGTGTGTGTGTGTAGGTGACTATGTTTGTCTGTTTTTGTGACTGTGTGTGTAATGTCTGATAATAGCAGGTGCTAATTGTCTGAGACTACTCATGTCTGGTAATGGAGGGAGTTAATTGTCTGTGGCGCCTTATGTCTGGTAATGACTGTATGTATATTATAATATAAATATATGATACAATCTAAAATCAACATGGTTCCTGAGGCTTCCTGAAAATTTCTATAATATAAAATGTTTTTTATGTGTATATGACAGTATGTGTATATGACAGTATGTGTATATGTGAGATGTATGATATACACCTGTGAAGTAATCTCATCCACCCCATAATGAATCTTTGAATGGCAGAAATAAAATGTGGGATAAGGTGACCACATTTTTTAAGATATTGCGGGATGACGTCTTTGTCCATAACTGCTTGTCTGCGCCATCTTTGTGCCCAAATGGCTTGTCAGTGTCCCCAAAAGGCCTTTTCTGCACCATTTTTGCCCCGAAACAGCTTGTCTGTGCCATCTTTGTCAGATTTAATGGGGTAAAATGAATTGGCCGGGTTCAACAATGTCCCGGTCAACACAGGGGGCAGCATGACCACATGTCTAATTTCCAATTGAAAAAAATGCACACTTCCCAAATGTGTCCTTTTAGCCCCCAAACAACCCAACAAACTCTGTGTGGGGGATATCACTGTACTCAGGAGATGCTGCTGAACACTTTAGGTTGTTGTTTGGCAGTGACAAATACCAGGAGCTGTAAATTCATACCTGCAGTAGAATGTGCATGTAAAGAAACACTACTGCAAACTTTGATGAAGGCTTGTGGGTAAAATGTGTACATGGAAAGAGTTAAAATACCAGCATATACCCTGGGGTGTCTAGTTTTTAAAATATATGATTTGATAGGGTAAATTCCAATTTGAAAAATGCACACTTCCTAATTGTGCCTTTTAGTGCCCAAGCAACCCGACAAACCCATGAATGGGTGGTATCACTGTACTCGGGAGATGTTGCTGAACACATATTGGTGTGTTGTATGACAGTGTGACATATACCAGGAGCCATAAGTTCACACCTGAAGTAAAATGTGCGTGGAAAAAAGTGAAACAATTACTACCACAAAATCTGACAAAGACTGGTGGTAGAATTAGTGAAAGAGTTAAAATATTATAATTTGAAATACCCTGGGGTGTCTAGTCTTAAAAAATGTATGGTTTGATTGGGTAAATTGTATTGGCCAGCTTCAAAGATGTTCTAAATAGCACATGGGGGCTGAATTAGCAGATAATTGTTAACTACTGATGAAGCCTTTTGGCAAAGCATGTGTCAGAGGCTCTCCAGCGTTGCACCTTGTAGATTGGAGCGGGTAATTTGAGGAACCATCAGGTAACGAAATGTTCCAGGTTATAATACCATTCACAACCAGACACTGAGGTGCCAGTCAATGTTCAGTAAAGATTTATGTTCGGGGCTCACATTATAATTTTGAAGTTTTCCCTAACAAAGTCGATGCATTATATACATACCTTGACAGGAACCCCCTCCCCGCCCATTTTCCCTTTAAACGGGGGTGTTTCCCACTGATATCAGCGGCACTTCCCACCGGCCTCACGGGACTTCCCACCGGCATCATGGGACCACCCACCAACATCACGGGACCGCCCACTGACATCAGTGGGACCGCCTGCTGATGTCAGTGGGCAGTTCTGGTCGCGTCCTGCAAGGGAGTTCTCCGGGTAGCCAGAGTGAAGAAGTTCCCAGGTATTTTTATATATATAGGGACACTTATGTCTGAGCTATTTTGTGGGGTCCGTTAGTTGTTTTACTTATGTTTTATGTGTCTATATTATTAGTGGCTGGCTAGTGCCTAGGGGTGATGCAATTTATTTCTCAGCCAATTTTATTTGATCTGACTATAATAAAAGTAAATTTTTATACCCGTTTTCTTTTGGACCCTGTGATTAGTCTTTTTGCACATACATCATATTCTTTAGTAGTAAGTCATCTTTGAAGCCAGCCAATGAAATTCAAGCAATACATTTTTGAAAACTAGACACCCCAGGGTTTAAGTGGAGGGAAAAAGTGCGGCCTATAATGGGGTATTTAAGAAGCGGTTCGGCGAACTCTAACTTGTTAAGGAAACGGTTTGTGCGAACCGGCAAGAACCGACTGAATCCCATCGCTGTTTGTACTGGGTGCCACCATTTTGTGAGAGCCAGCATGCCTATTGTGTTTGTAATCTCTAGAGCGATCACATGGGCCCCTGGCTTTGTACTGTGTTGCTGAACGCCTCAATATCGAGGCATTTCAGCAACACCGACTGAGCTTAGGAACGGATCATTGATTAAGCCCAAATAATACCTCTCCCTTGAGGATTATATAACTGATGAATTTTATAAGCTGTTAAATAATACATTTTGTAATTTTGCCAAACCAAGAGAGCTCCATTCCTAATTTTTGTGTCAGTTGAGAAGGTATGGAGTAGAGCCCTGCGCGGGACTGCTTTTTTAATCCCGCTCCCACTAATTCCACTCCTGCCCGCTCCCGCAACATCTGTGTCCAATCACGTCCCCTCCCGCCACATATGTGGTCAATCACACCCACCTCCTTACCTGAACTGCAGATTTCCCATGCAGTCCCACAAGGCTGCCTTCGTGTTGCTCCATCACAGCGTCTCTTCTCTTGTTCCACCCAGGAACACAACGGAGTCACAGGAAATGACGTAAAATCACGTGACTCCGCTGTGTTCCTGGGCGGAGCAAAAGAAGAGACGCTGTGAGGAAGCAGCGCGAAGGCAGCCTTGTGAGACTGTGCGGGATTTCCGGGACCCGCAGGTACAGTGTCTGACCGCCCGCACCCGCCGCAACACCAGCAAGACCACCCGCAAGTTTTTTGGCGGGTCCTGCAGGCCCCTCATCCCAATGCAGTCCTCTAGTATGGAGGTTTACAGACAGTGATGCTCCCTGGGGAATATAAGGTGTGTGCATAAGACGGTTATTGTCCATGAGGTCATTTGTAGTTAAGGAGTTAAAGATCACAGCTTGTCAAAACAGATCAAAGAAAATCTCCAGGCAGCCAATTAAGATCAAAGTATCCCTCCAGTAGACTACAGCCCTTGGGATCCAGGACCCAGCAACATAAAAAACCTTGCTACCACTACAGTAGCATTCTCTATATTTGGTATAGTAAATGTATTGAATGCACAGTCCTTTCCTGGTAAAATATATTTGCATTATTTCATGCTTCACATTAGTAGCAGGATGAGGTGTTATTCACTTTTTGGCAAAGAGTTCGTACTGCTAATCTGCATTGGCAGTTTAAGTTATGCAATAACCAGTTATTTAGCCTTAACAAAAACCTGATATCTATTACATAACGTTCTGTTTTTTTTTTTGTCGTTTTAGCTCCAAAGATTGATGAGCTTCTAGTTGCAGCCTCACAACAGGTAACTAAATTGTTTGTATTGAAGCATTATAATACATTAGGCTTTATTCAACGCCTGCAAGTAATTGAATAATAGACTTTTGCATTTGGATTCATCTAAACGTAATTTTTATGAAATGTGCCTGTTTCGTACATTAGTATGAATCTCCGATAATGAAGAAAAGAATGTCAAAAACGCCAAAATTTCAGTATGATTTGTCCATTCTTTTGCCACATTTTGCACCACCATTACAAGCTGTTTCGGAGCCACTACAAACTATTTTGGAGTTCTTTGAAGAGGTAAAGTGAGAAGCAACTGTCTGTAGGAGGGACCATATAAAAAAGTAGCAAAGAAATTGGGGGCGGTCTCATTGTGTTATGGAGCTGCTACTTACCCGCTACCATGATCCAGCAGTGAGCAGAGGCTCCGTCGCGTCTCTCTCCTCTCCACCATCATGAAAAACAAACTGCTACCTCGTCTGGTGGGCAGCGCCGTAGTAAAGTGTGGGAGCATTTCAAGAGTGTGGGTGCCTTGCGAGGCAGGGTAAGGTGTAAAGAATAACGAAAGTCCTAAGTTAGAGAAGCCGGACACCAAAGTGAGCTATTAGGATGGTTGCAAACCCACAACAGCCACCACTAACAATAGCAGCTGCCAGAGCAAAGGGCCTGGGAGAGGCCTCAGCCTTCTCTCAGAGTGGGACTGGTTATGCCCATGCCTCCAGCCTCAAGATGGTGAGTCATCTGGTGGTGCTGATGTACTCACTAATAACTGTGATGGCACTGTATATTGGTATATTTCTTTATTCTTATTAACATTGGTTATTTTGGGTATATGGTTATAATATTTAATTAAAATATTTGTATCTTCCTCTTTACAGGCATGCACAAATGAACACACAGTTTATAAACTGGAAAATGTTCATTATGCAGCATTAGCATGAGTGTAACCATGGAACTGTCTAAATAGTATGCAGAAGAATGATAGAGCCTGCTTGCTTACTCCTGCTTGTCTCTGAAATCAGCACTTGGTGGACTCTGCCTTTTCTCTTCTCTTGGTTTGAGAATGGTAATATTATCATTATATTTTACACAGCTGGAAATAATACCTAGCTTTTACAATATTGCAACTCTTCCAATGTGGAATGTGGACACTGTGTGGGGATAATACATTTCTATATAAATATATATTCATTTCAATGGATTAAAAAAGTGTGTCTGGCTGTTTGTTTTCTTTATAATTAAGTGTACAGTGCAAGATGTTTTAGAGTAAACATAGTGAAAATATCTCTTCTATGAAAACACATTGGCCATTTTTTCCAGGACGCTCGCAAGTTTCATATTTTACTGACCAGCACTTAACCTTCTTGAACGATGTATTCTGCTATAAATAATCAAATATTGCTGCATCGTGTATCAGCGGGTTTTGGGCAGCAATGTCCTAAAATGTTAACATTTAATCAGTGATAGTTTCCTTTGTAAACTTTATATGTCTAGAGGATTAAAACATATGCAATGTCAAGCCTTTCTTGAATAGTTAGAGGCCAAATACAAGTGGGCTGTAGGATAGTTTTCAGAGGGCCGTGGGCTTGCGTCTTCCTTCTGGTGGGTGGAGCCTGTCATTGAAGCAGCAGGGTCTGGGTCCTCTGACACCCCCCTCTTTTTGACATGTCTCCTGAGCTATTGTAACACTGGCTGGAAGGGTGAGAAATTCATCTATTGCTTCCTTGTAGATCCCCTCTGATCAGGACATGGCTGGGGTAACCCCCCTTCTGGAATTTTCATCCCAAAGAAGTTCTGCAGAAGCTCAGATGCCAGTTTCATCTGAAATGCTATCTAGGTATGCCAGCAATGCGGGTGAGGCAGAGGCAAATGTTTGCAGCCTGTTAGCGTACGGGGGTTGCTGGGCAGCAGGACACGAGTGAGGCATGGGTAGGGCTTCTTTAGGGTCTGCTAGGTATGCTGGGATGTTATATCTGGCCAAGGTGTCTGGTGTGCATTCATTGTCTAGGTTAAATGAGCAGAGTTTGGGGTTCCGACAGAGGGACTTGGGGTGCTGTGACTCTAACCCCGGGGTGCAGTGTCAGTGAGGTGACTGTGCGATTGCCTGTAACACCTTCTTGCAAGTGAAGGAACCAGTGCAGCGTCTCAGGGGTCGACCGGGGTGGCAGATCCAGCTGGGGGGTTGCCAGACCTCTGTCCTTCCCATGGATGATCTGCCGCCTCCGGACAAAGAGATGAAAGACTCCGAAAAGGAGAAGTATCAATACAGGAAAATCCTAAGAACCCTTGGGAACTGGGCCAGTGTTATTGGTGAAAAGATGCCTGAACAATGTTCGGAGCTTTTCTGCTATCACGACCTCATATGAAATGCTTATCGTGTCTATGAAGGCCTGGGGTGGTGGAGATACGATGAGCAGTTTCGCCAGTGTCTTGCGGTCCGCCCGTCATTGAAGTGAGATCACATTATGACGCGCGTCCTTTCTTGGTGGGGCCAGTGGGTTAGGGTCTTCTTTTCTGCCGGTCGGACAACGTAGGGGGCCCAGGGTTTACTCAGCCATGCCTATGGAACTCTGGCTACTGGCCAGTTCAGGGACGTTTCCGCTGCTGTTGCTCAGGATCCCAAGCTTGCATCAAGTCGCTTTTTGGGCCATAATATCGTCAGACTCTGAGCTCTCAGTTGGTACTCCGGGATTGACACCGCTCCCTCGGGATCACCCAAACTGTGTAACTAAGCTTCGGCTAGCCACAGTGCATATGCAGCTCCGGTGCAGTGGCATCCCCTCCTCTCTCTACGCTAGTTTTGTCTGGTTCTAAAGGGATTCATCGCTGGTGTCCCAGCAGGAAGAAGCAAGAAGCAAGAAGTACACAGTCGGGGTACAGGGCGTCCCATCACATCTCTCTGCCACCATGTCTGTATAGTAGAATCAAACTTTATTGTCTCAGGGCATACTTGAGGTGATACCTAAATCTTGGTGTGATGGTATAAAAGACCCTCCTGTAGTACCAGTTGTGGCAGTCCAGAGGGCTGAGAAATATGGGCTTGGAGCAAGCCCCATTAAAAAAGGCTTTGTGACCAAGAAGCATCACTTCCTCATCACTTACCTCAAGGCTCAGTTTTAGGACCCCTTCTGTTCTCTCTTTACACTTCTTCCCTTGGCAAACTAATCTCATCCTTTGGCTTTCAATACCACCTGTACACTGATGACACCCAGATTTATCTATCCTCCCCTGATCTCTCTCCCTCTGTCTTAGATCGTGTAACTAACTGCCTTGCATCTGTCTCTACCTGGATGTCTGAACGTTTCTTGAAACTCAACCTCTCCAAAACTGAACTCCTCATCTTCCCTCCCTCCAATGCTAAGATTCCCCCATCTATCTCCCTCATTGTTTATGGTGCCATCATCTCCCCGTCTACTCATGCACGCTGTCTTGGTGTCACCCTTGACTCCGACCTTTCGTTCACACTCTATATTCAGTCTGTCTCTAAAAACTGTCGCCTTCATCTTAAAAACATTGCCCGCATTCGTCCCTTCCTTCCACAGAATGCCACTAAGGCTCTTGTCCATGCCCTGATTATCTCCCGTCTTGACTACTGTTACTCTGTCTTAGCCGGTCTCCCTCTTAACCGTCTCACCCCTCTACAATCCACCATGAATCCTGCTGCCAGACTTATCTTCCTCTCACATCGCTTTACTAACGTCTCTCCCCTCTGTCAGTCTCTTCGCTGGCTGCCTGTATGCTTCAGGATTCATTTCAAAATCCTCGCTCTTATTTTCAAAGCCCTTCACAGCGGTTCCCCTCCCTACATCTCCTCTCTCATCTCTAAATACACTCCTAACCGGTCTCTCCGCTCATCCAATGATCTCCTTCTATCCTCTCCTCTGATTTCTAGCTCTCATGCCCGCTTACAAGATTTCTCAAGGGCTGCCCCTATCCTCTGGAATGCCCTCCCCCGACCTATCCGTCTCTCCCCCTGCCTTTATTCCTTCAATAAAACCCTCAAGACCCACTTCTTTAAGGATGCTTACAACATAGCAGGCTAACGCCCTCCCATACTCCCATATTCCTTTAGCTCACCTTTCCTACTCCCTCTCCTGCAATAGTTTTACTAGTGTGGGTGGGTTATTCCTAACAACAGCACTTTTACCTATTGTGTAATACACCCTAAATCCCTCTAGACTGTAAGCTCGGTTGAGCAGGGCCCTCCTCACCTGTTGTCTCTGTTAGTCAATTTGTTATGTTACATACTACTTGTTATGTCCTGTCTACCCATTGTACAGTGCTACTGAATTTGATGGCATTATATAAAACAATAAATAATAATACTTGCATAAGACATCTCTCATTCTTCTGCTGGTTTCACTAAATGATGCATACAAGAAAGGTCATTGGCCTTACCATTCTTGGAACGGTACAATAGGTGATATGCAGATCAACGCAACAGAAGAACAAAGCTCAGCGGGCTTGTCAGGGTTTTAGCCGTTGTGCTGAACAAAAGGTACTAAAGTTTTCTATGATGAGAGTAGACTAGGACAGGGTGTTTGCATCCCTCCAGATGTTGCCTCCACTCCTCAAGTGCAAGTTTTATATCAAGCAGCTGTCAATCTTCCACATTGTAGTTTCTCTTAGAAGCCCTGCCCCTCGTGCTGGCAAACGTGTCAGCTTGCAATCACCAACGTCAGATCTCTGCGAGCTAGCGGGGGCGAAGAAAGGGAGGCAGAGGTCAGCATCCAGTGCCGATAAGAAGAGGATCGGCACCCTGCCACATACTCTGTATTACAGGCCAAATGGACTTAGAACAAGATATCCAAGTTGATAAGCTTTCTAACTTTTTAGAGGCATTCTTTGGAGCTCTGCTGCCAAAGGTAGTTTCCTCTGATATCCAATTAGATTGAATGCATCCCAAAATCAAGGAGTGCTAAACTTAATCTGCTCAGGGATATAATTAATTTGAAATATTTCTATGACAGTAAAAAGCATCACATGAACTGTACCTGGGAACTATGAAATCCTAGTGCAGGTAAACTAAAAACAGAGATGGGAGTCTTAGTTAACGAGGACCAGGAAAAAGCAGAAACGTTTGGCACCTACAGCAAAGGATATTATAGCACTGGAAAAGGTGCAGAGAGATGGCCTACAAAATAAATAAAAGGAATGGAACACTTAATTTATGAAGAAAGGTTCATTAATTTAAATCTGTTTACTTTAGAAAAACAGAGCCTCAGAGGGGATATGATAGGATTATATTCGTGGCCAATACAAACCATTGTGTGAACATCTACTCATAAACAGGACTATGCATAGGACACGTGGTCACGCATTTAGACTGGAAGAAAGGAGATTTAGTCTAAGGCAGAGGAAAGGGTTTTTTTTACAGTAACTTTTATCTGAGTCTGTAGAGACATTTAAACAACAATTGGATGAATACTTGGAAAAACATAATATTCAGGGAAACAGCTTCTTGAGAGATTTGACTGCCATTCTGGGTCAAGAAGGATTTTTTTCCCCACAACTGTTTTTTGCGTTCTTTTGGATCAACAGCAAGAAATGAACAGATGTGGGGAAGGCTGAACTTTATGGACGCAGGTCTTTTTTCAGCCTATGTAATATGTAACAATTTAATCTGATGTCTTCTGCTCTCACCCTGCAGAAAATGAAGGTTGTTATATACAACTCATTTGAAAATTCCTCTTAGGCTGTCATGCTATATTAAAACACCAAGTCTGTTCTGATGTAAGGACTTACCTGCCTCTCCGGTCCCGCGCCGTGGCCGGTCCCGCGACGCTTCCTCCTCGGCCGCCTACCCGGGCAGCGAGTACCACCGCTACCCGGTCGGCGTCTTCACCGCGTGGCCGACCACGCGGCAAACCGGTAGCACAGCGCCACCGTGTGGTCAAAACATAATATTGCACGTTACAAATGTAACGTGTTCTTATAACCTCGGGTGACCTCCTTAATGCAGGACACACCTCCACCTGTCCCTATTTAAACCTGGACTTCCTCTTCTGGGTCACCCTTGGTTGCTGTATTTCTGCTATTTGCTTGCGCATTAGATTGTTACTGACTGCTCTGGTTTGACTTGGCTTGTTGACCTCGTTCCTGTCTCTCTGATTCGTCTCCTGATTCCTGCTCGTCTGGTATTGATTCGGCTTGTTGACCTCGTCTCTGGATTCTGATTTGGCTTATCCTGATTACCTGTCTGACCCGGTTGGTTCTCTGACTTTCTGGTTCCAGTTTGGCCTGGCCCACTCCACCATCTGGGGTCCTACCTCACCATACCATTACATCTGAGCTCTGAGAGATGTAGAGGACTTCCTATTCCTGCATGAAGGCATCTAAAAATTGATATATTTTCATGTTTATCATCAGTATCACTTCCTTAAGAAGTAAAGTGTGGTATGGGCACAGTGCTTTCAGTCTTTTCTTGGCTGTCATTGTGAAATGATAAAAGGTGTGGGATTGCTGTTACTACTTGGAGCCATGCAAGGTGAGACCCAGAGTTCAGTTTTCTATTTATTTAATATATTTTAACAAAATAATGTCAGCTCAGAAGTGTTACATTATAAAAACTAAGCCTCTGATCAAGTTTTTCCAGCAATGCACGTGTTAACAAACCACATTTGTTATAAATATAAGAGCTTGAGAAGAAAAAAATGAGACAACTAACCCACCAGGCATTTGTGCATCCTCAGGAAAGATTCATACATTTTAAAAATTAGTTTTTTGTATTCATCGCTGCACTGTAATTATGTACTGATAAATAAATAGACACTGATGTCTCTGTCTTGTGTTTATTAGGTTCCAATTCACACACTATCCATGTCACCCAGGCCCCTAAGGTAAAGGCTGAAGAAGGTAGCACAGTCACATTAAAATGTAGCTACTCCACCAGTAACTCAGTGCTGTCAAATCACCCTTGGTTGGAATGGCACAGGCATGTGCTGAATGGAAGCAAGGTTTCAAACACAGAAGGAGATTTCATGGGCAGAGTTTCTAAAAGTACGACAGAAGATTTCTTGAGTAAAAAATCGGCTGATGTGACAATTCACAATGTTACCCAAACCGACACCGGCATGTTCATATGCGTAGTTTATATACATATAGATAACACAAAAATATCATCAGGACATGGGAATGGAACATTTCTTGAAATAACAGGTAATCATGTGCATTCAATGTGTCTTGTCAAGGATCACCGCAAATGTAAACTCAGGATGGAGATTTGAATCTCTGTGGAGTTTGTTCGTAAAAATGTGTTGTGAAAAAGGTTAACTAGCAAGGGCCTCCTGCCATAAGCTGTCCCTTTCTAGCGGATAGTTACAATGGTTACATGTTATTGAAAAAATAATAATAACGTAACTATTTGTGACATCTGTGCCTACAACTGTGTCAAAGTAGTATGCTTAAATCTAATTACCATAAAATGATATGTTCATGATAGTTGTATTCACTTTTTATTTCTTTGGCTCCTGTCTACCTGTAGGAAACCTTTATTATGGTTGGCAACTTATAAAGTATTTTGTATTAGAGAAATTAACTTGGTTTTTTTTTGTCAAATGGCGTTAACATTGATGTCCAGCAGGCAAAAAATATGTAGATTGATTCAAAATGTACTACTTGAGTATCGAGTCACACTTTTCGTCTTTAGGGGCTTGGCTCGATAAGCATAAAAATTGTTGCAAAGTGTCAGTTTGCAATACTGTTTACAAATTATCACCAGTACTAACATCTGATAAGATTTCATACACCCATAGAAACCAATGTAAGGTGCTCCAACACCAAAAAGTTTTAAATTTCTAGATTTCTTAGATGTCTTCATGCAGGAATAGGATCAGAGGCTTAGTTTTTATAATGTAACACTGGGTTATAGGCGGCACACTGACCGTGCTTCTGAGCTGACATTATTATTTTGTTAAGATATATTAAATAAATAGAAAACTGAACTCCGGGTCTCACCTTGCATGGCTCCAAGTAGTAACAGCAATCCCACACCTTTTATCATTTCACAATGACAGCCAAGAAAAGACTGAAAGCACTGTGCCCATACCACACTTTACTTCTAAAGGAAGTGATACTGATGATAAACATGAAAATATATACATTTTTAGATGTCTTCATGCAGGAATAGGAAGTCCTCTACATCCCTCAGAGCTCCGAACACACTTGGGGTTTTAATATAGCATGACAGCCTAAGAGGAATTTTCAAATGAGTTGTATATAACAACCTTCATTTTCTGCAGGGTGAGAGCAGAAGACATCAAATGACATTGTTACATATTACATAGGCTGAAAAAAGACCTGCGTCCATAAAGTTCAGCCTTTCCCACATCTGTTCATTTCTTGCAGTTGTAGGAAAAAAAATCCTTCTTGACCCAGAATTGACACTGCCATTTAACACCTACTCAAAGCAGATCACAGCCATTTTTGGGTTATAAATCCATTAATATCATACACGCATGCACTAATAAAACATGCTATATAATTTTGAAGCCACCACAATGCTCCTACATACCTATGCCTACTACAAAATAAAAGGAATATTTGTTATATGTGCCAAAATATAATAATCATGAAATATGTGTTTGAATCTGTTGTGTGTAATTTGTGCAAATATGTGTCAAAATGTAATGTCAAATGTTCTGTATTGATACCACATTTTATTATATTCCCATATTAATGTTCTTAGTTGAATGACCTTAAAATAGTCATTATCAGCAGCAGCATTGTGTACATAATATACTTTTTTCTTTAAAAGGTATTTTATACAAAGAAAACCCAATGTATAAAGTCATAAATCCAAATATATATACAAGTATTTTAAATAGCTCTCATAGACATAAAAACAGTTAGCCAGTGAGACTTTGGAGGTCACTTCCAGAGATATGAACAGAAACCATACATATAATAAATAAACATTCATACTGCATTCATACAGACTGCAATAAATTAATCTACTGGGTAATATTGGGGTACTTGGAGTCACGGTAGATTCATGAATTTTTCATCCCAGGGAATTTGTCTGGGGGGATCATATTTCTGTATAAAGTTGATATTGTCTTTTATTGCGATTGAATAGATTCATATTAACTAAAAAACTTTTGGGAAGTTATTTCAGGTATATCTGAGATTAGTTTATTTAGACATCAAAGGATTATGTATATTTAATGCAACTCTCATACACACGCCTTCATAAATTACACTTTCTAAAGATCAAGTGTGTGAAACCAAAATGCTCTCTATACAACATTATTGGATCTGAACTGGCTGCTATATGAATATCCTGCATGGAGCTGCAAAACAGCTCAGCACAGAAGTGCTTATATGGGCTGTTTGAAGCCTCCAATGACACTGACAGTTGTTCAAATGGGTTAGAGGAAAAGTAATAACTACAGAGACATGAGCAAAGCTCATATATTCCTGGAAGGCAAGAGGATCAGAAACCTAAAGGTTCTTTCCCGCTGTAGTGGACCAGATTGTTTTGTCCTAGTGGTTTCCTTTAACGAACACAGCACAGTCTTATCTCCATTGATAGGATTTATAGTTAGTTACTCTGGCTGTTGTCCTCCGTATTGCTCTTAGAAAAGCTGTACACAGCAGATGTTTCATTTTTCTCAATCATTATTTTGTATTTGTTCTTTCCTAGGTCGTAATAAAACAGAGGAAAATCAAGGAAACAAGTCTCAATACCATAAACTGATTATTATTATTTTCACTGCTGCAGCTGTGGGTGTGATCATTTTGGCTATGGTTTGTACATGTCACAAAAGAAAAGGTGAGAAAATCGAATTAACAAAACAAAGTTTCAAAGTCCTTTTTTTTACACAATGGGCAGGAGACCATCCAGCCAACCAGGGAGATATAGCATGCAGTACGAAAATAGTTAACCCTAAACATATTGGGGAGTAATTATATTCTCAAAAGGACTATTCCAGTCACCACGCTGTCTCCACCATTTTACCCCAGCAAATGTTTCTTGTCTTTTTTGACTAAGATCAAGTGTAGTACCTATGAGTGGGAAAAAACCCAATCGTATAGCCTTACGATTGTCCATCTTGGGCATACTCAACAAATTTGAAATGTTAAGTGGTATATCTGTCCCTACACGTTGGTATGTTGATGATATACAATTTTCCATCAAGCCTAGGCTTTTGGGTGGCAGATGGAGAAAAAACTATAAAATGCCCGGGGGCTAAGGCTGCAAGAGCACTTTTGATTTTCCTTCACAATTGCACTGGATTTTATTTATTCATTTTTTTAGTGGGGAAGGTCCATTGGCCTCCTGTACATTACTTCTCCTTGAATGCTTAATTGGTTCCTCTCTTCAGAGGGGAAACAAGAAGATGTGGACCTCAGTCCATCAAGCTCAACCTTTCACACATACCTAGTTCTAAAGTTGATCATGCTAAAAGCTTTTACAGACACATCATCATACATTGGGTAAGCATACAGGTAAAAACAATAAAGTTTGAAAGCGTCAATCAGAATTTAATGCTATACAATTATGAAACAAGGTTTTTTTCAGAAAAAAAATACCCCTCGTCTTATAATTGAGGTCGTCTTATAATCATATCTCAAATAGAGGTCTGACTATGAGACTAAGATCCAGATCCCCCGCAGTGCTGCAGGGGACCTGGATCCTCCTGTCTGGTAATCTCTGCTGCTGCTGTCCCTTCCACCGGGGGTTCTATCACCAAGCACTGGCGAAAGTGCTGGCAGCAGCGGAGATTGTCTATGTGCATCGCACAGACCTTCCCCAGCTGCCAGAGAGGAGAATTCCCAGCAGCGCTCGGAATTCTGCTCGATGGACACAGACAACCCCCGCTACTGCTGACACTTCTGCCGGGCCTTTTATGATGGAGCACAGACGTCACATGACCTTCCGGTGCTCAATCATAGAAGCCCCGCCAGAACTAACGCCGGCCTCCACCCGCTGCCCCCACTAGACACCATGGAGTCAGAAGCACTGGTTAATCGGGGGGAGTGTTATATGGGGGGGCATAAGGCTTTTCTGGAGGCAGAATGACCCATGTTATCCCTTTTAACCCCCTATATGCCACTCTGTCTCCTGAAATGCCTTTTAACCCCCTATATGCCACTCTGCCTCCTGAAATGCCAGTGTGGCATATACGGGTATAAGGTATTTCTGGAGACAGAGTGGCATATAATAAAAACAAAAACGATATATTTCTCAATCATAGCTTTTATTAAATATGAAAAAATAGTTTACATAGTGTAAATGAATTAATATTTACTGGTCAAACTTTTTTCCTATAGAGTAGTCTTATATTCAGGCTTTTTCTTTTTTTCCTAAATTAATATTCAGATTTTGGGGGGTCCTCTTATAATCAGGATCATCTTATAACTGAGCAAACACGGTATATAGGAGTTTCAGCAAACTCAATACACAGCAATAGGTTGTCAGCCTTGAGTAAGGACAAATACTACAGGGCTTACAGTTAGCTTAAACAAACATTGGTTCCCCCAAACTGCCCTTGACACAGGGCTAGTGGGTAATTTGGCCTAGTCCATGCAACTTGAAAGAAAGGTTACATGCATGTTATATGAACAAACAGCCGAATTGAAACAATGAATGACTTTAAACCCACAGATTGAGATGGCATTTTTTTTCTATGTTGCCATTTAGACCAGAAGTTGCACTAACTGTGTTTCATATGCTGAAATTGAATTGTACAATAGACTTGTGCATGTTGGGCTACTATGTGCTACTATGGGGTAGAAATGTAACAAGTTTCATTATTTTTCCTCAGCTACAACTGATTGTGCTCCAAATCCAGCACTGCAGGAGGTAATATTGTCTTCTATGTGTTACTGCCTAGTATATAGCACTAGTTTGCGGTTAATGAGACAATCATGACCACACGTTTATTAATTCATCCAAGCCATTCTTCTTAATCTTTAATATTGCATTCAATGGTTCCTGGCCCAACACACACACCAAAACTTTCTTGTCTCAAGCTCCTCTTTTAGTCTTCTAAGACTTAATTTAATGCATCCTTTTGGGCACTTAACCCCTTAATGATTAATAACATCACAGAAGAATGGTCAGTTAGTGACTGATGGCATTAAACAAGCTTAGAAACCGATGTAAGATAGTTTTCTTCACTTCAATGGTGTTGCAACACAGAGAACAGCAGCAGGGGCCCCAAGTGGCCCCTCCCTAGGGCGTTAATGTCTGTCATACACTCTATGGGGCAGACACTTGACTTAAAAGAGCTTAGGAGGCAATCAATGATATCGAGCCATTCAGGGACACCAAAAAAACATCCCCAGGACGCACTGTGACCACTCCGGAGAGCAATCACAAGCGCCACTGCAAGAAATTTTGCGCAGGCTGATCAGATAGCATGTTACATTTGCTATGAAAATTGTAAGCACCTATTTACCTCACTACCTAAACTACGTTCCTACTGAATATATGCAGCACCCACCCCTTTGAAACTGTATTGCATTCAGCCCTCAAGATAAATGGAACTCATAAATAAATTTCGCTGGTGAATTTCATAACAAGCTTTTCCCCCAATTTACTTAAAACTGGATTCCCTCTGTGGAAAATGTACAGTTTATTTGAATGCTGAGCTAAAATCCTACTGCCCTGCAGGACACGATTTTTTTATGATTAGCCTTAAACAAGCCCTCTTGTCACCCTATTTACAATACACTATTTTTTTATTCTTTCCTTCTTTTACTTCCAGTTCTTAAACCGTGTTACCCTCTTTGAAAGGCACAGTTATTCCTCAGGGATCAGTGAAGCAGTGTTTCAGTAAAACAAGCAGAATACCATATACTGGCATCGGGAGGGAGGGCAGGGCCGGCCCTACCATGGAGCAGAGTGGGACAATTGCTCCAGGCGGCACTTTTGAAGGGGCCGCACTTTGCTGCTCCAAGCCCTTTTTTTTTTTTTTTAAAGCGGAAGAGAGAGAGGGCGCCGAGTGATTTTCGCCCCTCTCCTCTGCAAGCCCTCTAACTCGGTCACGGTGCAAGCTTGTAATGCTGAGTGCCGGAAGATGATGTAATTTCCGGTGCTCCGCATTACAAGCTGGCACCAAGACCGAGCAGGGAGACTCGCCGCAGGACTGCTGAAACGTAAGTACAAAGGGGGGGGGGTTGATAGGGTAGATAATAGGGAGGGAGAGTAAGGGTAGATAATAGGGAGGGAGAGGAAAGGTAGATAATGGGGGGGCGGGAGAGGAAAGGTAGATAATGGGGGGGCAGAGGAAGGGTAGATAAGGGGGGGGCATTTTAAACTCCCCCCAAGGTGGCAGTATGTCTTGGGCCGGCCCTGGCTGTCAGGGTGGTTTGGTCTGATCTCCCTATAGCTGATATCCTCCCCTTCACTCTGGCAGCTGTTCCTTAACAGACAAAGGCACAGTTTGCATGCTGCAGACACAATTTAGGTTATTTCAAACATGTATTGCAGCCAGGGTAAGTTAATACACCAGCTGTTGAGATTACACTTCCAATGACTCTCAGCCAGCCTGAATACAACTAGGATGCCAAATGTTAGCTTTTATATAATTATAGATTGGTACTGTAGCTGCTGTAGAATGCACATCTCAGAATGCTCAGCCATCCATTTGATATGTAATATTTCTTTATTAATATTTCTTTATTGTTTTTTATAACATAAAGATGGGGAGGAGACCCTAGGGGAATGAAAATATTTCGCCAGGCATTTTTTTTGGGGGGGGGGCACTCCCCTATCTTTCACACACAAATACTTATTTGTTTTTTGTTTGTTTGTTTTTTATCAGTCTCAAGGCATGGGTACCCCCTATGACCTTGAAAATCAGCATTACCTTCTTCATCAAGACAAGGCAACACATTTGTACAGTGAGATACCCTAAATAGAAGACACATTCTTTGGAAATCACCATAAGACAGGAGAGATGAAGAAACTGTTGTGCCAGATTCCGCATAAACATTATACTTATGAACATACTTATTTTCCCAATAAAAAAAAATATATATTATTTTCTTTTGATACTTCATGCGGCGCGGAAAATTGGCTCTGGGAAATATTTTGCACAAGAGAAGTTTTCTGGGCATGCCACCTAAGAAAAATTAGATGGAACATTGCTTATGAATATGTGCAATACACTTTTTAAAGAGAAATATCACCTTAACAGCTCTTAAAATGAGTAAATTCATCTATTAAAACTACCTGTCCTTGTTTTTCAGTCTGTAATTATTTGAAGCCATTTTACAAGGGGTGGCTAAAGTGAAATGCTGGAATAACTTAAAAGGGCAGCTTAATGCCCCCGACTACCCTATCAGAGGCCCCAAGTCACTCAGAAATTCCAGTCTACTGGAATTCTAGTTGTTTCTTCCAATTCACTGACACATACAAGAAAATTCCCGATGCACGGCCGATCACTGAAAAATCATAGACCTGAAATAAGGAATAACAAGTGACTTTCATCATACACTTCTCCCCGTATCAACTCCACTAACTAGGCCTTACACAAAAGGGTGGAGCCTCTGCACACATCCTTTCTCCAGATTGGAGAAATGAGGAGAGGCTGTCCCCACGGGGTGCGCCTCGGCTCCACCCTTTTGCGGAAGTACTCCAAGATGCCAAAATAATGCAGACGGATTTACACAAATTTGTCCAATATATTGGCCTCTGGGAGTAATTCCCTGTTGAGGAACCGCTCCAATAGGCGTGTTTTACAGAACTGATACAGGGGAGAAGGAGATGGAGACAGAAGAACAAGAAGATGCACAAGAAGAAGCAGAGCTGCTAAAAAGGAGATGGGCACAAGAAAGCGATCAGAGGAGAAGGTAGGGGGGCCTTTGAAAGAAAGCGTGAGAGAGCGAGCTAGTGTGAGAGAGCATGAGTAAGAGTTAGAGTGAAAAAGTAACACAATGCAATAGACAATTCCGAGCTCTCTTCTTCCTTTGCATTTGTTTCTTTGAGGTCCCTATTTGTTTTTGAACATTTGAAAATTGGCAAATTGTGTTAAAGTCTAATTTGGACTACTATATGTATTTCTAACAATTTGAAATGAAGGGAATATTCTTACATGAATTAACCAACAAATTCTAAAATACACATAATCAGGCAAAACAGAGAATGCACTAAACCACATTGTAACATACAAAAGTAATATGTGTGTGTGATAAACACTATACATATGTAAATATTGCCACAGCATTAAATTTATGAAGTTTTTCCTGCTTTTGGGGGTGGAGCTCGCAGACCCCCAATATCCCTGAAGCCCATTTTGCAAACTTGGGACCTCTGACCATATTAAAGAAGAATGACCCCATTAAAGAAGCACATTAAAGTGCATATGATAACTGAAGCGTCCCTTTAAGGGGGAGCACAGTTCATGCATGAACTATACTGGGCAGTCTTTCTGATCTATAGGTCCATACAAGTGTCCACAAGGATCCAAAGGCCAAAGAGACAATGCTTTTTAGCCAGCTTAAAGCACTGAACCAATCAGTGGAGATATAGAGGGGTACTTGGGTAGCAATGGGAGTAAACTTTCAGTATCCTTAAACAGACCATGGGACTAAGCTTCTTAAAAATCCCATGGGTGTCTGATTTTACCTAATTTTACCCAGCTGAAATCTACAAACCCAAAACTAAATCAAATCAATGACATGGAATTTAGACATAAACATTCCCCATGTAAATGTATGAGTTTTGGATTTACCCTCAAGCAGCACATGCATTTAAAGACCCACATGTCCTCCCAGCACCTCTTGTAAAGATTCTAAGCAGTGAATCACAAAGTCTGTTAATTAAATGGCTCCAATACCAGCACTCACGGAGGCCTTGACTTGTCATTATTTAACCATACACCTGAGTCACCTGTACTCAAGCAGGGGTATGAACCATGATGTATTAGTAGCAAAAGCACTAATTGGAAGTCTTATACAGAATCAAGGTAGAGTAGAATGGGAAGAGTCCGTTCCAGACTGTGTGACCCTGACGATTTGCCCCAATACCCTGAGTTTAGGGCAAAGACTATGAGACTCAGGGTCAAACTCTGAGATTTCCCAGGTATGCATAAGACACTCAATTATCACTCCAAAAACATAGCATCCAGCTTTTAGAAATATTCTAATAAAACTTTATTTTAGAAATAAAACCTCTACAAAATAGACTAAAAAGTCTCCTGCACAAAAATATAAAAGTCATACATCACAGAATGAGAGCTCTCAGCACAGCTTGAATTTCCGGGTGGCACTTTATGTTGAAAGTTGAGTGAATGGGTTCAATTGGTTTTTTTCAGACTAATTTACTGTATTGTTAGTATATTATTTTCAAGAATGTATTTACACTAATAGATCTTTTATTTATACATTAAGAAATGTGAACATTTTGTTGCAGTTTATTATGGATGGTTAGTATGCTTTTTAAAAGTTCCTTCTCATTGAGAAAGCAAAAGGCAGCAAAAGTGTTAAGGAGCACTACTTATCTTCCATATATCAAAAAAGTACTCTATGTATTGCATAGGTGTAGAATTATATCTCCATTTTAGCTATGCTTACCTTACATAAACAAGATAGTTGAAGCATAAGCTTTATAAACAGCTATAAGACTCTCACACTAAACTAGGTGTTTGCAACTGAGTTAATTATTCAGTGGCGGAACTACGGGGGGTCGCAGGGGGCCCAAGGGGTGCCGAGCGGTTGGTGAAAACGATCGCTCGGCAACTCTTGGGTCCCCCTGACTGACAGAAATCCAGGATGCCTCCGCTCACCCCGCTGCCGCTGCTGCCGACGTCATCGTCGCCGCCGCCGCCTGCCTCAGCGCTGCCCAGAGTGCAGTGTTGGGAGCGTGAGGCGTTTGTCTCGGGTGCCGGCGCTTCACACTGAGCAGTGAAGCGCCGGCACCCGAGACAAATGCCTCACGCTCCCAACACAGGAGTTGACGGTAAGTGACCTACAAAGGGGGGGTAGGGAGGGAGTGGGTAGATCGTGAGAGGGGGGGTAGATCGTGAGAAGGGGAGGTAGATCGTGAGAAGGGGGGAGTAGATCGTGAGAAGGAGGGGTAAGGAGGGAGAGGGTAGATTTGTGAGAAGGGGGGTAGGGAGGGAGAGGGTAGATTGTGAGAAGGGGGGTAGGGAGGGAGAGGGTAGATTGTGAGAAGGGGAGTAGGGAGGCAGAGGGTAGATTGTGAGAAGGGGGGTAGGGAGGGAGAGGGGAGACTGTGAGAAGGGGGGGTAGGGAGGGAGAGGGGAGACTGTGAGAAGGGGGGGCAGGGAGGGAGAGGGGACTGTGAGAAAGGGATAGATGGGTTGGGGGTGGGATGGTGGGGGCGGGGGCCCTTAACAGATTTATGAATGTGTTATGTGCTTAAGATTACAACTGATCCAACAACAGATACATCCAAACACATATCAATGAAATCACAATATGTATTCGGATATATCTCCTGAAGGCTAATGTGTTTTCTAGCTACAATAACTACACTTATCCAGGTGAATGGGTATATGGATACACTTATGAAATATGCACCGATAAACCCACCCACTGGCTTATTAAGTTAAACAATCCCTGTTCTATCTCTTCTAACTTTTAAGGTTTGAACTGAAAACTTTCGCTTCTTCCAGAATGCAACAGAATATTTTGGAAACAACAACAGGATATCAAAGAATCCACAATGCGGCTATGATATAACAATTCAAACTTTTACTAGAACGTTCCAAATATAAAACAATACAAATAACAGTACAATAAAAATAATCCCCACATTAATTTACACACTTACAACAAATACATATATATAACTTCCTATTTACAATATTCAAACATGCATGTTCATAGTTACCTTCCCTGAGAGCTCCAGGTTAGTGATGTTCCTTTGTCTCTTTACTTTCTATTTCTCTCCTCCTCTCCCCTCTCTCTCCTCCTTACTTTCACTACTTGATATACTAGAGGGTCCCAATTAGGTCTACTGAGGAGATCCCTGATTGGACCCTGTGGTTGCCGTAGTTACCCTTTGAAGTTTTTCCCTTTGGCCAACACCACACCCTGGAGTCTTTACAATCATGGGGCAGTAAAACCCAAAGATCTCCTGACCTGATTATTGACATGTCAGGTATTTTTACAATCTATTTCATGCGAAAACCTGTCTTTCTTCCACACACCCTTCATCACGCATATCAGTGTTACCGTATATTCCGGCGTATAAGACGACTTTTTAACCCCAGAAAATCTTCTTAAAAGTCAGGGGTCGTCTTATACGCCGGGTACTAACCGAGTACCGGGTACTTACCGAGCCGGAGATTCCCACGAACCCACCAATCTCTAGGGGAGGGGCGAGTGGAGAAGCCGCCTCTCCTGGGCCGGTCTTCAGGGCCGCGCCGAGGTAGGTGCCCGACATTAGGGAGCTCGAGGTCTGGCATTTCAGACCTCGGCTTCCCTGCTACCTAATCACAACGCGTCGGCTATTGATGCCGAGCGCGGGGATGACGTCATGTCCCGGCGCTCGGCATCAATTGCCGGCGCATAGTGATGAGGGAGCAGTAAACAGAGGTCTGAAATGCCACAACTGGATGGAAGAAGAAGATAACAACCAGCCAATCACCGGTAAGGTACATCGCTTGCCGTGATTGGCTGGTTGTTGTACGCTGGGTGGAGGGGTAGTCTTATACAGCGAGTATAGCCCAAACTCTATATTTCAATTGGAAAAGTTGGGGGTCGTCTTATACGCCCAGTCGTCTTATACGCCGGAATATACGGTATCTAAACTAAAACAAAAGGATTCCCAAATATTTCTCATTCCCGGCCACCTCCCATGCATCTTGATTTAACTAGTATTAACAGAAACCATGATATATATATATATATATATACACATACATATACATACCTGCATATGCATAGCTTCACACATGTACATCCATACACCCGCATACACGTGTCCATATACATATATATCCACACAACTGCTTATAGTGTAACAGTAGCATTGTCACAGCGCTTCCAGTGTTGCTGAAAGATCTCCAAAAGATCCGGGGCTAAAGCCCATAGCAGATTTAATAGCAGTGGGGACCGCTTTGACACTGTAGATTTTGTTGAGAAACATGTACACAGTATACACAGAACAGACGCACACGACCATTTGACGGAGACAAGCGGATACATACTTCAGGTTTTAAGAGTTAAATTTATTACAATAGCATAATTGTTACATATTTTAGTTACTTAAATGTAATTTGCAGCTTCTTTTGTGATGAAAGACATCATTTAACAAAAAAAAAAACTAGAAAAAACAGTAGTTGCTACTTAAGGGTACTGATTTAGGAATCAATGCTGTTTGGGATCCCCTCCATAATATTCTTTTTTACCAAATGGAAATAATACATATGCCTTAGATTTAGGTTAATAACTATAGAACAAACATCCCAGCATTTGTCTTAAGCAGATGCCAATGTCTAAATTGTTAACATGATTATCTTAGCTGTGAAAGATCCTAGGCATAAATAAGAGCAGTTATATGTATTATCAATATCTGGACACAATGAAATCTATGGAACATTAAAAGAAGGGTTCTACATAGTTAACTTCCTTCCTGTACCACAGTTAGATATTGCAAAGTGGCACTAGCATCTTTAAAAAATACAATACAAGCAGATAAACAAAAAATGTAAACTTTGCATGGCTAGGCCTCATTCCAAGAGGCAGTTCAAGCCTCAGAACATGGATGTCTGAAGTTCTTTTTTGAACATCCCTTCGAAGTTCAGACCCTTGGACAGCAACTCATCTTCCAGATCCTCCAGCGCCCACTGGTGGTCAGTCAGCTCTAGTGCTTCCCATTCAGTCTGTTCAAAGTAAAAACACAAACTTATAGATTTTAAATTTTCCCCGTCTCAGTCATAAACAACCCGTTACAGAACAAAACGTTCTAAAAACAAGAGTATACGCAGAGAAGTGAAACATTAAAGGGGATCAATCACATTCCAAACTACATCCTACTTTCTACACGTAAACATAGCAATCGGGAGCTTCTCATTTTCACTTCAGTAACAATTTAAAAAGAAGCACTTACCACGAAGATATTAGTATAAAAAAAATCTTTACAAATAAACTGCAGAGTGGGAAACAGATCACTAAGGGTCGTGCACAGTCTGCGTGAACATTGAACAGATTGGATCCAGGACACGTTACACACAGACACAAAAAAAAAACATTGCAAGAACCATTTTTGATGGATGTCAGATCTAGAAAACTTAAATCTGACTAGCTAAAGAAGGAATTTCAGGAGGAGCTGAGTGTTTCACAAATGAACATAATGCATACATGTCAACAACAGCATTATGCACATTACATTGTCGCCACTTTAAAGTTTGAGTCTCTGTGGATAAAGGATGTATTTATTGTAGCCTAACAAGAAGATTATGTATCTGCACCTTAAAAGCCTTGTTGGTGTCTGCTGGCATTGCCATGGCTGCCCCAGTCATCTGCTCTTGCATCACTCGTGACTGATCTGCAGCTGAAAAACCAGAAAGCATGGGGGTTTAATCACACCGTGGACAGAGATATACAATACATATAAACACATACACATTTACATACACACACATACATACAGGGCCGGCCTTAGGGGTGTGCGACCTGTGCGACCGCACAGGGCGCCATGGTTGCAGGGGCGCCTGACCGGGACTTAGATTAAAGCATCGTTTTTTGTTTTTGTTTTTTTTAAACTTTATTTAACATCATTGATGTTAAATAAAGTTTAAAAAAAAAAAACGATGCTTTAATCTAAGTCCCGGTCAGGGGCGCCGAGCGGTTGCTCGTGAAGTTCTCGGCAACCGCTCGGCGCCCCTTACTCTCCGTGACTCCGTCGCGGTGCCAGCATCTCATGGGGGGGGTAGTTTGAAGGGGCAGAGGGGGGTAGTTTGAAGGGGCAGGGGGGGTAGTTTGAAGGGGCAGAGGGGGGTAGTTTGAAGGGGCAGAGGGGGGGGTAGTTTGAAGGGGCAGAGGGGAGGGGTAGTTTGAAGGGGTAGAGGGGAGGGGTAGTTTGAGGGGGGGTAGTTTAAAGGGGCAGAGAGGGCGGGTAGTTTGAAGGGGCAGAGAGGGGGGGTAGTGAGGGGGGCGCCAGAGGAGTAGTCCGCACAGGGCGCCACAACGCCTAAGGCCGGCTCTGCATACATACATACATACATACTCGGCTGTAACATTTTTCCTTTTATAATTATATACATTTTTTAAGTCACAATTTGAATGTATATCTTAAGTGACACAAAAAGCTATTATAAAACCAAATTCTCCTGCTCACAAGTGTAAGTGAAAAATAATAATATAATTTAATTGTGCTTCCCAAATGACTGCAGCAACCCAAGGAGACGCTCTTCCTCAGGGTGTAAATATGCCAGTATACAGATGATTGGGGCGCAAATACATATAGGGAAGAAATAATATAATAATAGTGCAGAGTGTATAAACAATAATAAGTGTTGTATGTGATATAATTGCACTCACAAACAGTATGGATGCATTGGACCCATCAACATGTAGTGAAAAAATTCCTTTTATTAATCTTCATAGAGAGTCTATAAAAAAGCCAACTACAATGGTGCAGTATCTTTAGGCAAAAACAAGTATAAGTGATGGAATTGCACTCACAGTCCGTATAGGCACAACATGAATAGAATAGTGTGCATGCAAGCTCGTAATGGCGAAAAGTCAGCAGTTCAGCTGAAAATTAATCCAACCTAATTCTTCTACTATTATTGTTTATACACTCTGCACTATTATTATATTATTTCTTCCCTATATGTATTTGAGCCCCAATCATCTGTATACTGGCATCTTAAGTGACAACCTGATTTTTATCTCTTCTTTTCAAAAAAACAGACAGGAAGCAGAGGATCATGAATGAAAAAGTATGCAGCTGAACAGAGAAGCAGAGCAGAGCTTCTATTCATAGAGTAAAAGCCGTCAATGAAATGCAAGCGTTTATTACCATTGTCTTGGCCAAGAATCAGAGAGTAAATGCTTCTCAATCCAAATACATTCAGGAAATACCATGAAGCAGAACTCACCCTGCCAAACAAATGCACCGGAGCGTTAGTTTATTGTAAAAACAAAACCCAAAAAAACAGTAGTTTCGCATTCTGTACTAGCACATTAATGTATATTTGTACAGTACCAAAATATACATTGGTCATAGGGATGGACAATGAAAGACATGACACTATTTAACCCGATGAGTGCCAGGGATTGCGGCACATCTTCCCCTGGGAGGCTGGGAAAAGATTTGCAGTTTTGCTATATTAAATGTAAGCGGTAACCGTATAAACAGCTTACAATTTACCAAAGTAACCATATCTATTTATGACATGAAAAGGTATTCATAACAACATAGTGTATGGAACATGAAGCTATCTGAAATACGACGATAGTCTCCTAAGCAACATCACACTTGTAAGTGCTGTTCAGACATCGTAATGGAGAGTGGTCTTGGTTGAGACATCTACTACACTTCTTATTAGGAGAATAAGAATTGGGTTGTTATATACAACTCATTTCAAAATTCCTCTTAGGCTGTCATGCTATATTAAAACCCCAAGTGTGTTCTGAGCTCTGAGAGATGTAGAGGACTTCCTATTCCTGCATGAAGACATCTAAAAATGTATATATTTTCATGTTTATCATCAGTATCACTTCCTTTAGAAGTAAAGTGTGGTACGGGCACAGTGCTTTCAGTCTTTTCTTGGCTTGCATTGTGAAATGATAAAAGGTGTGGGATTGCTGTTACTACTTGGAGCCATGCAAGGTGAGACCCGGAGTTCAGTTTTCTATTTATTTAATACATTTTAACAAAATAATAATGTCAGCTAAGAAGCACGGTCAGTGTGCCACCTATAACCCAGTGTTACATTATAAAGACTAAGCCTCTGATCAAGTTTTTCCAGCAATGCACGTGTTAACAACCCACATTTGTTATAAATATAAGAGCTTGAGAATAAAAAAATGGGACAACTAACCCACCAGGCATTTGTGCATCCTCAGGAAAGATTCATACATTTTAAAAATTAGTTTTTTGTATTCATCTCTGGACTGTAATTATGTACTGATAAAGAAATAGACACTGATGTCTCTGTCTTGTGTTTATTAGGTTCCAATTCACACACTATCCATGTCACCCAGGCCCCCAAAGTAAAGGCTGAAGAAGGTAGCACAGTCACATTAAAATGTAGCTACTCCACCAGTATCTCAGTGCTGTCAAATCGCCCTTGGTTGGAATGGCACAGGCATGTGCTGAATGGAAGCAAGGTTTCAAATACAGAAGGAGATTTCATGGGCAGAGCTTTTAAAAGTACGACAGAAGATTTATTTAGTAAAAAATTGGCTGATGTGACAATTCACAATGTTGTCCAAACCGACACCGGCATGTTCATATGCGTAGTTTATATACATATAGATGACACAAAAATATCATCAGGACATGGGAATGGAACATTTCTTGAGATAACAGGTAATCATGTGCATTCAATGTGTCTTGTCAAGGATCACAGCAAATGTAAACTCAGGATGGAGATTTGAATCTCTGTGGAGTTTGTTCATGAAAACGTGTTGTGAAAAAGGTTAACTAGCAAGGGCCTCCTGCCATAAGCTGTCCCTTTCTAGCGGATAGTTACAATGGTTACATGTTATTGAAAAAAATAATAATAACGTAACTATTTGTGACATCTGTGCCTACAACTGTGTCAAAGTAGTATGCTTAAATCTAATTACCATAAAATGATATGTTCATGATAGTTGTATTCACTTTTTATTTTTTTGGCTCCCGTCTACCTGTAGGAAACCTTTATTATGGTTGGCAACTTATAAAGTATTTTGTATTAGAGTAATTAACTTGGTTTTTTTGTCAAATGTCGTTAAAATTGATGTCCAGCTGGCAAAAAATATTCAGATTGATTCAAAATGTACTACTTGAGTATCGAGTAACACTTTTTGTCATTAGGGGCTTGGCTTTATTAGCATAAAAATGTTTGCAAAGTGTCAGTTTGCAATACTGTTTACAAATTACCACCAGTACTAACATCTGATAAGATTTAATACACCCACAGAAACCAATGTAAGGTGCTCCAACACCAAGAAGTTTTACATTTATAGATTTATAGCTGCCATTTAACACCTACTCCGCGCAGATCACAGCCATTATTGGGTTATAAATCCATTAATATCATACACGCATGCACTAATAAAATGCACTAATAAAACATGCTATATAATTTTAAAGCCACCACAATGCTCCTACACACCTTACTACGCCTACTACAGTATGAATATCCTGCATGGAGCTGCAAGACAGCTCAGCACAGAAGTGCTTATATGGGCTGTTTGAAGCCTCCAATGACACTGACAGTTGTTCAAATGGGTTAGAGGAAAAGTAATAACTACAGAGACATGAGCAAAGCTCATATATTCCTGGAAGGCAAGAGGATCAGAAACCTAAAGGTTCTTTCCCGCTGTAGTGGACCAGATTGTTTTGTCCTAGTGGTTTCCTTTAAAGAACACAGCACAGTCTTATCTCCATTGGTAGGATTTATAGTTAGTTACTCTGGCTGTTGTCCTCCATATTGCTCTCAGAAAAGCTGTACACAGCAAATGTTTCATTTTGTTCAATCATTATTTTGTATTTGTTCTTTCCTAGGTCATAATAAAACAGAGGAAAGTCAAGGAAACAAGTCTAAAAACCTTAGACTGATTATTTATTTATTTTTTGTTTTACTTATTTTTTTTATTTTTTTTTTATTAATTTATTTTAAACATATAAAAAAGTAAAAAAAAAAATACAAAAAACGTACAGAGACAAGTCAATATAGAACAAACATCATAAAAATCAATTTGTCATCTCAATAAATCAATTGATCACGATATCAGACATAGTAATGAAAGGGGTGGCTCTTGGCTAACGCAGGGCCGACAACAATGATTATGTAAAATATTGCTCTTAATTTCTTTCAAATACTGATTTCCAAATTTTAGAACCCTCTTCTGCTGTCTTATATCAATTTTTTTCCATTTCAATTTGATAGGTCACTTGATTTTTAAACCGAGACCAGGAAAGTATATTTTGCGATTTCCAATTTCTTGTTATTACATATTTTATTGCCAGATATGTATACCCCCAAAAAAATAGGGGTGCTTTTAATTTCGGACATGCTAGTTGGAGTACTATTGTTTCAGGTCTTCTATCAACATCTTCAATGCCTAGTGCCCTTAAAGTCTCAAAAACCATATTCCAAATAGGCTGGAGATATACACATTCCCACCATGCGTGCAGGAATGTGCCCTGACATTTGGTTGATGTTGAGGAAAACATTTAAGAAAATGCTGTGATTGATTTTAAATTGTAGCTCCAATAAATTTAGGCAATGTACATATGTTTTAATTCTTGGAATTATTCCAATCCGTTCCTTATGCAGGATTTCCCATTCTATATCTCTCTCCCATTTATCAAGGTATGTACGTATTTCATGCCTCTGATTATTTATCAGGTTCGGGGTTATTCCTTGCCCCCTCGCCGAATTTGTAACCACCCAACGGATTGCCCAGGACAGTCCCGGGCAGCCTCAAACGCTTTTTTTTTTTTTGATGCGGAGGGAGAGCATGAGTTAATATGTGGATGTATTGTCTGACTGAGGGAGAGCATGAGTTAATGTGTGGATGAATTGTCTGACTGAGGGAGAGCATGAGTTAATATGTGGGTGAGTTGTCTGAATGAGGGAGAGCATGCGTTAATATATGGATGAATAGTCTGAATGAGGGAGACCATGAGTTAATGTGTGGATGCATTGTCTGAATGAGGGAGACCATGAGTTAATGTGTGGATAAATTGTCTGAATGAGGGAGAGCATGAGTTAATATGTGGATGCGTTGTCTGAATGAGGGAGAGCATGAGTTAATATGTGGATGAATTGTCAGAATGAGGGAGACCATGAGTTAATGTGTGGATTCATTGTCTGAATTAGGGAGAGTATGAGTTAATGTGTAGATGAATTGTCTGAATGATGGAGACCATGAGTTAATATGTGGATGCATTGTCTGAATGAGGGAGAGCATGAGTTAATGTGTGGATGAATTGTCTGACTGAGGGACAGCATGAGTTAATGTGTGGATGAATTGTCTGACTGAGGGACAGCATGAGTTATTGTGTGGATGAATTGTCTGACTGAGGGAGAGTATGAGTTAATGTGTGGATGAATTGTCTGAATGAGGGAAAGCATGAGTTATTGTGTGGATGAATTGTCTGAATGGGGAGACCATGAGTTAATATGTGGATGGATTGTCTGAATGAGGGAGAGCATGAGTTATTGTGTGGATGAATTGTCTGAATGAGGAGAGCATGAGTTAATATGTGGATGAGTTGTCTGAATGAGGGAGACCATGAGTTAATATGTGGATCCATTGTCTGACTGAGGGAGAGCATGAGTTAATGTGTGGATGAATTGTCTGACTGAGGGAGAGTATGAGTTAACGTGTGGATGAATTGTCTGAATGAGGGAGACCATGAGTTAATATGTGGATGCATTGTCTGAATGAGGGAGAGCATGAGTTAATGTGTGGATGAATTGTCTGACTGAGGGAGAGCATGAGTTAATGTGTGGATGAATTGTCTGACTGAGGGAGAGCATGAGTTAATGTGTGGATGAATTGACTGAGGGAGAGTATGAGTTAATGTGTGGATGAATTGTCGGAATGAAACGTCCTGCTGCTGAACGGTTTGTTCCACTTTTTGCCTGCTCTGGAGGGTGCCGGGGCCGCCGTGGTCGCTGTGGTGGCGTGGTGCGGTTCAGCGTCGCTGATTGTGTCGCAGTTCAGCCGAGGAAGAGCTGATTCCCGACTCCTAAGAGCTGACGCCAATGAATGTTTTCACCCGCTAAACGTCTGTATTTTTGAAAAGAAAAGACAAAAAGACCAGAGATGCCTCTCCTCCCTCTTATATCAAACTGGGACTTTTGGGCACTTTAGAAATTCCGCAGATAAGTGTTTTATATTTCATATTATATGCTCATACCGTCTTATATGAACTCAGTGCTGTGATGGCTAAAATTTAATATAAAGGCAATATTTGGGCCTAAACTTTTACAACACATGCGCTATATACTCTTTCAACATAAGAAGCGACTACACTACTATACTGACGGTTTAGTCTGATTATCTAAAGAAAAGAAAAGAAGAAAAGGTTCTCACCTATCAAACGGTTGAGATACTGGAAATTGTAATTACAAAGATCAGAAACGTGGTTTTTTTTATTTATTTATTTATTTATTTTTATCAATCACTTCAATATAGAGAAGTGTAGACAAGTGTTCCAATCTATACATGCTACATGTAACAACGTTTTTTGTTTTTTTTTGGTTGGTGCTTAACTAGTGCTCTGATGACTAAAATTGAATATAAAGGCAATATCTGGGCTTAAATTCTAGCAATACATACAAAATCTATTTTTTTCCAACATAAGAAGCGATTACACTACTATACTGACAGTTTATTAAGATGATGGTAATTAAACTATGCTCCTGTTACCCACCTGTCCCCGGGTCCCACGTTGCCGCAGCAGCCGCCGCGAAGGAGAGGGAGACCCTCCTCCACCGCACGGCCACCTCCGCAGCAGCTGCCACGAAGGAGAGGGAGACCCCCTCCACCGTACGGCCACCTCCGCAGCAGCTGCCACGAAGGAGAGGGAGAAGGAGAGGGAGAAGGAGAGGGAGACCCCCCCTCCACCGCACGGCCACCTCCGCAGCAGCTGCCACGAAGGAGAGGGAGACCCCCCCTCCAACGCACGGCCACCTCCACAGCAGCGGCCACGAAGGAGAGGGAGACCCCCCTCCACCGCACGATCACTTCCGCTGCCGTCCTCCGAAGTGCCGCGCAGGAGAGGGAGACCACCCTCCAACGCACGGCCACCTCCGCAGCAGCCACCACGAAGGAGAGGGAGACCCCCCTCCACCGCACGATCACTTCCGCTGCCGTCCTCCGAAGTGCCGCGCAGGAAAGGCAGACCTCCTGGTACACGGCGTCCAGCTTCAGTGCTCGCGCGCCCTCTAGTGGCGAACTCACCTACTGCGGGACTTTATGAAGGTAGATTACGCCGCCATCAAGATGGCCGCGATTCCCGGACACCGGAAGTGATGTCATGAGGGGGCTTATGGGAGATTCAGACTTCCTCCGCGGTTCTCCATTTAAACCTCTCAGACCAGTTACACCTTGCCTTCTGATGGTCGTCTATGCCTTGTGCTAGCACCCAGATATCGTTTACCTTCGTGATTCCTGTCTTTGACCTGGGCTCGCCTGACTACCTTGTATCCTGTATCCTGACCTCGGCTTGTTATCGTTTATCCTGACCTCCTCAATCCTGACCTCGGCTACGTTTATCAGCTATCCTGTTCTGCGGAATCCCTACCTCGGCTTGTCTGAACTGTTCTGTCCTGGAGTCCTACCTGACCACGGTGTCTCCAAACTACTTGTACGTGACAGCTCCATAGTAAAATCGGAAACGGAATTTTTATAGGATTGCACTTTACCACTTTGCACTTTACTTTTTTTCTTTGGCATTTTCTTATATATATATTTGTATTAGCTAATATGATAAAACTGCGAGCAATTACTAAAATATAAACGTGTTTTAACTTTTTTATCCTTTTGCATAAAGAAATCTATACGCACCTTATTAAGATGATAGTAATTAAACTATGCTCCATAGTAGAATTTTAAATGAAATTTGCATATGATGGCACTTTACCACTTTGGCACTTTACCTTTTTCTTTTTTTCTTCTATCTTTTTTGACACTTTCTCATATATATATTTGTATCAGTTAAAATGATAAAATTGGGAGCAACTACTAAAACACAAACGTGTTTTAAATTCTTTATCCTTTCGCACAAAGAAATATATATGCACTTTATTAAGATGATGGTAACTAAACTATGCTCCATAGTAAAATCGGAAATGAAATTTTTATAGGATTGCACTTTATCACTTTGCACTTCACTTTTTTTTTTCTCCTATATATTCATACGATAAAATTGGGAGCAATTATTAAAATATAAACGTCTTTTAAATTTCTTATCCTTTTGCATAAAGAAATTTACACGCACTTTATTAAGATGATGGTAACCAAACTATGCTCCATAGAAAATCGGAAATGAAATCTTCATATGTTGGCACTTTACCACTTCGCACTTTATCTTTTTTTTTGTTTTTTTTTTTTATTTTTTTTTTTTCTTTCTTTAAGAAATTTGATAGTTCTTACTAGTTAATTCTGCAGCAATACCTACTGACCTGTCTCTGGGCTTATATTATCAACGAGGTTACCCATCTGTACTCCTCCTTTTGGTTCAATAAGAACCTAAGTATGTATCCAGATAAACATGTTATTATTTTGATGCATATGTCTAGTTTAATTGTGTCTAATTATAATTTTTATAATGTTTTTTTTATGTTTCATTATGTCTACGTTTATTTCCGAGATGGAGTTGGGGAGAAGTGGGGTGAGAAAGGAATAATTGGTACGGTCTTTGGACGAATGGCAGCCCCTACAGTAGATGGAGTTCAAAATCACCCAATAAAATGGGAATTAAGTCTATTTCGGTAAATACTCAGGGGCTGAATTCGCAGATCAAACGAAATCGAGTATATTCCTGCTTACGTAAAGAAAAAATAGATGTTGCTTTCTTCCAAGAAACGCATTGGAGGATTATAGATAAAATTAAATGGGGCGGCAGAATATTTCCCACTATGTGCCACGCTTCGATGCTAGATAAAAAAAAAGAGAGGAGTAGCAATCATATTTTCCAATAGAATACTGACTAAAATGACTTTCTTAGAGCAAGCTGAAGATGGGTGCTATCTCATATGGGTTGGGACCCTTAATGATATAAAATATACGTTGGTAAATATTTGTCTTCCTAACACAGTTCCACTTTCATATTTTCAAAGAATTTTAGATAAAGTTGATAAAGTAAAAACTGGGGTACTTATTCTGGCAGGGGATTACAACTGTTTCCTAGATGAGAAAATGGATAAAGAGATGGGAAGAAAAAAAATTAATAAAAACTTAAAAAAAGAGCAAAATTCTTCTGTAAAATTATATTAAAAGCAGATTTATATGATCTATGGAGACTGAAATACCTCACAACAAGAGATTACTCCCACTTTTCGAAAGTACATAATACTTTTTCCAGAATAGACATGATTTTTGGTGATGGAAAAGCAGTAAGTCAATTACAAAAAATAAAGATGAATGATAATGTTTGGTCTGATCATAGCTACATTATCTTTGAGTTAAAAGATAGGTGGGAGCCATTGTCATTTACAACATGGCGTTTGGACGATTACATTCTACATTCCGAAGAGAATAGAAATTATATCATAGAGATGACTAAAGCCTTTTTTTCAGAAAACAAAATAGGGCAAACAACACAAGCCATTAGATGGTGTGCCTATAAGGCAGTCATAAGAGGACATCTCATTAAAATAAAGAAAAAGATGCGACTAAATAGGGAGCAGCCACTAAATGAACTTTATATACTATATTACAATTTAGCCCAAAAAGCTAAAATAAACCCTACCCAAGACTCTATATTTTAAGTACAAACTATTAGAGATAAAATAAACCAAAGGGAGTTAGAAAGAACAAGATACTACATGGAAAAATTAAGAGTAACATATTATCACAAAAGAAATAGACCAGAAAAGATCTTGAGCAAAAGAGCAAATGAAAAAATAACAAAAATCGTCTCAGATGGCTGTACAAGATTGTCTCCAGAGGATATAGCTGAGGGATTCAGGATATATTATGAAAAACTTTATAGCAGCTCAATCGAAGTGAATGACATTGATATAGAAGAATATTTAGCAACAACAAATTTACCAGCATTGTCCGAAGAACAAAAGGAAATTTGATATAGGCCATTGGAGAAAAAAGAACTAAGTAATATTATTGACAAACTTCAGAAGTATAAAACTCCAGGTCCGGATGGTTTTACCAATTTATTTTACAAGACCATGAAATCAGAATTATTAGATCAACTCATCCTGACTTTTGAAGAAATTGCAAATACTGGTATACTCCCAAATGAGATCTTGCAGGCTAATATTCTCCCAATACTAAAAAAAAATAAAAATTCAGAGGAACTAAAAAGCTATCATCCTATTTCCCTAATTAACATAGATATTAAACTATTCTCTGCATTACTGGCAGAAAGATTAAAACTTACACAAGATACTTTGATACATCCAGACCAAGTGGGGTTTGTCCCAAGTAGAGACTCTACCAATAATATCAGACGTCTGATTGACGAACTGGATCACGCTGAAAAACATGGTTACCCCCTCCTGACCCTCTCATTAGATGCCGAGAAGTCTTTTGATAGGGTCAGTTGGGGGCTTCTTAGGGCCACCCTTAGAGCATTCGGAATTTCGGGCTGGTTCTATAATGCCATTATATCTTTATACTCTAATCCCAGCGCACGGGTGGTCGGGCATGGATTATGTTCTACCTGGTTCGATCTTAAAAATGGCACCAGACAGGGTTGCCCCCTATCACCTATTCTCTATATCTTTACTTTGGAACCTCTTGCCAAAAAAATTTGTTCTAATCAAGATATAACAGGTATTAAAATAGATAATGAGGAATTTAAAATATCGTTATATGCAGATGATTTCATCATTACGGTAACTAAGCCACTAACCTCAATGAGATACTTTTTAAGAGAAGTGGAAAACTATAGTCTAGTCTCGAATTATAAACCTAATCTCGATAAAACCATTGTACAAGCTAAAAACATTAGCGCTCAAGATAGAGACACTTTATCTAAACATTTTTCTTTAAATATAAAAGTAAATGACTTCGAGCACCTTGGGATTCTTATCCCCGAGAAAATTGACAATATAGTAGAAATAAATTTCCTCCGCCTTCTAAGAATGTCAAATATATTTATGAAGGAGTGGAGAAAAATTGAACTGTCCTGGTGGGGCCGAGTTAACGCTCTAAATTCCTATCTAATGCCAAGATGGAGTTCTTTATTCCGTATGTTACCATTAAAATTCCCCAAAAAGTTGGCTTGCTATAATACATACGTCCTTTTTAAATTTTGTTTGGAAGGGAAAGATCCCCAGGATTAATGCAAATCTTATGAGCGCACGTGCTAGGGATGGAGGTATGAGTTTTCCACAGGTAAAACAATATTATGAAATTAGTATACTGTACCATATAGCTAAAACCTACCAAGAAATATTTAGACAAGAAGTATGGTACAAGATAGAATGTAAGTCTTGTGAGGTAAGCAGTCTAAATAGATTTATCTGGTCCTTGAAAGATAAAGATATAGTAAATAAAGTTAAAAGCAAAAATATGATTTTAGAGAATATTATACCGGAATGGCTAAATATAAAAAAAAAATGGGTTATTTGATACATTAAAGTTTAATATTTTGGAAGAATTTATCGATAACATCTCACTTGATCACTGGCAACAAGCAGGAGTTAATACTATATCAGACATAATGGCACATGGAGAGATAATCTCTTTTCCTTCTATTTTAACTAAATTTAAATCGATAAAACCAACTATCTTTAACTATTTACGAATAAAGAATTGTATTAATAAACATGTCTTAATTTCACAAGATATACACATTTGGAAACTTGCTAAAATTTTTAGTCCAAAACAACAAATGAAACTTCTCTCTATATGTGCAGAAATAATAAGGCTAAAAGAAGGGAATATTTCTATTATGAGAATAATCTCAAATTGGGAGAAAGAACTTAATATTTCGATATCTGTTGGAGAATGGATAAAAGAGACTAAGAATTGTCTCTCAAGGTTACATGATCTCTCCCTTTCGGAGACACAATATAAAGTTATAAACAAATGGTATTTAGTCCCAACTCGCATTACTAGGATGTTTCCATTAAACTCTAATATATGTTGGCGATGTGAGCAATCTATTGGAACTTACATCCACATATGGTGGTCCTGCCCTAAAGAAATTCTTTCTTTTTTAAAGAGAATAGACAATATTCCAGAAACCCTGGCATCTTTATTACTACATTTAGGATGGCCCCCTTTAACTCAAATTCAATTAAACATAACTATCCATACCTGCATAGCAGCTAAGAAATTAATAGCCAAAGAGTGGAAACAAAATAGATATTTCAATTTGTCCCAAGTGATAAATCAAATTAAGTT